>NC_081813.1:32500-632500 GCF_030704535.1 Vitis vinifera
ACCCTAAACCCTAAACCCTAAACCCTAAACCCTAAACCCTAAACCCTAAACCCTAAACCCTAAACCCTAAACCCTAAACCCTAAACCCTAAACCCTAAACCCTAAACCCTAAACCCTAAACCCTAAACCCTAAACCCTAAACCCTAAACCCTAAACCCTAAACCCTAAACCCTAAACCCTAAACCCTAAACCCTAAACCCTAAACCCTAAACCCTAAACCCTAAACCCTAAACCCTAAACCCTAAACCCTAAACCCTAAACCCTAAACCCTAAACCCTAAACCCTAAACCCTAAACCCTAAACCCTAAACCCTAAACCCTAAACCCTAAACCCTAAACCCTAAACCCTAAACCCTAAACCCTAAACCCTAAACCCTAAACCCTAAACCCTAAACCCTAAACCCTAAACCCTAAACCCTAAACCCTAAACCCTAAACCCTAAACCCTAAACCCTAAACCCTAAACCCTAAACCCTAAACCCTAAACCCTAAACCCTAAACCCTAAACCCTAAACCCTAAACCCTAAACCCTAAACCCTAAACCCTAAACCCTAAACCCTAAACCCTAAACCCTAAACCCTAAACCCTAAACCCTAAACCCTAAACCCTAAACCCTAAACCCTAAACCCTAAACCCTAAACCCTAAACCCTAAACCCTAAACCCTAAACCCTAAACCCTAAACCCTAAACCCTAAACCCTAAACCCTAAACCCTAAACCCTAAACCCTAAACCCTAAACCCTAAACCCTAAACCCTAAACCCTAAACCCTAAACCCTAAACCCTAAACCCTAAACCCTAAACCCTAAACCCTAAACCCTAAACCCTAAACCCTAAACCCTAAACCCTAAACCCTAAACCCTAAACCCTAAACCCTAAACCCTAAACCCTAAACCCTAAACCCTAAACCCTAAACCCTAAACCCTAAACCCTAAACCCTAAACCCTAAACCCTAAACCCTAAACCCTAAACCCTAAACCCTAAACCCTAAACCCTAAACCCTAAACCCTAAACCCTAAACCCTAAACCCTAAACCCTAAACCCTAAACCCTAAACCCTAAACCCTAAACCCTAAACCCTAAACCCTAAACCCTAAACCCTAAACCCTAAACCCTAAACCCTAAACCCTAAACCCTAAACCCTAAACCCTAAACCCTAAACCCTAAACCCTAAACCCTAAACCCTAAACCCTAAACCCTAAACCCTAAACCCTAAACCCTAAACCCTAAACCCTAAACCCTAAACCCTAAACCCTAAACCCTAAACCCTAAACCCTAAACCCTAAACCCTAAACCCTAAACCCTAAACCCTAAACCCTAAACCCTAAACCCTAAACCCTAAACCCTAAACCCTAAACCCTAAACCCTAAACCCTAAACCCTAAACCCTAAACCCTAAACCCTAAACCCTAAACCCTAAACCCTAAACCCTAAACCCTAAACCCTAAACCCTAAACCCTAAACCCTAAACCCTAAACCCTAAACCCTAAACCCTAAACCCTAAACCCTAAACCCTAAACCCTAAACCCTAAACCCTAAACCCTAAACCCTAAACCCTAAACCCTAAACCCTAAACCCTAAACCCTAAACCCTAAACCCTAAACCCTAAACCCTAAACCCTAAACCCTAAACCCTAAACCCTAAACCCTAAACCCTAAACCCTAAACCCTAAACCCTAAACCCTAAACCCTAAACCCTAAACCCTAAACCCTAAACCCTAAACCCTAAACCCTAAACCCTAAACCCTAAACCCTAAACCCTAAACCCTAAACCCTAAACCCTAAACCCTAAACCCTAAACCCTAAACCCTAAACCCTAAACCCTAAACCCTAAACCCTAAACCCTAAACCCTAAACCCTAAACCCTAAACCCTAAACCCTAAACCCTAAACCCTAAACCCTAAACCCTAAACCCTAAACCCTAAACCCTAAACCCTAAACCCTAAACCCTAAACCCTAAACCCTAAACCCTAAACCCTAAACCCTAAACCCTAAACCCTAAACCCTAAACCCTAAACCCTAAACCCTAAACCCTAAACCCTAAACCCTAAACCCTAAACCCTAAACCCTAAACCCTAAACCCTAAACCCTAAACCCTAAACCCTAAACCCTAAACCCTAAACCCTAAACCCTAAACCCTAAACCCTAAACCCTAAACCCTAAACCCTAAACCCTAAACCCTAAACCCTAAACCCTAAACCCTAAACCCTAAACCCTAAACCCTAAACCCTAAACCCTAAACCCTAAACCCTAAACCCTAAACCCTAAACCCTAAACCCTAAACCCTAAACCCTAAACCCTAAACCCTAAACCCTAAACCCTAAACCCTAAACCCTAAACCCTAAACCCTAAACCCTAAACCCTAAACCCTAAACCCTAAACCCTAAACCCTAAACCCTAAACCCTAAACCCTAAACCCTAAACCCTAAACCCTAAACCCTAAACCCTAAACCCTAAACCCTAAACCCTAAACCCTAAACCCTAAACCCTAAACCCTAAACCCTAAACCCTAAACCCTAAACCCTAAACCCTAAACCCTAAACCCTAAACCCTAAACCCTAAACCCTAAACCCTAAACCCTAAACCCTAAACCCTAAACCCTAAACCCTAAACCCTAAACCCTAAACCCTAAACCCTAAACCCTAAACCCTAAACCCTAAACCCTAAACCCTAAACCCTAAACCCTAAACCCTAAACCCTAAACCCTAAACCCTAAACCCTAAACCCTAAACCCTAAACCCTAAACCCTAAACCCTAAACCCTAAACCCTAAACCCTAAACCCTAAACCCTAAACCCTAAACCCTAAACCCTAAACCCTAAACCCTAAACCCTAAACCCTAAACCCTAAACCCTAAACCCTAAACCCTAAACCCTAAACCCTAAACCCTAAACCCTAAACCCTAAACCCTAAACCCTAAACCCTAAACCCTAAACCCTAAACCCTAAACCCTAAACCCTAAACCCTAAACCCTAAACCCTAAACCCTAAACCCTAAACCCTAAACCCTAAACCCTAAACCCTAAACCCTAAACCCTAAACCCTAAACCCTAAACCCTAAACCCTAAACCCTAAACCCTAAACCCTAAACCCTAAACCCTAAACCCTAAACCCTAAACCCTAAACCCTAAACCCTAAACCCTAAACCCTAAACCCTAAACCCTAAACCCTAAACCCTAAACCCTAAACCCTAAACCCTAAACCCTAAACCCTAAACCCTAAACCCTAAACCCTAAACCCTAAACCCTAAACCCTAAACCCTAAACCCTAAACCCTAAACCCTAAACCCTAAACCCTAAACCCTAAACCCTAAACCCTAAACCCTAAACCCTAAACCCTAAACCCTAAACCCTAAACCCTAAACCCTAAACCCTAAACCCTAAACCCTAAACCCTAAACCCTAAACCCTAAACCCTAAACCCTAAACCCTAAACCCTAAACCCTAAACCCTAAACCCTAAACCCTAAACCCTAAACCCTAAACCCTAAACCCTAAACCCTAAACCCTAAACCCTAAACCCTAAACCCTAAACCCTAAACCCTAAACCCTAAACCCTAAACCCTAAACCCTAAACCCTAAACCCTAAACCCTAAACCCTAAACCCTAAACCCTAAACCCTAAACCCTAAACCCTAAACCCTAAACCCTAAACCCTAAACCCTAAACCCTAAACCCTAAACCCTAAACCCTAAACCCTAAACCCTAAACCCTAAACCCTAAACCCTAAACCCTAAACCCTAAACCCTAAACCCTAAACCCTAAACCCTAAACCCTAAACCCTAAACCCTAAACCCTAAACCCTAAACCCTAAACCCTAAACCCTAAACCCTAAACCCTAAACCCTAAACCCTAAACCCTAAACCCTAAACCCTAAACCCTAAACCCTAAACCCTAAACCCTAAACCCTAAACCCTAAACCCTAAACCCTAAACCCTAAACCCTAAACCCTAAACCCTAAACCCTAAACCCTAAACCCTAAACCCTAAACCCTAAACCCTAAACCCTAAACCCTAAACCCTAAACCCCAAACCCTAAACCCTAAACCCTAAACCCCAAACCCCAAACCCCAAACCCCAAACCCCAAACCCCAAACCCCAAACCCCAAACCCCAAACCCCAAACCCCAAACCCCAAACCCCAAACCCCAAACCCCAAACCCCAAACCCCAAACCCCAAACCCCAAACCCCAAACCCCAAACCCCAAACCCCAAACCCTAAACCCCAAACCCCAAACCCCAAACCCCAAACCCCAAACCCCAAACCCCAAACCCCAAACCCCAAACCCCAAACCCCAAACCCCAAACCCCAAACCCTAAACCCTAAACCCTCAACCCCAAACCCTAAACCCTAAACCCCAAACCCCAAACCCTAAACCCTAAACCCTAAACCCTAAACCCCAAACCCTAAACCCTAAACCCTAAACCCTAAACCCTAAACCCCAAACCCTAAACCCTAAACCCTAAACCCTAAACCCTAAACCCCAAACCCTAAACCCTACACCCTAAACCCTAAACCCTAAACCCCAAACCCTACACCCTAAACCCTAAAACCCTAAACCCTAAACCCTAAACCCTAAACCCTAAAACCCTAAAACCTAAACCCTAAACCCTAAACCCTAAACCCTAAAACCCTAAACCCTACACCCTAAACCCTACACCCTAAACCCTAAACCCTAAACCCTAAACCCTAAAACCCTAAACCCTAAACCCTAAACCCTAAACCCTAAACCCTAGCAGCGCCAGCTCGTGCAACCCGGCATCCCGGGATTCCCGTCGCACGCTTCCCGAGGCACCCGTGCTATAGTGATCGCACGCATCCCGAGGCGTACTGTGCTACAGTGTCCGCCTAGCCGCCCCAGCTCGTGCAACCCGGTATTCCCGGCACACGCTTCCCGAGGCGCCCCGTGCTAAAGTGATCGCACCCATCCCGAGGCGTCTTGTGCTACAGTGTCGCCTAGCAGCCCCAACTCGTGCAACCCTTCAACCCGGGATCCCCGTCGCGCGCGCTTCCCGATACGATCGTGTTACAGTGATCGCACGCTTCCCGAGTCATACTGTGCTACAGTGTCGCCTAGCAGCGCCAAGTCGTGCAACCCGGGTTTCCCGTCGCACGCTTCCCGAGGCACGCGTGCTATAGTGATCGCACGCATCCCGAGGCGTCCTATGCTACAGTGTCGCCTAGCAGCCCCTGCTCGTGCAACCCGGAATTCTCGTCGCACGCTTCCCCGAGGCGCCTGTGCTACAG
This sequence comes from Vitis vinifera, assembly GCF_030704535.1. Taxonomy (NCBI): domain Eukaryota; kingdom Viridiplantae; phylum Streptophyta; class Magnoliopsida; order Vitales; family Vitaceae; genus Vitis; species Vitis vinifera. The sequence continues at coordinate 37,734 of NC_081813.1, forward strand.
TGATCGCACGCTTCCCGAGGCGCCCGTGCTACAGTGATCGCACGCGTCCCTAGACGTATTGTGCTACAGTGTCGCCTAGTAACCCCAACTCCTGCAACCCTTCAACCCGGGATCCCCGTCGCGCGCGCTTCCCGAGGCGATCGTGCTATAGTGATCGCACGCTTCCCGAGTCATACTGTGCTACAGTGTCGCCTAGCAGCGCCAAGTCGTGCAACCCGGGTTTCTCGTCGCACGCTTCCCGAGGCGCCCGTGCTACAGTGATCGCACGCGTCCCGAGGCACCCGTGCTACAGTAATCGCACGTGTCCCGAGGCACCCGTGCTTCCGTGATCGCACGCTTCCCGAGGCACCCGTGCTACAGTGAGCGCACGCATCCCGAGGCGTACTGTGCTACAGTGTCCGCCTAGCAGCCCCAACTCGTGACACCCGGTATTCCCGGCGCACGCTTCCCGAGGCGACCGTGCTACAGTGATCGCGCCCTTCCCGAGGCGCCCCCCCCCCCCCCCCGTGCTACAGTGATCGCACCCCATCCCGAGGCGTCCTGTGCTACAGTAGCGCCTAGCAGCCCAAGCTCATGCAACCCGTCAGACCCGGGTTCCCCGTTGAGCGTGCTTCCCAAGGCGCACGTGCTACAGTGATCGCATGCTTCCCGAGGCGCCCGTGCTATAATGATCGCACGTGTCCCGAGACGTACGTTGCTACAGTGTCGCGACGTAACCCGAGATGGTGGCTCCCGACCTCTCAGGATTCCAATCACACTCGCAACCCGAGTCGCGCTCGCTACAGTGATCGCACGCGTCCCGAGACGTACGCTCGCTACAGTTATCGCACGCGCCCCGATACGTACGGTGCTACAGTGCCACCACGTAACCCGAGATGGTGGCTCCCGACCTCTCAGGATTCCAATCACTGTCGCACGCGCTACAGTGATCGCACGTGCCCCGAGGCGTACGGTGCTACAGTGTCGACACAAAACCCGAGATGGTGGCTCACGACATCTCAGGATTCCAATCACTGTCGCAACCCGAGTCGCGCTCGCTACAGTGATCGCACGCGTCCCGAGACGTACGCTCGCTACAGTGATCGCACGCGCCCCGAGACGTACGTTGCTACAGTGCCACCACGTAACCCGAGATGGTGGCTCTCGACCTCTCAGGATTCCAATCACTATCGCAACCCGAGTCACGCTCGCTACAGGGGTAGCACACGTCCCGAGGCGTACAGTACTACAGTGTCAACACGAAACCCGAGATGGTGGCTCACGACATATCAGGATTCCAATCACACTCGCTACAGTGATCGCACGCGTCCCGAGACGTACGTTGCTACAGTGATCGCACGCGTCCCGATGCTCACGTTGCTACAGTGATCGCACGCGTCCCGAGACGTACGTTGCTACAGTGTCACGACGTAACCCGAGATGGTGGCTCCCGACCTATCAGGATTCCAATCACTGTCGCACGCGCTACAGTGATCGCACGCGTCCCGAGGCGTACGGTGCTACAGTGTCGACACGAAACCCGAGATGGTGGCTCACGACATCTCAGGATTCCAATCACACTCGCAACCCGAGTCGCGCTCGCTACAGTGATCGCAGGCGTCCCGAGACGTACGCTTGCTACAGTGATCGCACGCGTCCCGATACGTACGCTCCTACAGTGTCGCCACGTACCCCGAGATGGTGGCTCCCAACCAATCACTGTCGCACGCGCTACAGTGATCGCACGCGCCCCGAGGCGTACGGTGCTACAGTGTCGACACAAAACCCGAGATGGTGGCTCACGACATCTCAGGATTCCAATCACTGTCGCAACCCGAGTCGCGCTCGCTACTGTGATCGCACGCGTCCCGAGACGTACGCTAGCTACAGTGATCGCACGCGCCCCGAGACGTACGTTGCTACAGTGCCACCACGTAACCCGAGATGGTGGCTCTCGACCTCTCAGGATTCCAATCACTATCGCAACCCGAGTCGCGCTCGCTAGAGGGGTAGCACGCGTCCCGAGGCGTACGGTACTACAGTGTCGACACGAAACCCGAGATGGTGGCTCACGACATATCAGGATTCCAATCACACTCGCTACAGTGATCGCACGCGTCCCGATGCGTACGTTGCTACAGTGATCGCACGCGTCCCGAGACGTACGTTGCTACAGTGTCGCCACGTAACCCGAGATGGTGGCTCCCGACCTCTCAGGATTCTAATCACTGTCGCAAACCGAGTCACGCTCGCGACAGTGATCGCACGCGTCCCGGGACGTACGTTGCTACAGTGATCACACGCGTCCCGAGACGTACGTTGCTACAGTGTCGCGACGTAACCCGAGATGGTGGCTCCCGACCTCTCAGGATTCCAATCAGTATCGCAACCCGAGTCGCGCTCGCTACAGTGATCGCACGCGTCCCGAGGCGTACGATGCTACAGTGCCGTCACGAAACCCGAGATGGTGGCTCACGACATCTCAGGATTCCAATCACACTCGCTACAGTGATCGCACGCGTCCCGAGACGTACGTTGCTACAGTGTCGCCACGTAACCCGAGATGGTGGCTCCCGACCTCTCAGGATTCCAATCACTGTCGTAAACCGAGTCACGCTCGCGACAGTGATCGCACGTGTCCCGGGACGTACGTTGCTATAGTGATCGCACGCGTCCCGAGACGTACGTTGCTACAGTGTCACGACGTAACCCGAGATGGTGGCTCCCTCCCGACCTCTCAGGATTCCAATCACACTCGCGCCCCGAGTCTCGCTCGCTACAGTGATCGCACGCGGCTCGAGGCGTACGGTGCTACAGTGTCGCCACGAAAAGCGAGATGGTGGCTCACGACATCTCAGGATTCCAATCACACTCGCAACCCGAGTCGCGCTCGCTACAGTGATCGCAGGCGTCCCGAGACGTACGTTGCTACAGTGATCGTTCGAATCCCGATACGTACTGTGCTACAGTGTTCGCACGCTTCCCGAGGCGTACGTTGTTACAGTGTCGTCACGAAACCCGAGATGGTGGCTCACGACATCTCGGGATTCCAATCACACTCGCACCCCGAGACGCGCTCGCTACAGTGATCGCACGCGTCCCGAGGCGTACATTGCTACAGTGTCGGCACGAAACCCGAGATGGTGGCCCTCCGACATCTCGGGATTCCAATCACACTCGCACCCCGAGTCGAACCCGCTACAGTGGTCGCACGCGTCTCGAGGCGTACGTTGCTACAGTATCACATGCGCCACGTGTGGTCGCACGCGTCCCAAGGCGTACGTAGCTATAGTGTCGGCACAAATCCCGAGATGGTGGTCCTCCCGACATCTCGGGCTTCCAATCACACTCGCGCCCCGAGTCTCGCTCGCTACAGTGATCGCACGTGCTACAGTGATTGCACGTGCTACAGTGGTCGCACGCGTCCCGAGGTGTACGTTGCTACAGTGGCGCGACGTAACCCGAGAAGGTGGCTCCCGACATCTCGGGATTCCAAGCACACTCGCACCCCGAGTCTCCCTCGTTACAGTGATCGCACGCATCCCGAGGCGTACTGTGCTACAGTGTCGCCACGTTACCCGAGATGGTGGCTGACGACATCTCGGGATTCCAATCACACTCGCACCCCGAGACGCGCTCGCTACAGTGATCGCACGCGTCCCGCGGCGTACGTTTCATATCAGTCATTTCTTATCAGATTGTAAGTTGTAGCAGTGGTGGGAAAAAAAAGAAAGGTGTGGTGACTGGCTCTGCTTTTGATACTTTTAAAAGTGAAAATGATCCTGATTTGTGGACTTAGGCAGGCTAGAAGCATGCCTCCAAAGACCAAGTGAAATGGGTAGAAAGCAAGAGGACGTGTATATCATAATTCATGTGTGAAGTTGACAGAAGTATACTCGTAGCCAATAGAGCACTAAATCTGATTAGACTCTCCTCTGCACGCGTGCCTCATAAGTCCATACAGGTCCACGCTCGTTCCCATAGTTTTTTTAGTCTTACTCTTGGTGGGTCTTCCATTTTGTTTTCTACTCTTTTATTCAATCTCTCCCATAATTAAATGTTCATTATTTAATTATATAAATAATAAATAACTAAATTAATATTTGATTAAGATAATATGTGAAAAATTGTTAATTAATAATTAGTGAAATAAATATTAAATAGTTAATTAAATCATATTAAATAATTGATTAGATTATAATAATATTAAATTAGTAATTAAAATATTAAATAATTAATTAGTTGTAAAATAATATTATATAAAGAATGAAATTAAAATTAAAAATAAAAAATAAAAAATTAATTGATTAATTAAATAATTAATTAGTTATTAAAATAATATTTTTAAATTTATTAATTAAAATAATAATGATTAAGAATTAGTAAAGTAAATATTAAATGGTTAACAAAATAAGTGAATAAAATGATAATTAAAATATTCATCATTTATTTATATAAATAATAAATAACTAAATTAATATTTGATTAAGATAATATGTGAGAAATTGTTAATTAATAATTAGGGGAAGAAGGAAGGAGGTGTGTAGGGGGAAGAAGGAGAGGTGGGTAGTGGAAGAAGGAAAGGTGGGCTGGGCCAAAAGCAAGGAAAGGGCCCAGCCCAAAGGAAAGAAGGAAATGGGCAAAAAAAATAAGGCCCATTCCCATTTAATTAATAATTTAATTATGAAAATAAAAAATAATAATTAATAAATTAATAATATCATTATTATTAAATAATATTAAATAAAATATTGTTAATATTTAATTAGTAAAATAAATATTAAATCGTTAATTAAATAATATTAAATAATTGATTAGATTATAATAATATTAAATAAGTAAATATAATAATATTAAATAATAAATAATATGTGAAGAAGAAGGAGAGGTGGGTAGGGGAAGTGAAGGAGGTGGGCTGGGCCAAAAGTAAAGAAAGGGCCCAGCCCAAAGGAAAAAAGGAAATGGGCCCAAAAAATAAGGCCCATTCCCATTTAATTAATAAATTAATTATGAAAATTAAAAATAATAATTAATAAATTAATAATATCATTATTATTAAGTAATATTAAATAAAAGATGAAAATAATATTGAATAAGTATTAAAAATAATATAAAATAAAGAATTAAAATAATATTAAATGGATTATTGAAATAATATTAAATAGACGATTAAAATAATATTAATGACCGGGGTCCCGGGTCGGGTAGTAAAAGGTCGGGTTCGGTTTGGGTGGAAAAAAAATTTCGGGAATAGAGTTGGGAGGTTTGGAGAAAAGCATAAGTGGATGGAACATGTAACGTATAGTAACGCTTTATATGAAAATGATATTGTTTAGATTGAAACGAGTCTGTTTAACCGAAAGTCTAGTTTCGGGAGTCGGAATTGGACGAATTTTTTTTTGAAATCGCATAATTTTTCGAGAGGAACGATATGGAACCATATGATTGGGACGATTCTGGCTCCGCGGGGCCCAATCCAGAAAAAGTGCGATTTGGCCCATTTTCCCCACCGTTGGATCGGGACCGAACGACGTCGAAACGGCGATCCGTCGGTGCCGTTAGACTCGTACCATCGAGGACTATGGAAAGCAAAATTCCGTTTACGACGGTTTTAGGGGCAACCGGTAGATCCGGAAAAACCACCAAAAATAACGAAACTTTGAACGCGATTTTGAGGCCCTAAACGATCTCGGATCGCCGAAAAACAGCGATAGTAGTGAGGGAACCTGACTAGTTTGCTTCTCCACGCCGTTTCCTTAGAAACTAGGCCGGCCCCAAAGTCAAATTCCAAAAAACGTCTTTTTTGAATAGTGGTTTGACCATTGCGCCCTTCGTGGAAATGCCCAAAAATACCCCCCTTCCGAACCCACTTTCCATGATTCGAACCGTTGGATCGAAACTAGACACGTCAACGGACGTCGCGCAACCCTTCGTTTTCGTTACGAGGGACCCATCGCCTTTGATCCGCACCCCGGAAGTGAGCGCACCCGTTTCATATGAATAGTAAACGTAAAATATTTTCCGATCCATTTCTCGTGCCCTTGCCGTCATTGCAATGCGAATCCAACCGTACGGATCGAAAGCCCTTGTCGAGGGCTATGACGGCCTGACCTCCTTTTTCGGAAGAAATTTCTCGAACCTCGATATTATAAGGGTAAATGTCTTACGAATAGTGTGAACAATGCCAAAAAACTGAGAATTTTCCCCTTTTTTTTAAGCGCGATTTTCGATACCTTCTGGCCATAATCCCGACGATCCGACCCCATGGATGGAAAGACCACGTCGAAAAATATGACGGTGGACCCCTCTTGCCTCTCGACGTCGCCCGAGATAGCCGGAATCTTCATGGAAAGAACGGAGGGTCGGCAGCCCTCCTGGGCAAAAGGGAAGGGGCACCAGCCACACCTGAGCACCCAGCTGCCACGTGGCGCGCTCAGGTGCGGCCAGGCTGCCCCCCACCTTTTTTCTTTTCTTTTGTTTTTTTTTTATGGAATTTTGAGGGTGCTCCACGTGGCACCCCCAAAAACCCATTTTTGGGCCATTTTGGGCCCAAATTCGCCCCAAAATATGGGCCTCTTTTTTTTTTTATTTAAAAAAGACAGTGGGCTGCCATGTGGCAGCCCCTCCACACCCCATTAGCCCGCCCATTTATGGGGCATTTTGGGGCCAATTTCGGCCCAAAATCTGGGCCCCTTTTTTTTTTTTTTTTTTTTTTTTTTTTTAACCATGGGCTGCCACATAGCAGCCCCTCCCCACCTCACTAGGCGGCCCTTATATGGGCTTTTGTGGGCCCACTTTCGGCCCAATTTTTTTTTTTTTTTTTTTTTTTTTTTTTTTTTTTTTAATTCGGAGGCAATATGGAAGCCCCTCCAAAAACCCAAGACAACAAAAATTTTCAAACCCAATTCCGGGCCTTTTTAGGAAAGCTTAATATTTTTTTTTTACTTTTTTTTTATTTAGGGTATAGGGTTTACCCCTTAGGCCTTAGATTTTAGGTCTTAGCCTTTAGCCATTAGCTCTTAACCCTTAGCCCTTAGCCCTTAGCACTTAGCATTTAGCCCTTAGCCCCAACACTTAGCCGTTAGCCCTCAGCCTTTAGCCCTTAGCCCTTAGCACTTAGCTGTTAGCCTTAGCACTTAGCCCTTAGCACTTAGCACTTAGCATTTAGCCTTAACCCTTAGCCCTTAGCCCTTAGCCCTTAGCCCTTAATCCTTAGCCCTTAGCTGTTGGACTTGTTCTTTTTTAATATTTGTTTTTAATGGAGCTACATGGCGACACTCTAGCACAATACGCCTCGGGTCGTGATCACCCTAAACCCTAAACCCTAAACCCTAAACCCTAAACCCTAAACCCTAAACCTAAACCCCTAAAACCCTAAACCCTAACCCCTAACCCCTAAACCCTAACCCCTAACCCCTAAACCCCTAAAACCCTAAACCCTAACCCCTAAAACCCTAAACCCTAACCCCTAAACCCTAAACCCTAACCCCTAACCCCTAAACCCTAAACCCTAAACCCCAAACCCCAAACCCCAAACCCCAATCCCCAAACCCCAAATCCCAAACCCCAAACCCCAAACCCCAAACCCCAAACCCCAAACCCCAAACCCTAAACCCCAAACCCCAAACCCCAAACCCCAAACCCTAAACCCCAAACCCTAAACCCCAAACCCCAAACCCTAAACCCTAAACCCCAAACCCTAAACCCTAAACCCCAAACCCCAAACCCTAAACCCTAAACCCCAAACCCTAAACCCAAAACCCTAAACCCTAAACCCGAAACCCTAAACCCGAAACCCTAAACCCGAAACCCTAAACCCTAAAACCTCAGCCCTAAAACCCCTAAAACCTCAGCCCTAAAACCCCTAAAACCCTAAACCCTAAAACCCGAAACCCGAAACCCTAAGCCCTAAACCCTAAACCCTAAACCCTAAACCCTAAACCCCAAACCCCAAACCCCAAACCCCAAACCCTAAACCCTAAACCCTAAACCCTTAAATCTAAACCCCAAACCCCAAACCCCAAACCCCAAACCCCAAACCCTAAACCCCAAACCCTAATCCCCAAACCCCAAACCCCAAACCCTAAACCCCAAACCTTGAACCCCAAACCTCAAACCCTAAACCCCAAACCCTAAACCCTAAACCCCAAACCCAAAACCCCAAACCCCAAACCCCAAACCCCAAACCCCAAACCCCTTACCCTAAACCCCAAACTCAAACCCCAAACCCTAAACCCTAAACCGCAAACCCCAAACCTTAAACCTTAAACCCTAAATCCGAACCCCGAACCCCAACCCGAAACCCGAAACCCGAAACCCTAAACTCTAAACCCTAAACCCTAAACCCTAAACCCTAAAGCTTAAACTCTAAACCCTAACCCCGAAACCCTAAATACTAAACCCTAAACCTGAACCCCGAAACCCCATACCCTAAACCATAAACCATAAACCCTAAATCCTAGACCCGAAACACGAAACGCTAGACCTGAAACCCGAAACCCTAAACTCGAAACCCCAAATCCCAAACCCCAAACCCTAAACCCTAAACCCCAAACCCCAAACCTCAAACCCCAAACCCTAAACCCTAAGCCTGAAACCCAAAACCCGAAACCCGAAATCCTAAACCCTAAACCCTAAACCCCTAAACCTTAAAACCCTAAACCCCAAACCCTAAACCTTAAACCTTAAACCTTAAACCCTAAAACTTGAAGTTGCAAACCCTAAACCCCAAGCCACATACCCTAAACCTCATACCCCAAGCCCTTAAGGCCTAAACCTTAATTCCTTAATCCCTAAACCCCTAAACCATGAACAGTATGCCTTTAACGGAATTTAGGTGTAAGGATAACTATAGTGCCTCGATTGCATTCCTCGTCGTTTAAACATTAATTGTTTAAAGATAAAGATTGCTTACTTAATGACTTGAAAAATATTGTTTTATTATTTTTTGGAAAAAGATTATTTGCACTAGATAAATTATAATTTGTACATATTTAAAATTTGAAAGCTTAGAATAGGTGTAATTGTCATATTATTCAATGAATATATTCATGGGAGAGGAATAGCGATTCAATTAGTTGTAACTTGTAAGAACGATTTTATTTTTCTTAAATTTCTTTTTGTTCTATTTTTTAATTTTGTGGATTTTTTTCCTGAACATTTCAATGGGGTTCATCCCGGTCGCAGCGCAGCGAAAAAAAAAAAAAGATTATGGAGTTAATCAGGTATTAAAAAGCAATATATAGTCCTAAAATTAGAAAATGTTATTGGAAATTTTTCATTGCGAGAGACAGGAAGGAGAGAGGAGAGCGAGAGAGCGCCGTCCGGAGTCGACCTTTCACGTAGGGGATGAGGGAATTATGCTGTTTTCGTTTCTGGTAATCTATCTTTTTTATCCGGTTCCGATTTCGTCCCCGTCGATTGCGCTGCTTCTGTCTGAATTGGATTTTTATGGTTGGGCTCGGGTTTTTCTTCTGGTTTACTTTTATAAGAAAGTATATAGATTGAATATGTGACGGATTATATTCATAAATTTGGGATTATTTAATCCGTGATGAAATAAGCAAGTGAAATCTGATTTTATTTTCAAATATATCTTACAAATTATATTTCATTGACCCCCAGCCTTTCATCGTCGACGAAGATTCAAGACTGACGGCCAACTATCACAGCCTTTCCAACAGCATTGGTGAAGAAAGAAGCAAGTCTCATAGCGCAAGAGTAAGTGCAATAATGGAGTCCTCTACTCCTCTTTCATCTGACTTTTTTTCCCTCTTCAGTTTTTCATTGGAATTTTCAACTTTTTCTTTGGATTCGAATCACCTCGGTGTTACTCCTAGTCGACTTGGGTGACAACAATGATTTGGTTGAGTTGCATGATTCCAATCGGAGTTGGTAACAAATTCAAGATTGAATCGCAACTTGTGTTGTGGAATCGTCTTGGCCATGGCTGAATCAGAATGTCTTGGCCGAGTCCCTATTAGATTTGGCCGGTAGTTGGAACATTGATTGTTTCGCGGGCCTTTTTTCTAGCTGAAATTCAGAAACCAAACCCAAAACCCCGTTTTTCTGCGGATCTTTGTAGGGCTGTTTATCTTTGAAGGAGACACTCGAAGAATTAAAAAATAGAAATGCCAGGGGCAAGTTACTAAAGAGGAGTTTGCAGTAAGGATTTCCCACTGTATCTTTGTTATTTTGCATCTTTCTCTCTCTCTTTCTTTCTTCCCTATTAATGATGAATTTTGATTTCTGGGTTATTGCAATTTTCCCTCACAAAAGGAGTGAATTTCTTGTTGGATTTTTGTCTCATCAAATCATTGGCTATATTTGAAATTTTCAATTCTTCTGAATTGAGTGTGATTTCTTTTGATCATCATACGCTTGAAACTGGAAATTGTATTTGAATTGTATTAATTCTCGAAATAATTGTATTAATTCTGAGATTCTGGATTATCATCTTGGAGGATAAGCCTCCTGCTACCTTTTAGGACTGAAGAATCAATTGGACTTCCATTTCATCAAATATTTGTTGACAACAGATATCAGAGGAATAGAAACATTCCTTATGAGTATAAGTCTTTTCCATAATCCTAATGCTATTAAGTAATGAAGGAAGAGATGATCTATAGTCTCACCATTGCCTAAGCTATTTGTTTGTCATAAGCCATGCGAAGGCCATGTAAAGCCCATGCAAAAACCCTAATCCCTTAAATCTAGAAAGACTTTGTGCAATAACTTTCCCTCGACAATGATATGACCATTTGACCAAGTGTTACCACCCTAACCATTAGAGTGCAGCCCATAAATGATTCTTGCTCGGAAACCTTGATAGTCACATGCCCAAAAGGCCTTTATCCCTGAAGGCAACCTATCAAATCCCCAAACTTCCTTCACTTTCTGGTTTGCTCATTTGATTCCTATTTATCAAGTGGTCTTTCTAACCCTCCCCATGACCTCACCACTAGAAATTCCTTTGGATTATCTAAATATGCTCCTCTAACTTCACTTTGTTCTACAACATTGATAAAAAGTAAATAGAAATGTGAGCCAAACAAGGCTAAGACAAGGTAAGCCTCCATCGAGGATAAATAAGCTCTTTTGTACCCATCCAATATTTTGGAAACTTCTGCCAAAACTAGGTTAAAAAATTATAGGGTCATGGGATTTCCATCGAGGGGGAGTCCTATGTAGCATAGAGGCTGTTTAAAGGTCAAACAACCTGATGTGGTAGCAAACAAGTCAAGGTGACTAGAACTAACATTAATCTCTAAGGATAGTTGTTCTTGTTAAGATTAACCTTAAACCTATTCACCCATCATGAGAAGAGTGAGCTTGACGTTTGAAATATCCTTTACCTTGGCTCTAGAGAAGAAAATAGTACCATTAGTAAATTGGATATGGGTCTGCCTTAAACCCCCTTATTATCTTTCTATCCTCTACTCTATTTCTTAAATTAACCATTTTACTTGGGAAACAAAACTCCACATGAGAGAGGGTGGTATTAGTGTTAGCCTGATATATATGCTAGGCTCATTTTTTTCTTTTTTTTTTATAACCGTGGATGTCCGGGCCAGCTTACACGCACCTTGACTAATCCCACGGGACCCTGAAGTTAATGACCGGGTAAACCTCCAATGGCCCTGAGAGGACTCGAACTGGTGACCATTGGGGAGCAAACCCAAGGCCGGACCAACTGAGTTACCCCTCAGGGTTTATATATGCTAGGCTCATTACCAAATAATTTATAAACCTTTTGGGTTAATTAGGTGGTTGAATGAGAGGGATCCAGTCTTCAAGGATGATTGATAGAGATAGAATTAATTCTCCTAAATTTAGAGACTGATTACCTTTGACAATGATTCGTGGAGATAAAATCTACTCTTGTGAATTTGGAGATTGACCTATTGCCTCATTCTTTGACTACCTAAATGAAATGGTACTCAAGACAAAGAATCCAATAAGCTTCATACTGAAAAGAGGTGTGTTAGAGAATCAAGCTCTTGCATATTGAAGGAGTAAAGTGATTAGATCTTTTCCTTGGAGGCTGATATTGTCTTGTGGGCAGTAAAGGAGTATGGATTTCAATTCAGAGTTTAGTCATCTAGGTTTGTGGTCATGCTGCCCTCCATTACCACACATGGAGATTAACTCTAGATCTTAGGTAGATGTGTTGACCACCATTTCAGCAGCCCTAGGACAATTTTGAAAGGTCCAGATGTGCTTTGGTGCAATGATGCTTGTTTCCTGAATAGAAGCCATTCCTACCTTTCATGACCTTTGCTTTGTATAGTCAACAACTTAATTGCTTGTGTTTCTACAAAGCTTTAACTGGTCTCACATTAATAAATTTTCTTTTACAAATTGTTATTGTACTTTTCTTTTATTTTGAATTCTTTTTTAATTTGTGAGTTTCTGTGCTTCAATTGATAGTAACATTTATTTCCTGTTGAAATGCATAATGTAATGGATTTTGATCTTATCACCATTTTTGCCTTGGTTATTATTAGGGAGGGATTTTAACCCTAAACCCCAAACCCCAAATCATAAAACCAAAATCCAAAAAACAAAACAAAGGCAAAGAAAGAAAAAAAAAAAAAAAAAACAAACAAACAGAGGTATAGTTTCAATACCTTGTTGTAAGCTTATATTAAAAAATGGGCGGCATTCATTGATACATGGAGAGATAAATCGGATTTAGGTTGGCCTCAAAATTGATTCGATGGAAAGTTGATGATTTTTCAAAATTTTTGCCATTCTTTCATAACTTTCACGATTTTATCCCCATTTTCTCGAGTTTTGATTTCTAAAAAATTTAGGATTTTATTCCAAAATGTGGCAACATCAGAGCCTACAGTTTTGCCTCTGTCTGCCATTATTGCACCACGTTGCAAAGCTTCAAAGATTTAAAGAAAGAAAAAGAATGGAACCTAGGTAGAGAGAGTCACAATGGAGGGTTCTAGTAGAGCTTCATAATTTAGACGTATAAGGTTCACAAATCCACTAATGAGAGCTCCAGTAAACTTTAATAAAATAACCAACCACTCAGAAGGAAGTAATGCTAACATTGCTTTTGAATTTTTATTTTTATTTTTAATATCTTGATTTAATATATTAAGAAAATTTTGTTTAAAAATATAAATTATAAATAAATCATTTTTAAATCAACTTTAATCTTAAAATAAGTCAATTTTAAACTTAAATAAAAATTGAAATTATTTAATTCTATTTGAAAAATATAAATATCCAACAAGGTAACGAGGTCATGGATAGGTGTTTTTACTTTTAACAGGTTAAAAGTTCAAATTTTTAAACCAATTAATTCCTACAAGAGAGTAGAAAGTATTAAAATTATTCAAACTCACAAGACACTATGTTATAAACAAAAGTCAAACTTAACGTGTTCAAGTATCTCTATTATCCAAATTAATCCACCTAATAATTCTAAATAATTAAACTTATTGCTTTATCAAATTAAAAATTACTCATTTTCGACTAGAATATCATAACTTTTTCTTGTAAAAATAACCATTTTTTTTAAACCTTCACCTAAATAATCAAAATGTTGATCGATATTTATATCAAATTAATTCAAGTTAAAATGGGTAAGAAGAGGAGCAAAAAATAATCCTAAAATTTCCTAAGAGACAGGAGGGAAAGAGATAAGAAGAGCGTGACAATGCTCTTTTCTCCGTTTTCGATTTCTTCTCCGCAGATGCCTTCTTCCTGAATTGGATTTTTTTGGGAGGTCTTCTTGGTCTCGGGTTTGAATTTTTTGTTTCTTTGGATCTGGGTTGTGTTTTGGTGGTATATTGCAGCAGGGTAGGGGGATTTGAGGAAGAGTGAAAAAAAAGAAACTTGAAATCCACCCTGAATGGATTGGATTTTGGGATTTTGATTACTTCCATTGATTTGGTTTTCGGATTAGGGTTGCAGTTTTGCTCATGAATTGGTTTGACATTTGGAGAGAGACGTTGAATAAAGCTTGGGAATCTAATCTTGGTGGGTTGGATTTTTTGGGTTTTAACTTCATCTTTCATTGATTTATATATATATATCTTGATGAATTGGGGGAAAAGCATGAAGAAAAATGAAATAAAACTAGGGATTTTTAGGAGTTTTGATTTCGTCTCCCATTGATTTGTTTTAAGGTTGGGGTTTGATTTCTAAGATATTCAACTTGATTTGTGCTTAGGAATGTCTGTTTTGAGGATAAATTGCTGAAGAATGTAAGAAAATTGAATTAAATTTTTTCATTAGTTTCTAAAAATTTAATTTTTCAATAGACTTTTTTCTTTAATTTGTACAATTTCTTTAAGAAAGTTTGGTATTTCCCTTTTCTTTTTTTCTTTCAATGGCTCTTGCATTTGAGGCCAAATGGGTGTGATGCATCCTGAATTTGGTTCCCTTGGTATTAGTTTCTAAAGTTTGATGTTCTTGAAATGTTTTATTTAATATCCTTTTAGTGTTCTTGGTATTAGTTTCTTAAATTTGAACTTCTTTAGATGTTTTCTTTCAGTATGCTATTTGTTTATGAGCAAAGTTTAAAATGTTGTTTGGGGAATAACTTTGGTTGAAGATCCTGGATAGCATTCCACTAATTGATTTCAATATTTTGATTTCTTTCCTATACTTTTTTATGATCTAATTAGTTCTTGAATAACCGATAAAAAAATAAAGAAAAGAAAAAGTGCTTAGAATCTCGTTTTCATTTCTTTCTATTGATATTACATTCTAAAATTTGGTTTTCATTACACTATGTGTCTAATTTGAATTATTTGTTTACAACTGTGTTTTGAATTTTGTTATAGGGAAATTAGGGTTACGATTTATAGGCTTTAGGGTTTAAAGTTTAGAGTTTAATCCTTAAGGTAACGAGGTCATGAATAGGTGTTTTTACTTTTAACAGGCTAAAAGTTCAAATTTTTAAACCAATTAATTCCTACGAGAGTAGAAAGTATTAAAATTATTCAAACTCACAAGACACTATGTTATAAACAAAAGTCAAACTTAACGTGTTCAAATATCTCTATTATCCAAATTAATCCACCTAATAATTCTAAATAATTAAACTTATTGCTTTATCAAAATTGATCGTTTACAAAATTTTAATCTAAAATTTGATGAGGCAAATTGATTTGTTTTAGGATGACACTTGTTTATAATAATGGTTTTCAGGACCACAACTACTACACCATAAAATTTTTCATCAATCTAAATTGCTAACCTAACAATTTGAATAAAAGAATTTTTTTAGTATATAGAAATTGAACATTGCTTGAGATTTTAATGTTGCATGGTCTAGCTATGATTTGGTTTATCAAAATTGATCGATTACATAAATTTAATCTAATGTAGTTTAGTTCAATTGATGAAACAAAATGATTTTTTTATGGGACAACACTTATTCAAGTTGTAAAACTAATCCTTCACTTTTTTTTCATCTTAAAAATGACTCATTGTTATAAAATATGATAATTTATCGGATTATGGGAACTTGTGAATGATCATCCATATTGATGTATATCTCTTTGTAACTCCCTATAAAAGGGAGATATCTCTAATGAAAATTCTATTCTCTTCCTACATTCTAATTTCTTTTTCTTGTTTTCTTCTCTTTTCACTTTATAATTTTACAACACGTTATCAGTACAAAATAAAAAAACCGCTATTCCCTTCAGAGAAATAGAAAGACTTTTCTCTCTTCTTTCTCATAAAAAGGTATATGATAAATTTATATCATGATTTTCTACTTTATTATTCATTGATCTCTATTTTCATTTATTTTATTTGAATACATAAATATGTATAATCCCTATTACCAGAAGTTATAAGGTAAATTATAAATTATGGGGTAAATTTATAACCAGAAGTTATGAAAAATATGTACAATTCCTATAACTAGAAGTTATGGGAAAAAATTACAAAATTACAAAATTACAAATACATGACCAGAAATTATGTTTATGATCCTTAATTAATTATTTTTAATTATATATTATAACTAGAAGTTATACGAAACAATATTATATAGCTAGAAAGTATAAAATAAATAAATAAATGTTCATAATCTGAAGCTATGTATAAATCTATATAATGAAAGTTCATAACTTGAAGTTATACACAAATCTACACAATGTATAGGTCATAGCTTGAAGCTATATACAAATTTATATAAAAAAAACAGTTCATAGCCTAAAGCTATGTATAAATTTAAATATTTTCTTGATTTGACAAAATAATCATAGCTTGAAGCTATGAAAGATATTAACTTTTTATTTCTTTAATTTCTTTTAATTATACTATGTAACTAGAAGTTATACATAAATAGTTTATAACCTGAAACTATGTACAAATTTGAATATTTTCTTGTTTTAACAAAATAATCATAATTCAAAGTTATGAAAAATATTGACTTTTAATTTTTATTTTGTACTTACTTATTTTTCACAACAAGAATTATGTAAAATAATTTTTATTAACAATTGTTTCATAGCTAGAAGCTATGCATACAATTTCTAATTCTCTTGTATAACCAGAAATTATACAAAACAAAATCGTCAATGAACAACTATGTACCTAGAAGATACATAATTTTTTTAATTTTGTTATATAACCAGAAGTTATGTAAATATTATTATTCATAACCCGAAGTTATGAAAATAAGAAAATTAATATTCTTTGTGCTAATCAAAGGTTATGCCAAAGTTATTAATATGTACTTTCTTATAACTAGAAGTTATAGAGAACAAAATTGTTAACTAACAATTTTGTACAACTTTATGAAATTTATATAACCAAAAGTTATAATGAAATATATTATAGCCTGAAGCTATGATAACAAGCATATAGATAATATTTACATATTATCAAAAGATTAATATTTTGTATATCAAGTTATACAAATAGGTAAGTGTTTGATAGTTTTTATAAATTTTTATTATTAGAAGTTATATTGTCATTAGTAGAAAAATTTACATATAGATGTGAAATTTTGGATTGCATGATATTTTTGTATTAGAGGTGATAGTTTGGAATTTTTTTTTTATTCTAGTTGTTTTAATTTAGAAAATTGAGATTCTTTGGATACATGTAAAATATATGACTTGGTCATATGATTAATAAATTGATTTTGCATGTCAATTTTCTTTAAGATATGTTTTTATGATTAACAAATTTTGAGTTATATAAAATAATATATATTATTGCATGTTGCCACATATGGTATTTTTATTAATGCAATAATTTCATTATCCTAAATAATTTTGAAATTACAATAGGTTCAACTATTGTTCTTAATATATTATGTTATATTTTTACATATATGTTCAGATGGATTTGTAGTATTTCAATTAAAGTTTTGAGACAACAAGATACTTTAAATCATGATATGTTCTCTTGAAATTTTGATTTATGAATTAATTTTTGTACATTGATTTAGATCATAATAATATTTTGAATAAAATTATTGATCTATCAATATAATTAGTTTGATTATTGAAATACTTCCTTGTTATTTTATGTATAAATTGCTCCACACTTACAAAACCAAACGTGTGAAATTATTTAAGAAATATATAACTTTAAATTATCTTTCTATATTTGCTTTATTGTGTTATATATGCTCTAATTGCTTTTACATAAGTTATTAAGTTAAGTCATCATCAATGACTAATAATTTTCATTGATTTTAGCTCTTTATCTATGATAATATTTCTTCAACTTTATAAAGACGAGGTCTTTATGACAATATTTTATGACTTGTTATTTTGATGAAACTCTTGTCTCATTAATTGCACAACATTGATAACAGATAATGTTAATAATATATCAAGTGATAAAAACTTGATTAAAGGCTCTAGAAGAGCTTATACTATGTCACTAGTAGTACTTAATTCCATGTGAATGACACTTTATACGATTCTAGATCCAGAAGAATCTTGTAAGACCAACTTAGTCTATCGGGGTAAAGGTCGTATGAATGTACATTATAAAACCAGAAATGTTTATTTAGTGACTAGTCTACCTATACACTTAAAAGGTAGAATGACATGTTGTGCAAATTATCATTTTAATGAGACAATTTTCTCACCGTTAGGGGAAGAAGAGCTAGTTCTAGAAGAACGGCGTGAAATTATTTGGAATACATTGACTTTGACTCATCTTGATTCTCATACAAATCAATGTGAACTAGAAGTTCAAAGGATCATTCATTTGCAAAATCTTGCGAATCAATTACAAGATGCATTCATTTATATAAAGAAAGTGACAAAGTCATATATCCCGGCTGCAAATACTCTAGCATGGATTGATGTCCCTGTAGGATAGTTAACAAATTAATTAAGATATGCCTGAATCATGTTTGACATGTTGGCTCAAAGGATGTAACTCCTTGGAAGATGAGAACCCAAGAAAAATTTGGCACTCTAAAAGAGGCCATAAAAAATAACTGATCAGTTTAAAATTGGTAAATTTATAGCCCCATAAGAGGCACAAATAATGCAAAAGCCCCTGAAGAGGCACATATTGAACAAGAAGCCCTTTAAGAGACACATATTGAACAAGATGCCCCTGAAGAGACACATATTGAGAAAGAAGCCCTTGAAGAGACACGTATTAAACGAAAAGCCCCTAAAGAGGCATAGGTACCTGAAAATTGTGAGATCTCAATAAGTTATGTATACACGAGAGAAAAATGGGATTAAAATAATATTATTTTCACTTTCCAAGTGGCCTCCATAAGAAATGATGAAGATCTTAAACCCCGAAATGTGGAATAATGCCGACATAGAAATGATTGGCCAAAATGGAAAGAATACATCCATAAATAAATAAATAAATAAAATTAGACTCGTTAGAAAAATGAGAAGTATTTGGACTTGTAGTCCATACACCTGAAGTTGTCAAACTTGTTGGATACAAATGAAATCACGAGATATAAAACGTGACTCATAGCTCAAGGTTTCCCGCAGAAACCTAGTATTGACTACGAGAAAACATATTTTCCTATGATGGACGCAACCATATTTAGATATCTAATTTGTTTAACAATCTTAGAAGGATTGGATTTGCTTCTCATGGATGTTATTACAACATATTTATACGGATCCATGGATAATGATATATATATAAAAGTCTCTGAATGATTTAAATTGCCTGAAGCAAATTGTACAAAGTCTCGTAGCATGTACTAAATCTAGTTACAACAATCCTTGCATGAATTAAAGCAATCTGGACGCATGTAGTACAATCGCCTTAGCGAATACTTGCTAAAAAAAAGGTATATGAATAACTCTATATGTCCATGCATCTTCATTAAGAAATCAGAAATCGGATTTGCAATTATTGTAGTGTATGTTGATGACTTAAATCTTGTTGGAACTCCTGAAGAGCTCACAAGAACAACAAATTACTTGAAAAAGAAAATTTGAGATGAAAGATCTTAAAAAAAACAAAATTTTGTCTTGGCTTTCAGATTGAGCATTTTTCAAATGGAGTTTCAGTACATCAATCAACATACATTAAGAAAGTTTTGAAGCGTTTTTATATGGATAAAGCACATCCTTTAAGTTCTTCCATGGTTGTCTGATCACTTGATGTGAAAAAAGACTCATTTCGTCATTGCGGAAAATGATGAAGAATTACTTGGTCCTGAAGTACCATATCTTAGTGTTATTGGTGCACTTATGTGTCTTGCCAATTGTACACGTTCAGGCACTGTTTTTTTCTGTCAATATATTATCAAGATATCGTTCCGCTCCATCTCGAAGACATTCGAATGACATCAAACATATATTACGTTATCTTTGCAGAACTACTAATATCGGTATATTTTACTCAAGGGAATCAAAGCAACAATTGTTTGGATATGCAGATGCAGAATATTTTTCAGATCCATATAAAGGTATGTCACAAACATGGTATGTGTTTAATTACAATGGTACTGTTATCTCATGGAGATCTATCAAACAAACAATGGTGGTCACATCATCAAATCATTCAGAAATTCTTGCAATTCATGAAGTAAGTCGTGAATGTGATATCATGAGGAATTATATTTTCATGAGGGGGAGATTCATTTTCATGAGGAATTATATTTTTGTTATCATGTGATTCCCCTTATATACTTTATTAAAACTTTTTGTTGACGATAAAAAGGGGGAGAAGTAATGGTAGGTTGCTAACTTGGGAAGAAATGTCAATATTGTTTTAGCAATTCTATTCATATTGATGTTATGTGTTTTATTGGTTATATTTGTATGCATCATATTTAATAATAATGTCTTGCCAAATTGCTAAATTGCTCTTTATGCTATTTATGTTTGATTATATCATTTTGAGCATCCTTAATATATGCTCCTTTGACTTTCAAAAATATTCAAGTTTAGAAACTTCAAGGAGTATATTAAGGATATTCAAAATGATATAATCAAACATAAATAACATAAAGAGCAATTTAGCAATTTGGCAAAACATTATTATTAAATATGATGCATACAAATATAACAAATAAAGCACATAGCATCAATATGAAAAGAATTGCTAAAACAATATTGACATTTCTTCCCAAGTTAGCAACATACCATTACTTCTCCCTATTTTTGTCATCAATAAAAAGTTTTAATAAAGTATCTAAGGGGAATCACATGATATCAAAAATATAATTCCTCATGAAAATGAATCTCCCCCTTTTTCATTTGAGAATAGTTTCCAAATAAAATATTGTTCATCCTTAGAGCATTCCCAATTTAAAGCATGATTTGAAAAATATATGGAAGAACATATGCATTTAAAAAGATATAAAACACGCATTGAATAACACTTTTAGGGCATACAAGCATATGATCATTTAATTGTATATAGGTATAAAAAAGTCTTCTTTTTAATCCAAACCTTGGTTTAACAAATATACCAATTTTATCAAAGTGATACCAAATGTTATATTATTAATATACAAAAAATATAACAAGTGTTAGCAAAATTATATTGCAAATTAAGCTTTAAAAGGGATATCATTACCAATATTATTAATGCATTCTTTCTAAGGTAAGCATATCCTCCTTCTTGCATGGATCCCTACAAAACAAATTTAGTAACCTTTGGTATCCATATATCTTTTGGTTCATTCAAGTTTAGAAACTTCAAGGAATATATTAAGGATGCTCAAAATAATATAATCAAACATAAATAGCATAAAGAGCAATTTGGCAATTTGGCAAGACATTATTATTAAATATGATGCATACAAATATAATCAATAAAGCACATAGCATCAATATGAATAGAATTGCTAAAACAATATTGACATTTCTTCCCAAGTTAGCAACCTACTATTACTTCTCCCCCTTTTTGTCATCAACAAAAAGTTTTAATAAAGTATATAAGGGGAATCACATGATATCAAAAATATAATTCCTCATGAAAATGAATCTCCCCCTTTTTCATTTGAGAATAGTTTCCAAATAAAATATTGTTCATCCTTAGAGCATTCCCAATTTAAAGCATGATTTGGAAAATATATGGGAGAACATATGCATTTAAAAAGATATAAAACACGCATTGAATAACACTTTTAGGACATACAAGCATATGATCATTTAATTGTACCTAGGTATAAAAAAGTCTTCTTTTTAATCCAAACCTTGGTTTAACAAATATACCAATTTTATCAAAGTGATACCAAATGTTATATTATTAATATACAAAAAATATACCAAGTGTTAGCAAAATTATATTGCAAATTAAGCTTTAGAAGGGATATCATTACCAATATTATTAATGCATTCTTTCCAAGGTAAGCATATCCTTATCCTTGCATGGATCCCTACAAAACAAATTTAGTAACCTTTGGTACCCATATATTTTTTGGTCCATTCAAGTTTAGAAACTTCAAGGAGTATATTAAGGATGCTCAAAATGATATAATCAAACATAAATAACATAAAAAGCAATTTAGCAATTTGACAAGACATTATTATTAAATATGATGCATACAAATATAACCAATAAAGCACATAGCATCAATATGAATAGAATTGCTAAAACAATATTGACATTTCTTCCCAAGTTAGCAACCTACCATTACTTCTCCCCCCTTTTTGTCATCAACAAAAAGTTTTAATAAAGTATATAAGGGGAATCACATGATATCAAAAATATAATTCCTCATGAAAATGAATCTCCCCCTTTTTCATTTGAGAATAGTTTCCAAATAAAAGATTACTCATCCTTAGAGCATTCCCAATTTAAAACATGATTTTGAAAATATAAGGGAGAACATATGCATTTAAAAAGATATAAAACACGCATTGAATAACACTTTTAGGGCATACAAGCATATGATCATTTAATTGTATCTAGGTATAAAAAAGTCTTCTTTTTAATCCAAACCTTGGTTTAACAAATATACCAATTTTATCAAAGGGATACCAAATGTTATATTATTAATATACCAAAAATATACCAAGTGTTAGCAAAATTATATTGCAAATTAAGCTTTAGAAGGGATACCATTACTAATATTATCAATGCATTATTTCCAAGGTAAGCATATCATTCTTCTTGCATGGATCCCTACAAAACAAATTTAGTAACCTTTGGTACTCATATCTTTTTGGGTCCTAGAGGGTTAGTCTTTCTTCTCTTTGGAATCCAAAATAATTTAGAGTTTTGAAGAACATGAGGGGATTTTCTTAAGGGACAAATATCACTAATGTGACCTCCTCTAAAGATTGCAAATAGTTAAAGGCAAAAAACTAAAGGCTTCCTTTACAAAATAATTTTTTTAAAAAAAATTGATTTTTGAAAGGCTTGTAGGCTAGCCTCTTTTTATCAAAAATGCATTTTTGATTTGCCAAAATCATATCAAAAGTCTTTTGGCCATTTGAGAATTTTTAACTCCTCATTTTCCTTTTCAAAAGAGATTTTTGCCTTCTCAATATTTTCAAAATTTTCATTATGCTCATTGAGCTCATTTTGAAGACAAGAAATCTTTTTCTTGAGAGAGATATTTTTGAATCCAAGTTTTTTAAGATCTTGAAATTCAAAATGGTTAGAGTTGGAGTTTACCTCATCTTGATGTTCTTCCAAAGCCATAAAACACATGTTGGCATCCTCATTTGTGCATTCTTCTTCCATGGAATCTTCATCACTTTCACTTTCACTCTCTTTCTCTTCATCATCATTTATTGAAGCCATAAAAGCTATACTTTTCTTATTTTCTTCAACTCTTTGATGATTGTTCAAATTTATCTCATAAGTCATTAGTGACCTAATGAGTTCTTCAAGTGAAAGTTTGGTGAGATCTTTTGCTTCTTGAATAGCCGTCACTTTTGTTTTCCATTTCTTTGGTAGAAACCTTAAGATCTTCATGACTTTCTCTACTTCGGTGTAGGTCTTTCCCAAGGCTTCAAGTCCATTCACAATCACCATAAACCTAGAAAACATCTCTACAATAGATTCAAAATCCTTTATAGAAAATAATTCATAATCATGCACAAGGATATTAATTCTAGACTCTTTAACTTTGTTGTTTCCCTCATAAGTGATTTATAATAGTCTCCAAATTTCTTTAACCGACTTACATTGCCGAATACGATTAAATTCATTTCTATCAATGACACAATGTAAGATAAAAACGGCTTTGGCATTTAGTTGAACTTTCTTTCTATCAAGTTCATCCTATTCATGCTTAGGTTTTGGAACCATCACTCCATTTTCAAATTTTGAAGGAATGTGGGGACCATCTTCAATGACATCCCATAAATCAAGATTAATAGATTGGAAAAACCAAGTCATTTTAGTTTTCTAATAGGGATAATCGGTTCCCGTGAAAAGTGAAGGTCAGGTGGTTGAAAAACTTTCAATGTGAGATGAGCTTGATGGATTAGCCATTACTTCTTAGACGGTTAAGTCTTAAATACGAAGCCTCACTCTAATACCAATTGTTATAAAAATTAGGTTAATCCAACCTATGGTAATCACCATAGAGGGGGGGGGGGGGGGAGTGAATAGGGTGATGGTCTCTTTTTTGCAAATTTAAACTATGTGAATGTAAGAGACAATTATATGCAAGTATATAATAAGCAATATAAAGACAATTGCATATAAATTAAAATAGTAGGGAAGAGATAATGCAAACACAAGATTTTATACTGATTCGGCGCAACCCAGCCTACATCCACTCTCCTCTAGCTTCAATCCCAAGCTTGAGGTTCCACTAATTCAAGGCTTACAAACCAAGTCTTCAAGCAATACACTTGGATTATGGTTCCAATTCACCCTCTTGGACTTTTGGCTCCAAGCACCCTTTACACTTCTCAAGAGATATCCCACTCTTGAAAAACTTCCTCTCAAAGATTTAAAAATAAATGATCTCACAAAATCCTAGTATAAAAACTTTAAGCTCAAATGATACAAGAATACTAGGATTGAATGGTGCACTAAAGATATGCAAGTTTTAGAACAATGGTGCACTAAAAAACACTCTTCTAAGGCTCAAATATATTCAAGAAATGTTTGGGAAGGTTAACCTTTTCAAACAATGAAGATTGGAGCATTTTTATAGAAGAGAAAAGCCAAACTAGCTGTTTGGGGGTTCGACCGATCGAGCTAGGGGTCGACCGATTGACTAGCTGTTAGCATTAAATGTTTGGCATGTGACTGTTGGGTCTCAACCGGACCTTGACCGGGAAAAGAAGGTCATTGGGGGAAAGAGAATTTTTGGCATCCCTCGACCGGTCCTCGACAGGACGAGCACAACCGATCAACCGGTTCCTCAACTGGTTCAATCGGTTGAGCCATTTTTTGGCTCAACAATCAACTTTTTTAACTTAAAACCTTTTAAAATAAGTTTGAAAAACATTTAACACAAGGTTTTAGTTGAAAACATGAAATCATCCAATCCTTAAGATATTTAAAACAAAATAACTCTTGGATGATTTTGGTGCATAAGTAAAGAATGTAATGCATGAAAATCCTAGTGCACCAACAACCTTACAAAGAGATCTTATGAAGCTTGGATATTGAAAAACACTTCTCTTTGAAGTAGTCTTCTTCTTCATGATTTCTCATTGGCTTGATTTGTCTTTATGATTGCCACTTTGAAAATCGTCTTGCCTAATCACACTTGAAATATAATCATTAGTTCTAAACCTTGTTTTGTTATCATCAAAATCAAGATTAATCAAACCTTGGTTTCACACAACATATACAAGAAACATGTGGACTACCTTCCATCAGAGGCAATGCAACCGTGTTACATGAAGATAATGATGCTTGTATTGCGCAAATTAAAGGATGATTCATAAAAGGTGACAGAACTAAGCATATCTCCCTAATACTCATGAGCTCCAAAAGAACGGTGAGATCGATGTTCAACAAATTCGGTCATGCAATAATCTAGTAGATCTATTCACAAAGGCGTTACCTTCGACCACATTGAAAAAGTTAAGGTATGACTTTGGAATACAAAGATTGAGAGATCTACCATTTGAAATGTTGAAGAAATCAAAATCATGGTATCCTAAGAGTGATAACTTTGAATTAATTGGATTCTCAGATGCTGATTTTGCCGGTTGTAAGGTTGAAAGAAAAAGCATTAGTGACACTTGTCATTTCCTATGACACTCACTTATTTCATGGTATAGTAAAAAGCAAAATTCGGTAGCTTTTTTAATGGAAAAAGCCGAATACATAGCAGCTGGTTTATGTTGTGCACAAATTCTTTGGATGAAACAAACACTTAGTGATTTTAATTTGTTTTTTTAACATGTTCCTATTAAATGTGATAACACTAGTGTCATAAAATATTTAAAAAAATCTCATGCAACACTCTAGGACTAAACATATAGATATTAGACATCATTTTCTTAGAGACCATGCACAAAAAGGTGACATTACACTTGAGTTTGTAAGCACAAAAGATCAACTTGCCGATATATTTACAAAACCTATAAGTGAATAACAATTTGTTGATATTAGAAGACAACTATGGGTAATTTCTTTATGATCTAATGATTGTTTAATGAATTCTTATTGAATATACCCTCTGATTGCATGAATTTCATGTCATATGCATCATATAAACATACACTTAGTTAAATGGTTAATTTTTGACCAAAAATAAAATTTCCCTTGGCATTGGGCATAAAATATTGGGGATTTCAACTAAAAAAGGTAGGGGGGATCACGAGACGAGAAAACGCACAAAATGAGAAAAGTCAAACCTCATTGACCGTTGACCAGGCGGTTGACCAGATTAGGACCGATCAACCGATTTGTCGGGTTGTCGTTTTAAATACCCATCCCATGCCTCATTTTCTCTCCTGTTTCCTCTGGTTCTTCAAGTGTTTTTCCGATTCAGCTGCCCAGAAGAGATTTTTGACGCCATTGTAGCAATTTGAGGGGTTCAGATTGATTTTTGGGACCTAAGGATTAGGTTTTGGGACGATTTTCCCTCATTCAGCGTGCGTCACAGCCAATTTCAACTCTTTTCCCACACACCTAGGGTTTCGGGTGTGTGCTTCTCTCTCCATCAGCCTCGTCTTCTTCCTCTTTTTCTTTTTTTATAGCTCCTAGGAAAGAGACGGGTTCCTCTAGGGCATAGGGCAAGCACCCTGCTGAGCTGTCTTAGCCTGCTCAAACGAAGGCTCGTCGAAAGACGAGATTTGGCACGACCCTCTTCAGCACCGTGGAAGATTATCAGATGTACAAAAAGAAGTTCTCTTAGAGGAAGGTGGTTCCAGGGAGAAATATTAATTTCTCCCAACTACAACATTTTGGGTTTGAGAGTCTTTTCAGACGGATGGGGGGTGGTTGCTCGTAGTGACTATTTCGGAGCAAATTTTTTCGACATTAGTGAGAACATTCTATTCGCGAGTGACATATGGACTTGGTGGACCGATTATTTCCACCATTAGAAGTGTTGAGATCCAGTTGGACCCGGAGAGCATTTTTCGCATTTTTGACATCGCTCTAGTTGGACTCAGGGTATATGAGTCCAAGGGTTGGCCCACTGTGCTAGGCTTCGAGCCTAGAGAGGCTATTTGGAGGATGTGCGACCTTGTAGATGCCTAGAGAATGGGCAAACCATCGGCACATAGCCTGAATGTGAGTAGTCAAGTCCTTCACCACATGATCTGCTCCATCCTACTACCACAAGGCGGACACCGAGATGAGGTCTCCTACCTTGAGGCATTCCTCATAGACTCGATTCTGACAGAGAGACGGATTCATGTGGGGTATATGATGATGATGCACATGATATCATGTTGCGAGAGCACGACCCGTGTACTCCCTTGTGGTCGCTTTCTCACCAGAGTATTCAAGGTGTCGGGGTTGATTTGAGTAGAGAGACAGACTTCGAGGCCCCTAGTATTTATGATACTTATGATGAGTAGTCCTTGGGGCGGATGAAGTTTGAGAAGGCCCCCGATGGATCCTGGGTTAAGAGAGTTGAGCGACCAGTAGCACAAGCCCGGGGACAAGGATAGGTGCATCCCGGAGTAGAGGAGGAGGTCAAGATTCACGAGATGGATGGTAGGTTAGACCCTCAAAAAGATTTTGAGTAGAGAGAACCCAAGTTTGACATCCCTCCACTCTAGTCCGAGGGTGTTTAGTTTGAGGCCACATTTTCAAAGTCGATGATGTCTGAGCCGACATACACAGTGGGACCATCTTCTCAGCCATCATTCATTGAGCCTCATCACACCGAGATATCACCTCATCAGGCACCTCACGCTCCTAATCATGAGCCTTGGATGAATTTATCAGCTCAGATCAGCTCTCTTGGCACTCGCATGGAGGAGCTTGCAGTAGTCAGTGATACTCGACTCTACTCCATGGAGGATCGTATGGATCAGTATCAGACTAGCTTCACTTCTTAGTTCGAGTATCTGCAGCAAAGATTTGAGCGTATGGAGGATCGCATGGATCAATAGCAAGCTACATTTGATCATCTCCAGTAGAGGATTGAGCGCATTGAGAGTCGCCAAGAGAGTCAACATGAGGAAATGATGGCTTACCTCCGCTCCATGTCTCCACTTCCACCTCCACAACCTTGATTTCATCGAGACCCCCTTCATTTCTTTTTTATGTTGCCAAAAGGGAAAAGATATTTAGGATCTAGGAGACCTACATGCATATTATTGTCATATTTGTTTCATATGTTTATATTTCGTGTATATTTGACTTTACTATATATATATATATATATATATATATATATATATATATATATATATATATATATATATGATATGTTATTTTCATGATTTACATTGTTTCCTATTGAAAATTCACATGTCCTAATTATCTTGGTAAATTTAAAATTGATTGATCCATGATTGGTTTGAGAGGGAAATTTCTTTCTCTCTTAGATAACCAAGGTTTGTCATCATAAAAAAAGGGAGAGATTGTTAGTCCAAGGGTTCTCCTAATCAGGTTTTGATGATAACAAATCATGGTTAAGTGACTAATTGGTTTGAATGGTAAATAATCTCAAGTATAAATTTGAAAATTCATTCAAGGACCAAATGGATACAAGATCGAGACTTTTGATCATAGGAAACGAATGTAAGATGAATGCATGGGTGCACTTAGGTTTTTCATACCTTTTCATGCATCTTTGAAAACTCGGTTTATTCTTTAAAATTTCGATTTCATTAAAACCTGAGTTTTATCAAATGTACCTTAGACAAAATGTTTCAAAATTGGCATATTAATTTACCTAAAGACCTTGCCTAAGTGTTAGAAAAGAAAGAAATTGAAAAAGATAGGTTTTCGTGGCCAAAAGGCTTAACCGATCAAGGCTCTAGCCAACCGACTCAACCGGTTGGGAAACCAGTCGACCGGTTGCCCTTGTTTGGTCGAGGTTCAATTGAGGAGTGCCAAAAACCCTCTTTCTCTTCTAATAGTTTCCTCTTCCTGGTTGAGGTTTCCTCCTTCCTAATCGACCTTTGGTCGAGGTCCGATCAAGGCAAAGATAACCTGCCAAAGCATTAAATGCTCCAACGGCTAGTGAACCGGCCGACCCCCAGCTCAACCAATCGAGGCTGCCTTTTGTTTTTCTTGACTCCCGAGCTTAGAAACCTATAAATTGAGAGCTCCATTTCATTTATGATATGGAAAACACATGCAATCAATTGTCTACCTACTTGTTTTTGCCTTAAAAGCTCTCATTTCCTTCTTAGTGTATTAAATCATCACTTACATATCTTTTAGTGCATCATTGTGAGTCATCCTAGCTTTGTTTTTTATTTGAGTTATCTTTGAGCTAGGTTAAAGAATTTCTTATAAAACTTGAGTGTTAAAGCCTTCAAAAGGTTTGAATCTTGAAGAGATTGTGTAAGAGCCCATTGGAGTCGGAATCCAAGTGTAAAGGATTGGAAACTTGGTTGAAGCTTCAAGCTAGTGGAACCCTCACTCAGTTAGGAGATTGAGGAGAGTGGACGTAGGCAAGGAAGTGTCGAACCACTATAAAATCCGAGTTTGAATTCTCTAACTCTATCTCTTTATTTTTTTTATTATTATATTGTGCTTAAATTTGTTGTGTTTAAAAAGTTTTTAAAAAACCCAATTCACCCCCATCTTGGGTGTTTTTCTCATTTAAGCATAGTCTTTATTTTCTCAACTACATTATTCAAATTATTTTCAATCAAAGTTTCTCCACTAGGTAATTCCAAACAATTAATTTAATTGTTATTTAAAAAAATGATCAATGACAGAAATTTAATGTAAAAAATGATCAACTACATTATTCAAATTCTTTTCAATCAAAGTTTCTCCATTTTGGGTTTATTTTTTGCATCTATTTATTTTGCCAGATGGAAGGTTTTTAGAGGGCCACATGTCGCCTCAAGAATGGTCATCAGATAATGGCATCTTGCCTGTTAGGAGAGGTGGTGGTTTTGTCGAAGAAGGAATCAACCAGTGACACGTATGTGGGAATATCATGAGACCGTTTTTAGCAAGTTTTGGTGAGAGAGAGAGAGAGAGAGTTGAGGTCGTTAGAGGGAGCGGGGGATAGCTAAGAGAAAAAGGAAGCTAGAACTAGAATGGAATGAGATAAGGGGAAAGCTTTTGCAGAGGAGTTGAGGATGAGAGAAGGTTTTTCTTTTTATGGGATTCAAGGGTTTCGAGTGAGAGTTGAGAAAATGTGTGAAATAGAAAAAGTCGACCAGTAGAATTTTAGTTTCAGTGAGAGCCATTCTAGAGAGAGTTATAGAGTAGAAAATGGCATTTGGAACAGCAAAGACAAGAAGCAAAAGGGAGCAGTAAGGGAGGAGAAGCAAAGAATCAACTCATATTCTTTTTCTCGTCCAGTTATGATCACAGCTTATTTTACATTTCCCATTTTAGATTGTTCTCCCTTGTTTCCTGCTGGTTTTGGGTTCATCTTGGTGCTTAAATGTGAACATTTGATATTATGCATATTTGTGAAATCTAAGACTGATTTTTATGCATTCTTGTTGATTCTAGTCTGGCTCATTTGGCTCCGTTTGTGAATAACTTGTGCACTCCTCTATTCATGACCAACTTGAATACGGATCCATCACTAAATTTGATTTTCAAATATCATGCTTTTGCTTTTATTTTTTATTCCACCTATATCCAGCCCATTGATCTTTATGAAATGGAGTTAGGTTCAATCGTATTATTTTTGTTTGTGCATGCTCTGTTTTTTTTTTTCCTTCCTCCTTTATTTCTGGTATTTTTAGAGTGTTGGGTATTATGTTTGGGTTAGCCGTCTGGATTGGGGTGCTTTTAAGACAGCTCTGCATCAAAGTCTTTGGGAGACATTGTCTTATTGTCTATTTGGTGAGCTGAAGGTTATCAAGCCAAGGAAGACATGAAGGAGGCCTGCTTCTAGCAAGATATGATGTTGCTTCTCTTGACGATGATGACAGGAATAACACAGTTCAATGAAGAAAGTCATTCCGATGTCATTTCCATTGTGATTAGATATTGAAAGAAGACTCTGTCCATATTGGTGGTTGAAAGCTTTCTTTTCAAGTATTCGAGTTCTTTGTAGAGAAGAAACTCCATGACATGCTAAATCGCCAAGGTGTCTAGTAAATGGTCTGTGCTTATATGATATCCATGCACCTAGTTCCAGCTTCTCATGACTGATACCAGTTGAAAGATCTGATTCACCACTATTTGCTTTCTAGTTGAGTCTTAGGAAAGGTCGAAGAAATATGAATACTGTTGAAGTGGTTGGAAAAATGGTTGATGCTGCAGATGGAGAATGTGAAAGAGATGGCCATTTCTTCCTCCTTGTCAACCAAAGCTAAGATTGATTCATTACTTCGCGGGATTGATTCCATCACTAGTGGATTTGAAGCTGATATCTCCAAAGGTGAACCAACCTGTGAGCAAGCACATGCTTGCTTTCACTCTTGGTGTGAAGTAGATGATTTGCTACTGAAATAAGATAGACAATATGACGCCAAATGTGCTCTTCAATAAGGCCTCAAATGCAACAATATGATAGCAAGGCCTACCAACCTTGACTGGTACGAAGACCCGATTCTTCTTGAGGCCCTAGACATGATCAATAAGCCTAGAGGTCCTTAAACAAGCCACTGCATCTTCCTCTATAGGATGTGCATGAGATTGGTGGGATTGGAACTGTCTCAGTGGGATGTGTAGAAACTGGTGCTCTAAAGTCCAGCATAGTGGTGGCTTTTGGCCCCTCTGAACTGATAGCTGAATTTAGGCCTGATGAGACACGCCAATCAGTCGCTCTTAGAGTCTACGCTTGGTGACAAATTAAGCTCCAACGTGAAAAATGTCGTTGTGAATGATTTAAAATGTGGTTTTGTTGCATCTAGATCCAAAGATTAATTCTACAAAGGAAATTGTCGGCTTCACCACCCGGGTCATCATCATGGACTACCCTGGTCAGATCAGAAGTGGTTATGTTCCCGTTCTTGGCTGCAACTCCATCTACCATTCACATCCCCAATCCACCATACCCAACGTTATATCCATAGCTTCATCTTCCATACCCATTAAACCCACTTCTCTCACTACCTCCTCCACTAATTCTACCACCAAACCCGATTCTCTCAATACCTCCTTCACTCATGTTTTCATTCATTTCCCTATAAGTTTCTTTTCTCATTCTTTCCCATATGCATGCATGACCACTTTAGATACCTCATTTTCCAAACCCATTTCTTTCAATTCCTCCCTCATACCTTTTTATTCATCTTCTATGCGCAAACAACTTTTGCATTGCAAAACCCTCCTCGATGGTCCTCACGCAATCATCCACCTATATCTGACTCTCTACCTGATCTCTTTGTCACATTTCTCATTCCTCTATCTGCATGACACACACAACATTTTCTAGCATGGGCATAAATTAATGGAGGACGCAAGGAAGCCAATTATGAAAATTGGTAAAATGAAGAGAACTTGGAAAAGTTGCAGTAGGTTGAGATGTTTACCTAGTTTAGCTTCAAGTGGATGATGACTTCAATCAGAATGTGAATTCAAAGGCCTTGTCGACTCCCGATTTCAGTGGACTGAGTTCAAAGGTTAGTTGCATTCGGCAAGTATTTGTGGTTTCATCTTCATCCCCAACCTCAAGATTGAAGGTCATTTTTTTCACGATGGCTAGTCAGAGGAATATTTTTGGAAAACGAGCCATTCCCAATCTGATTATGGTGATAATGGAGTAAATAAGAGGAAAAATCATGGTGATGATAGTAACCTATTTACCATTGAATTAGAGGATACTATGTATCGATATTTATGCCCTGGAAAAAAAATTGGAAGTATAATTAGGAGGGGATGGGAGATTGTCAAGCAACCGAGGGTAGATACTAAACCTAAGATTAGCATTGGTGACACAGTGTCAGGATGTGAGGAGCATGTGGTCACTATCTACAACTTCAGTATTGAGTCCAATGTCTTTGACAATTCAAATACTTTTGTTTCTCCAACTCAAAATGTTCTCTTTAGGGTGCATGACAGAGTTGTTTCAGATGAGGTGCATGACGAGAATTTTGAAGAAGCAAGCCAAGTTATTGTTCAGTTTCTTGTGCCATCTGATCAGATAGGATGTGTTATTGGGAAAGGTGGACAGATAATTCAAAGTATACGCAGTGAAAGTGGTGCACAAATTCGCATTCTAAAGGATGATCACTTACCTTCTCGTGTATTGAGTTCCGATAAGCTTATTCAAATTTCTGGAGAACCCTCCCTTGTTATGAAGGCTCTTTATCAAATTGCATCTCGTCTTCATGACAATCCATCCCGATCCCAACACTTGCTTGTTTCTACTATGCCCACTAGATACTCATCTGGTGGTTCACTCATGGGTCCAACTTCCAGTGCTCCAATCATGGGTCTAGCTCCATTGGTTGGTACTTATGGAGGGTACAGAGGTGATAGTGGAGATTGGTCACGCTCCCTTTACTCAGCTCCATGAGATGAGGCATATTCAAAGGATATTTTCTCTTCGTTTGGTTTGTCCTATTAGAAACATTGGCGGTGTGATTAGGAAGGGTGGTGTCTTCATAAATCAGATCAGGCGAGAGTCTGGGGCAATTATAAAAGTCGATAGTACTTCAGCTGCTGAAGCAGATGATTGCTTAGTAACTATTTTAGCAAAAGAAAGACTTCACTTGTTCAAAGTAAACTTACTAAAGGAAAGTTCCCTTGATTCTATAGTGAAAGGGCTTGTTGGTGTTTTTCATGCAGCCTTCCCTTTCTTTCATGCAATCACCAACCTCACAGTGTGGTACCAGTTGCACCCCGAGCCCACATGTATGATTCCAGTTTGCATGGCCACTCTCCTAAGCCCATTTTCAAAGCCCACATGCTTCTGTCATTTACCTTCAAAACTGATTTTTGAAAATCCAATTTCCAAATAATTTAATTCACAACTTTTCATTCTTCTTTAGAGTTTAGGTTCACCAAAAATCTCATTTTCAATAAAATTTGTTGTCATTTTCTTTCCGGAAAACATCATTTCACATTTTCCTTGATTTTTTTAAATGTTTTAAAATAAGCATAAATTTAATTCTGTAATTCCAAATTATGGAATTTATGGGATTGATTCATGCAAAAATAAATTGGGCTTTGGTGGTGGCCCAACATCATTGATGTTTTCTTAAAAAAATATATTTGAGTGAAGTGCAATATCTGTTAGTGATGGTTTCTTACTATGTTTAGTGACATGTGTGACATAATTTGTGTTCATTATTGTGCACTAACCCCATTTCATGATAGCGTATTAATGTTTGCTGCTAAGTACGCTCGCACTCTCACTTTGACTATCCTCTATGCATGTTTTGGCTTCCAATGTGTGATCATTTTGGTATCCATTGATTTCCTCATCAATTGTCATACTTGCTTCATTTTATTTAGTAGAGACCCATTTTTAGGGGCTTAGAGGGGTGCTACGGTCTTTTATCGTACCTTCCCAATAAGTAACTTGACCCCAAGCTCATATTTGTTTTTTCATAGACCATTTTTTCCAAATAAGGAGTCACACTTAGGGTTTTCTTTCTTATTTTGTTTTTTCTTTAAAAACAAAAATAAGTGGCGACTCTAAGTCATTTTCTAAAAAATAAATCTTTTTCAAATAAAAAGCGAGTTCACCATCGAGTGGAAGCGTATGCGCAGAAATGCGGGGTCCACAAAATGGCAACTCTGTTGGGAATCACTAAAGGGTTAAGCTTGAACTTAGGATGAGGCAAATGTGGCATTTGATTAGTTGGTTGATGGATATCTTCCCTTTGTGTTTCTCTTTGCTTGAGTGATCATAGCACATTGAGGATTCTAATGTGGCGATTTTTCTATGTTTGATTGCTATATCCATTTGGGACATTGACATGTTGATTATGTTGATTGACTATTTTGCATGTCTTAGCATAGTGACTTTGATCTTGCCTTGATTGTTTTGTTCACCTCACATGTATAGACTCACCATTGTATATCTTTCAACTTGATGTGTTGATTCTCTAGCTTGTATATTATCTTGATCATATTTGAGCATGTTGTTTTTGTCATTATTCATCTTGATTGTCATAGCTTGTTTGTGGACATGGGTGATATATCTGCATTTTGCTTAACTATGTGGGTCGCACATCTATCCTCTTACCTCCAACCCTCTGGTTTCGGTCATTTCCTTCTTTTCTGTTCTTACATTTGCAAGTGTGAGGTCTTATGTGTGCTTGTTTCTCTGACCGAGCTAGAGTTTAGGAGTAGGGTCTAGCAAAGGGCTATATTAATGTTTGGGAGCATTCTAGAGGAGGCCATTGATGTTGATTAGAGTCTGATCTTTGAAGACATGTATAGCACAAAGCTAGGTTTCATGGATAGTTGTGTGACCAGTGTGTTTCCTTTTCTGCTTTAGCTTCATAGGATTTTCAAATGCACCCACACCGCTCACTGCACACTCTAGTTAACTATTGAGTGTTGAGCTACGAGAGCTTTCGCCATAGGAAACCCCCTAGGATGTCGAGGTAGTGCATGTGTGGAGGCGTGCAGAGGGTTGTGTACTGTCGAAGGGTATGATCGCTTCTACTAGAGATCTTTTAAAGTTCACCCATCTCCTTTTAAAGCCACCTTGACCTTGTAGGTTGAGCCTTAGATCCTTTAACTAAAATTCCTCCCTACAATTGGGTGCATCTGAGGGCCTTCAAAGCCTCTTTGGTTATAGTTTAGGTTCAATACTCCCTCATTTGGTCTCTAGTTGAGAATGCATAGAGATCAGTACAAGTTTGAGTTACAGTCGGACAGTTCTTCTATACTTTGATGTCTTGCTCTTTTCAATTCAAATTAGCATTTCTTTCGTGTTTTCCCCGTGCCATACCCTTATTTCATTCTTCATGCTTTGTAGGATTGGATCTTTATTCTCAGTTTGGATTTACCATTTTAGGTTAGAGTAGAGGGAAGATTAGTTCGCTTTTTCAATAGATTAGACATGGATCAACAGGTTGTCACAGTTGACCAGTTCACAGCCACCATGGCTTCTATTCAAGAAGCCTTAGCCAGTCTCAGGTAGGAGATAGCCAGTCAACAGAGTAGACAACCCGTAGTTCAGGATGAAACGTCTTATGATTCATTGCCACCTGCACCACCACCACATGGCCCGACAGTGCCATAGGCCACACCCTATCTATTACATAGTCATTTTGAGGTTGCCCCACCTATAATAGTACAGACCACAGTCCTTGAGGATACTCACACACGCAAGGACCGTATTGAGCAACGTATTAGACAATTGAGGGTATCTGATAGGCCAACTGCTTGGGATGATCTTGAGGGTATACTAATGGCCAATTTATCGACCAAGTTTAGGATACTCGACATTGAGAAGTACACGGGCATTGGTTATCCTCACATTCACCTTCGAATTTACAATATAGTGATGAGGGCCCATGGGTTAGATGAGTCACAAATGATCACCCTATTCCCATTATCTCTTAGTGAAGTGGCACAACGTTGGTTCGCATCTTTGGAGTCCTCACGACACAGGACATAGGACGACTTAGCCCAGGAGTTTTTGCGACAGTTTTCATTTAATACTATCATAGATGTGTCGAGGAGATAGCTTGAGGCTTTGAGACATAGATCGAATGAGTCCATTTCTTCCTTCATTTCCTACTGGCGTGGGAAGATAGCAGAGATTGTTGTTAGACCATTAGAAAGAGATCAGATACAGATGGTTTTGAGGAGTTTACAATCCAAGATTGTTAGACATGTGGTTGAAGTATCTTTTACAGACTTTGGTTCTCTGGTTTTAGCTTTGTATGATGTTGAGGATGGTATTTCGAGAGGATTATGGGCAAATTCTTCCCTTATTGATGCAAAGGGGAATAAACCATCCGAATAATAGAGATCAGTTGATGTGGGCACTATCACTTCTACTAGTCAAAGGCCTCACATGTGACATAAGCCAGTTCCATAGCCTATTGGGACTCACCCTTCTTGTCCACCTCAACAGTATAGGCCACGAGCACCTCCTCAGCCATATGATCAGGCTTACTTGCCTCCCACACTAGCACTGCCTTATTATGTTACACAGGGCACAAAGAGACCTCTCGCTTCATATCCTACCCCAATACAGTCATGTTACGCAACACAGATTGCAGCGAGACCTCCAACTTTCTATCATAGACCTAGAGTTCCGCAAACTTCCACTCATTTTGCTTTGAGGACGCAAAGACAGTTCTCGCAGTTGGGTATGTCGTTGAGTCAGACTCTTTGGAAGGTCACAAAGACTGGATTATTGATAGCTCTTGCTCTTAGGCCATTACCTCAACCTATTCCACCATAGTTCAGGATGGATTTACGTTGCGCATACCATCAGGAACCAATGTACGAGACTAACCGTTGTACTGCTTTGAGACATGCCGTCTAGGACTTGATTGATCAGGGTTTGGTTCAATTAGGTTAGTTGAGTGTAACCACTAACCCATTACCAGCCCATACTACACACGCGATTCCCCCTTCGACCGATGGCATACATTTCATTGACTTTGCTGAGCTTCATGATCATATCCACATGCTAAGTTGGGATGAGTCAGAGTGTGAGCCTATAGTGGCGAATGGGATTTATGAGGTAGGTGGAGTGACCTTGGGCCCATAGATGCCCACACCATTCAGATTGGTTCCCGATGTGACACTAGTACAGTCGGCCACAATTGAGCCATTGACTTTCCCATGTTACAGTGTTCATACTCCGTTTGTTTTGATTCCAGATATTGATGAGGTCCATACTCCATATGTTGATGATGTTCATACTCCAGATATACAGTATGTTATTCGCGGAGGTAGGGTAGTACGACAGCAGTCCCCCACAACCGCTAGACCCTTGGGGGGTGCAACCTCTCATGAGGAGGTCAGGAGAGAGGATGGTGAGATTCTGAAACAGTTACAAAGCACCCAGGCTCGTATATCTATTTAGACCTTACTGGCATCTTCTAACACTTGTAGAAATGCATTGATTCGAGCCTTGAGTCAGATCAGGGTCAAGACTACCACTACTCTCGAGGGGTTGATTCACATGATGACAGTTGGCAAAGCCACTTGCATTGTGTTTTCTAATGATGATTTGCCACCTGAGGGTTCAGACCATACACGTCCTCTGTACATCTCAGTTGGTTGTTCAGGCCACCAAGTCTCATCTGTCCTTTTGGACAATGGCTTAGCCCTGAACTTCTGCCTCTTAGCTATTGCCATTGCCCTCGGCTATGCGCCCTTAGACTTTGGTCCCTTAGACTTTGGTCCCTCTACTCAGACAATCAGAGCATATGATAGCACTAAGAGGGAGGTCATAGGCACTTTGGAGATCAAGTTATTAATAGGTCTAGCCACATTACCTACTCTGTTCTAGGTTTTGAGGATTCCAACATCTTTTAACCTGCTATTGGGCCGACCTTGGATTCATAGAGCCAAAGTCATTCCTTCTTCCCTTCATCAGAAGGTGAAGTTCATCCATGATGGGCAGGTTGTCACAATGCAGTATATTAGAAATATGTTTGCTTCTTCCGAGCCAATGCTTCAAATCAATCACAATGAGAATGACCTATTTTTTACCGGGTTCACATTTGATGAGGTGTAGACTCTTGAGATTGAGGACTTTTGTAGAGACTTCATGGCTATCTCATTTGATCAGCACAGTAGTACAATGGTACTTGACATGATGAGGAGCATGTCTTTTCTGCCTGGTATGGAATTAGGGTGACGTCAGTATGGGCTTAGTGAGTTTATAGTTATCCCTAATCATGATGTACCATTTGGACTTGGGTTCATTCTTACTGAGGCCAATTATCGATACATGGCGCTATTGCGCAAGGAAATGGTGAGAGCTCAATTGACTAATACATCATTTGACTATCTGGTTCGCCCATATAGCATGAGCTTGGCAAACTACTTTGTGAGGGCATTGGAGCTACAGACGCATTCAGATGGGATTATTGATGGATTCAGTACTATTCAGGAGGCTGAGCTTCAGCGTCTTGTCCATCAGCTACAATTGAGTGATGGAGCTCCTGGCACTTCCGCGTCTGCATTGACCATCCCATTATCTCCAAATTGTATGAGTCTCATGACACTCTATGTCCTGGATGAAGTCGATGAGCATGGAATATTTGCTGAGATTGGAGATGCTCATGACAAGTACATTGATGAGATGTTCGCGATGAGTATGAGTCAGATTGATGGGATAGTTCAACCTTAGCTTGCTTCGTCATTTGATCTCTTTGGGGTGTCCGCCATCGAGGTTGTTGAGGAGATCCAGATTGCTCCTTCCCTGGAGTTTTCAGAGGATGCTATAGTTGTAGAGGATTTATTTAAGGGCCCTGTTGGCCCAGTTGAGGGAACGTCCAACCTTATGGACCCACCTCTTTCATTTGATGTTTTATCGAGATTTGTCTCCCGTTCTGACGATGTTCATGATTCTTCATTTATGGATTTGAGCATTTTTTAGTATTTGTCTATCTCTTGTGATATCACTTTATCTGCACCATCTTCACCCACATCACAGATATTTGATATAGATTATGAGATTGCACAGCATGATTCAGATGATGACTCATCTTCTACTTCTAATCCGGGCCCCATTGATCAAAGAGTTTCACTTGATACAGGAGACACATAGATTGTTGATTTTGGTACAACAGATTAGCCTAGGGAGTTGAGGATTGGATTGGATTTATCTACAGATGAGAGAGATAACCTTGTCCAGTTACTTAGATCATATTTGGACGTTTGCGCATGGTCTTATGAGGACATGTCAGACCTTGATCCCTCTATAATTCAACATCGCTTACCACTTCTGCCCCATGCCAGACTGGTTAAGCAGAAGTTGAGATGATTGCACCCTCGCTAGAGTTTGCAGGTGAAGGAGGAGATTCAGAAGCAGCTTAGTATGGGATTTTTATCAGTGGTCGAGTATTCCGAGTGGTTGGTCAATGTTGTCCATGTTCCCAAAAAGGACGACAAGGTGCGAGTATGTGTTGATTTCTGAGATCTCAACAAGGTCGGTCCTAAGGATGATTTTCCTTTCCCACACATTGATATGCTAATTGACAATACGACAAGTCATTCGATGTTGTCCTTTATGGATGGATTTTTCAGGTATAGTCAGATTCTAATGGCTCTATAGGACATGGAGAAAATGCCCTTCATTACTAAGTGGGGTACTTATTCCTATAGAGTCATGTCATTCGGGTTGAAGAATGCATGAGTTACCTATCATAAAACAGCGACTACCCTCTTCCATGACATGATACATCGGGATGTCGAGGTTTAAGTAGACGACATGATAGTTAAATCCCGAGATAAAGCATATCACTTAGCAGCTTTAAAGAGATTCTTTGAGAGGATCAGGCAGTTCAGATTGAGATTAAATCCCAAGAAGTGCACTTTTGAAGTGACTTCTGGGAAGCTACTGGGATACATGGTCAATGAGAGAGCATAGAGATAGATCCAAATAAGATTAGAGACATCCTTGACATGTCTGCACCAAGGACTGAGAAAGAGATCAGAGACTTCTTGGGTAGATTTCAGTACATCAGTAGATTCATTGCCAGATTAACAGACATCTGTGAGCCCATTTTCCTACTTTTGAGGAATAGTCAACCTATTATTTTGGATGATCAGTGTCAGCGCACATTCGAGATGATCAAAGAGTACTTGTTGTCACCTCTAGTCTTGGTGTCTCCTACACCAGGTCGTCCCTTACTCCTATACCTGTCAGTTTCAAACATAGTTTTAAGGTGCATATTGGCTCAGCTCGATGATTCGGGAAAGAAGCGAGCTATTTATTATTTGAGTAAGAGGATGTTAGATTATGAGACGATATATGTCATGATTGAGCGCTTTTGTTTGGCATTGGTTTGGTTTACTCGGAAATTGAGACATTACATGACCAAGTATTCAGTGCACTTGATATCCTATCTAAATCCCCTGAGATATTTGTTTAACAGGTCTGCTTTGATTGGTCGACTCATGAGATGGTTGATACTCCTGACTGAGTTCAATATTCATTATGTTACTCAGAAGTCTATTAGATGGAGCATTGTTGTAGATCATTTGGCCTCATTACCAGTTTCTGATGGTAGGGTTATTGATGATGATTTCCCATATGAGGATATTGCTACTGTGATTAGTTTATCAGGTTGGCACATGTACTTTGATGGTGCGGCCAACCATTCTGGATACGGGATAGGTGTTTTGTTTATATCCCCTAATGGCGACCACATTCCTAGATTTGTTCGTTTGGCATTCTCTGATCGACACCTTGCCACAGACAATATTGTTGAGTATAAGGCTTACATCTTGGGATTAGACACAACTCTTGAGCTTGGGATTAGATAGATGAAGGTGTTTAATGACTCCAATCTGGTATTGAGATAGATTCAGGGCGAGTAGAAGATTAGAGATATGAAGCTTAAGCCTTACCATGCATACTTGGAGCTATTGGTTGGGAGATTTGATGATTTGAGGTATACACATATGCCTAAAGTGCATAAAC
Source organism: Vitis vinifera (assembly GCF_030704535.1). Lineage (NCBI taxonomy): Eukaryota > Viridiplantae > Streptophyta > Magnoliopsida > Vitales > Vitaceae > Vitis > Vitis vinifera. The sequence continues at coordinate 79,210 of NC_081813.1, forward strand.
AGTTTGTTGATGCCTTAGTTACTCTAGCTTCCATGATTGATATTCCTGTCATACCATTGTTCACTCTTTACTGATTGAGTCGAGATTCGTTCCTGCCTATTGTTGTCTAATTGACGATGCAGAGTTAGATGATGGTTTACCTTATTACCATGACATATACCACTTTTTGAGACTTGGTGCATATCTTGAGGATGCCACGGCCAAGGATAAGAGAGCATTGAGACAATTGGCCACCCGATTTGTGATTTGTGAAGAGACATTGTACAGACGATCAGTTGATGGGATGTTACTATTGTGTTTAGGCCGCGCCCTGTCGACCGAGTGATGAGAGAGGTTCATGCAGGAATCTGTGGTTAGCCCGTAAAATCATAAAGACTGGCTATTTTTGGTTGACCATGGAGACAGATTATTATCAGTTTGTTCAGAGATGTCCAGAGTATCGGATACATGGGGACCTCATTCATGTGCCACATTCAGAGTTACATGCACTAACTCCACCATGGTCGTTTTCAGTATGGGGTATAGACATCATTGGGAAGATTTCACCAAAGTCTTCCTATGGTCATGAGTTCATCTTAGTTTCCATTGATTATTTTACCAAGTGGGTGGAGGCTGCCTCACATGCGAGATTGACATTAGTAGGGGTTGCTAGTTTCATCATATCACACATTATCTATCATTATGGAGTCTCTCATGAGCTGATTTCAGATAGAGGAGTACATTTTAGAGCAGAGGTCGACACCTTACTATAGAGATATGGTATCCAGCATCATAAGTCGTCTGTATACAGGGCGTAGACTAATGGGGCAATAAAGGTCGTGAGCAAAAATATTAAGAGGATCTTACAGAGGATGGTTGAGACTTCTCAGGATTGGTCAGAGAATCTCCTTTTTGCATTGTGGGCTTATCGGACTTCTTTTCGCACCTCTACAAGGGCCACACCCTCGTCTTTGGTATATGGTATAGAGGCAGTGCTACTAATTGAGATTGAGATGGGTTCATTGAGGGTGGCATTGGAGCAGCAGATTTCAGAGGCAGATTTGGCTCAGACTCAATTAGACTAGCTCAATCTTCTAGATGAGAGAAGATTGAGTGTAGCAGACCATGGTCGTGCATACTAGAAGAAGATGGCTCATGCTTTCAAGAAACGGGTCAAGCCTAGACCATTACAAAGAGGTGACTTAGTCTTGAGGGTTATCAAATGATTGATCGGAGATCCTAGAGGGAAGTTCAAGCCTAGTTGGAGCGGACCTTATTTCATCAGGGAGTTGACCCCAAAGGGCACGACATGGTTGATGGATCTAGATGGAAACCAATTCTCAAAGCCGACCAATGTAGATCAGCTAAAGCGGTACTATGTTTGAGATCATGGTCGTAGGATGGGTGACCGTCATTTCGGTTAGCCATATACCTTTTCACCCTTTTGATATATGGACTGTTGCTAGCCCATTAAGCCTCACATGTGCATTATAACATTTCTTTCTTATTGTCTTGCTCACATTTTTTTTTTTTTTTTTTGCACCGAGATAGGGGCCCTTTAGTGTAGGCATGCTTTGTTTAAGAGTTTCATGAGCCTTGGACCTATGGGCGCATTTTTCTCATTATATTTTCCTATCACTATACTACCACATTTCATCACATCTCATTGGTTGTGTTCTTCATCTCCTCTTTTTTATTCTATCTGCTATTTGTTCCACTTCATCTTTTCTCCATCCCGATTGGTGATCTTCTTCAGTTCATTACATGGAGGATAGTCACATTATTTCCATTCTCTATCCCATGGATATTGATCCACAAATCCTCAGTTTGATAAAGTCACCTCATCAGAGAGAGTTTATGTTACATTAGCATTTGAGAGTATGTTTGTCCATTTGTAACCTCATCTTTGGAGTTTCTTTGTTTACGTTCAAAGTATGCGCATTTGTATATATGTCAAAAATAAAAATAAAATAAAATAATGAAAAAAAATAATAATAATAATAATAATAAGCGCATGTGTGCAATATTCTCTTTCATTGAGCATGCATTATTGATGTTCGAGGGTCACTTTATTGAGTATGTTTGTTGATGGGAGTTCGTATGTAAGCTTTCTAAGACCCCTCATTCTTTGTATTCACTTTGTCGTATATTTTGAGAGTGAGTTGAGTGACCTTCTCTTAGGGGCTCTAGGTCATTGTCCATTCCATCATTACATTCATGATTGATGTTACTTCATTTCATGTTTGATTTGAGTGGATCATTACTCCTCTTTGCGTTTTTCATTTCACCATCATCTTCGTTTTTGCTTTTGATTTATCCTCTTTGTTTCACTCCTTGTTCTTTTATTACAACGACCCATTCCAGGTCTGATACTTTCTTTGCATCATCCTTACACATCTCATTATCAGTTCAATTGTCTTCATTGCTTTGTTATTGTTACCATATTCACATTAAGCACCCTCAAGTACATGGCTCACGAGTTTCTATACATGTTGCATTTTCATACATGAGGGCATGGGTTTTTTTTATCATTAGGTATTTGGGCCTAGTTTTCCTTCATTTCTTTCACCCTATCACCCTAGCCTACATTACGTCTTGTGTCTTAAGACTACCCTAAGGCCATGAGATCAGATGTCATTTTCGACAGCCCCTACTTGGACAGGTGTTTGAGATTTAGTTGATATTCAGATATCATCATACTTCTTCTTCTGGGATACGTCTCTTTGATGTTTGGATTTGATTCAATTGTGGACATGGATGACTAGGATTACACATTTGATGATGGATGATTTGATATTGTCTAATTTTTCGACCTATCACACATTCGATGCCATACTAGGGCATATTCCGTTTCGGTTGAGATTTATAAATCTTCATGGAGTTGCATGATCATACCCACTTACGAGATACACGTCAATACAATGACATGTTTGTTATCTTATCATGATCCTCCAATGGAGTTTCTCTTGAGTCATTCAGTCAGGCCCACACTTTTTGGCATTTAGATGTCATCATGCTTCTTCTTATGGGATACACCTCTTTGATTTATGGGTCCGATTCAATTATAGACGTGGATGACTAGGATTACATATTTGATGATAGATGGTTTGATGTCATCTGATTTTCTGACTTATCACACATCTGATTCCATAATGGGGCATATTTCTTTTTCAGTTGAGATTTGTAGATCTCCATTAATTTGCATGATCATTCTCATTTACGAGATACACATCAGGCTGATGATTCACTTTCACTTTGTCCCGATTCTCCAGTGGAGTCTTTTTTGAGTCATTCAGCCAGACTCATACTTTCTGATATTGTCGTGATTATTTGATGAAGTTATCTTAGGCGCATAGACTCTCATATCATCAATTCGATAGAGTACATGTCAAATCTCTTATACATCCCCATTGAGTTATTCTTGAGTCACCAAGATGAACTGAATGCTCTAGTTGCTATACTGGGGCATATTTCCCTTTTTTAGCTGTGGAGATGATTGTTTTCTCACAGACCTGTTACAGTCTTTATTACTCGGACGAGGGATATTTATTTGCATTACTAGTCACAATTTCGATGATTTTTTTTGTCGAGATGAGCCTTCAGCGGAGCACGACATTCAGGTTTTTATTGTCCCACTATCCATGACTCTTCAATAGATTGTTATGTTAAGGTCGTGGTAGTTACCCTAGCGAACTATTTTCTTAGGACTTAGTGGATCATTCCTTTGAGACGACGATGGATTCCTCCAGCAGAGTATTTCAAGTTAGAGGCGTTCAACTTATTGTGACTCTTTGTCAGGCATTGTGATTTAGTCAGATGGGTTGTGAGACTATATTTATAGTCAATTTGACTAATCCGACTCACTAGCGGAGCGTCTTTTGGGACTCATGAAGTCTCTTTCAGATCATTTCAGTAAACTGAGAGTTGTGGCAGCAAGCTATACTAGGGCATATTTCCCCCTCATCATTTCCTTACAGCTCGACGTTCAAAGCCATCACTTATTCTCAATTACAATGTTCAGAGTCGTTCTTTTTAGTTTGGCATTCAGATTCGTGGTTCATAGTATGGCGTTTAGAGCCACCATCTATTTTCAGTTTGGCGTTTTAGAGCCACCATCTCATTACAGCTCGGCGTTCAGAGTCACCATCTCTTCTCAGTTACGACGTTCAGAGTCGTTCTTCTCAGTTTGGCATTCAGAGCCTTGGTTCATATTATGGCATTCAGAGCCACCATCTCTTCTCAATTAGGACGTTCAAAGTCATTTTTTTCAGTTTGGCATTTAGAGTCGTGGTTCATAGTATGGCTTTTAGAGCCACCATCTCTTTACAGCTCGATGTTCAGAGCCACCATCTCTTCTCGTTTATGACGTTTAGAGTTGTTCTTTTCAGTTTGGCATTCAGAGTCGTGGTTCATAGTATGTCTTTTAGAGCCACCATCTCCTTACAGCTCGGCGTTTAAAGCCACCATCTTTTCTTAGTTATGATGTTCAAAGTCATCTTTCTCAGTTTGAAATTCAGAGCTATTAGTTCACAGTTTGGTGTTCAAAGCCATGATTCATAGTATGGCGTTCAGAATCACCATTTCTTCTCAATTATGGCGTTCAGAGCCACCATCTCTTTTCAATTTGGCATTCAGAGCCATCATTTCTTCTTAGTTATGGCATTCAGAGTCACAATTTTTTCCACAGTCATGGCATCTAGAGTCACTATCTTTTCACAGTTACAGTGTTCAAAGCCATCATCTCATCACGATCGGGCATTCATTGCCACATTTTCGGTGTTCAGAGCCACATTCCTAGCATTTAGAGCTGTCAGTTCAATTTGGGCATTCGGAGCCTCGTTTTTAGTATTCGATGTTATCAATTTTTTAGTTTGGCATTCAGAGCCATCATTGTTCAATATGACATTCAAAGCCATCATGTTTTTCTTCAGTTTGGCGTTCAGAGACTCATCTTCGGTTTGGTGTTTAGAGCCATATCTACAGTTTGGCATTCAGAGCCATTGTTTGTTTCTAGTTTGGCATTCAGAGCCATCACATCTACAGTTTGGCGTTCAGAGTCGTATCTTTAGTTTGGTGTTCAGAGTCGTTGTTTGTTTCTAATTTGGCATTCAGAGTCATCACATCTACAGTTTAACGTTCAAAGTTGTATCTTTAGTTTGACGTTCAGAGCCGTTGTTTGTTTCTAGTTCGGCATTCAGAGCCATCATATCTACATTTTGGTATTCAGAGTCGTATCTTTAGTTTGGTGTTCAAAGCCGTTGTTTGTTTCTAGTTCGGTATTCAAAGCCATCACATCTTCAATTTGGCATTCAGAGTCGCATCTCCAGTTTGGCATTCAAAGCCATATCTTCAGTTTGGCGTTCAGAGTCGTATCTTTAGTTTGGTGTTCAGAGCTATTGTTTGTCTTCAGTTTGACATTCAAATTCATTGTTCAGTTTGGCATTCAGAGTCATCATATCTTCTTCATTTTGGCATTCAGAGCCATTGTTCAGCTTGACATTCAGTTTCACCATCTTTCTATAGTTTTGGCGTTCAGAGCCGTTGTGCATACTCATTCAGGTATTTTGAGTCACCATTTTCCCTCCCTTTTGGCGTTCAGAGTCATTTCTCCTCATCCTTGTCATTCAGAGTCATAGCCCTTAACATTCATATTCACTGGCATTGCACATCTTGCCTTCATGGTTTTGCATTCGTCCTTATTTTCCTTACCACGTTACCTTGTGTTTATCATTTCTTCACCATGTTCTTCTAGACTTCCTCTTCCATTGCACATGACATAGTTCTTTGAGTTCGCAGCACATATTTCGGTCATATTGTTGGGCACCCTACACTTAGCATTCTCATGTAGTACGGATATAGTCGTTCCCTTGGGACGCATTCTTTCCTGTACTCCAAGGTGGTTCGATCGTTACTCATCTTTGATATTGATCTTTGAGTCACTTTTGGAGACGTCTTAAAGGGAGTCTGGAGCCTTAGTGCAACTTTAGAGGCACTTTGAGAGATTCACTTTTCATTTAGGATTTTAAAGCCTCTTTTGTTCTTCTGTTGGCCTGAACGAGTTCGTGTTTTATTAGTGTCCCTTTGAGGGTCTGTTTTGTTCTTCGGTAGAGTTCACTTCATTCCACTCACTATTCACACTTTTTTTCACTCTAGTGTTCATAATCCTTATACTCGTGAGCTCTACTGAAGAGGAGCATATTTGTAGACCCCTATTCTAGGCTTATTTTTTACAACTATTTGTTTTACCAGGTGGAAGGTTTTTAGAGGGCCACGTGTCACCTCAGGAGTGGTCATCAAACAATGGCATCTTGCCTGTTAAGAGAAGTGGTGGTTTTGCCAAAGAAGGAATCAGCTAGTGACACATGTGTGGGAATATTCTGAGACCGTTTTGAAGAAGTTTTAGAGAAAAAGAAAGAGAGCTGAGGTCGTTAGGAGGGAGTAAGGGATAGCTAAGAGAAAAAAGAAGTTAAAAAGGAATGAGAAGATGTGAGAGCTTTTACAAAGGAGTTGAGGATGAGAGGAGGTTTTTATTTTTCTAGGATTTAGGGGTTTTGAGTGAGAGCTAAGAAAATGTGTGAAATAGAAAGAGTGAACCAGTAGAATTTTAGCTTTAGTGAAAGTCATTCTAGAGAGAGTTATAGAGTAGAAAATGGCATTTGGAACAGCAAAGACAAGAAGCAAAATGGAGCAACAAGGAAGGAGAAGCAAAGAATCAACTCGCCATTCTTTTTCTCATCTGGGTATGATTACAACTTATTTTACATTTCCTGTTTTAGATTGTTCTCCCTTGTTTCCTGTTGGTTTTGGGTTCATCTTGGTGCATGAATGTGGACATTTGATATTATGCATATTTGTGAAATCTAAGACTTATTTTTATGCATTCTTATTGATTCTAGTCTAGCTCATTTGGCTCTGTTTATGAATAACTTGTGCACTCCTCTCTTCATGAACAACATGAATATGGATCCATCACTAAATCTAATTTTCAAATATCATGTTCTTGCTTCCCTTTTTTATTCCACCTATATCCAACCCGTTGATTTTTATGAAATGGAGTTATGTTCAATTGTATTATTTTTGTTTGTGTATGCTCTATTTTCTTTTTCTTCTTCCTCTATTTCTAGTATTTTTGGAGTGTTGGGTATCATGTTTAGGTTGGTCATCTGGATTGGGGTGCTTCTGAGAGAGCTCTGCATCAAAGTCTTTGGGAGACATTGTCCTATTGTCTATTTGGTGAGCTAAAGGTTATTAAGCCAAGGAAGGCATGAAGAAGGCTTGCTTCTAACAAGATACGATTTTGCTTCTCTTGACGATGATGACAGGAATAACACAGTTCAATGAAGAAATTCATTCCGATGTCATTTCCATTGTGATCAGATTTTGAAAAAGGACTCTTTCCATATTGGTGGTTGAAAGCTTCATTTTCAAGTATCCGAGTTCTTTGTAGAGAAGGAGCTTCATAACATGCTAAATCGCCAAGGTGTCTAGTAAATGGTTTGTGCTTATATGATACCTATGCACCTGGTTCCAGCTTTTCATGATTGATACCAGTTGAAAGATTTGATTCACCACTATTTGCTCTTTAGTTGCGTCTTGGGAAGGGTCGGAGAATTATGAATAGTGTTGAAGTGGTTAGAAATATGATTGATGTTGCAGATGGAGAATATGAAAGATATGGCCATTTCTTCCTCCTTTTTGGCCAAAGCTAAGATTGATTCATTACTTCGCAGGATTGATTCCATCATTGATGGATTTAAAGCTGATATCTCCAAAGGTAGACCAACCTATGAGCACGTACATGCTTGTTTTCACTCTTAGTGTGAAGTAGATGATTTGCTGCTAAAATAAGATAGACGATATGACGCCAAATGTGCTCTACAATAAGGCCTCGAATGCGACAATATGATAGAAAGGCCTACCAACTTTTACTAGTACAAAGGCCCAATTCTTCTTGAGGCCCTAAACATGATCAATAAGCCCTAGAGGTCCTCAAACAAGCCACTGCATCTTCCTCTACAGGATGTGTATGAGATTGTGGGATTGGAACTGTCCCAGTGGGACATGTAGAAATTGGTGCTTTAAAATCCAGCATGGTGGTGGCTTTTGGCCCCTCTGAACTGATAGTTGAATTCAGACCTGATGAGACATGCCAATCAGTCCCTCCTAGGGTCTACGCTTGGTGACAAATTAAGCTCCAACTTGAAAAATGTTGTTGTGAATGGTCTAAAATGTGGTTTTGTTGCATCTAGCTCCAAAGATTGATCCTACAAAGGAAATTGCCAGCTTCACCGCTCGGGTCATCATCATGGACTACCCTGGTTAGATCAGAAGTGGTTATGTTCCTGTTCTTAGCTGCAACTCCATCTACCATTTACATTCCCAATCCACCATACCCAGCATTATATCCATATCTTCATCTTCCATACCCATTAAACCCACTTCTCTCACTACCTCCTCTACTAATTCTACCACCAAACCCGATTCCCTCAATACCTTTCTCACTCATGTTTTCATTCATTTCCATATAAGTTTCTTTTCCCATTCTTTCCTAGATGCATGCATGGCCACCTTAGATACCTCATTTTCCAAACTCATTTCTTTCAATTCCTCTTCCATACCTTTCTATTCATCCTTTATGCGCAAACAACTTTTGCATTGCACAACCCTCCTCGATGGTTCCCACGCAACCATCCACCTATATTCGACCCTCTACCCGATCTCCTTATCACCTTTCCCATTCCCCTATCTGCATGATATGCACGACATTTTCTAGCATGGGCAGAAATTAATGGAAGACGCAAGGAAGCCTATTATGAAAATTGGTAAAATAAAGAAAACTTGGAAAAGTTGCAACAGGTTGAGATTCTTACCCAGTTTAGCTTCAAGTGGATGACGACTTTAGTCAGAACGTGAATTCAAAGGCCTTGTCGAATCCCAATTTCAACGAACTAAATATTCCTCATAGTGTCAAAAGGTTAGTTGCATTCGACAAGTATTGGGGGTTCCATTTCCATTCCCAACCTTAAGATAGCAAGTCATTTTTTTCACGATGGCTGGTCAAAGGAATAGTTATGGAAAGCGAGCCCATTCCCAATCTAATTATGGTGATAATGGAGTAAATAAGAGGAGAAATCCTGGTGATGATAGAAACCCATTTATCATTGAATCAGAGGATACTATATATCGGCATTTATGCCCTGGAAGAAAGATTGGAAGTATAATTGGGAGGGGAGGGGAGGGGAGGGGATATTGTCAAGCAACTGAGGGTAGATACTAAATCTAAGATTATAATTGGTGAGATAATGCCAGGATGGGAGGAACATGTGATCACTATCTACAACTCCAATGATGAGACCAATGCCTTTGACGATTCAGATACTTTTGTTTCTCCAGCGTAAGATGCTCTCTTTAGGGTGCATAACAAAGTTGTTTCAGAGGAGGTGCATGGTGAGGATTCTGAAGAAGCAAACCAAGTTACTGTTCGGCTTCTTGTGTCATTTAATCAAATAGGATGTGTTATTGGGAAAGGTGGACAAATAATTCAGAGTATACGCAGTGAAAGTGGTGCACAAATTCGCATTCTAAAGGATGATCACTTACCTTCTTGTTCATTGAGTTCCAATGAGCTTATTCAGATTTCTAAAGAACCCTCCATTGTTAGGAAGATTCTTTATCAAATTGCATCTCGTCTTCATGACAATCCATCCCGATCCCAACACTTGTTTGTTTATGTTGTGCCAATTGGATACTCATCTAGTGGTTCGCTCATGGGTCTAACTTCTGGTGCTCCAATCATGGGTCTAGCTCCATTGGTTGGTACTTATGGAGGGTACAGAGGTGACAGTGGAGACTAGTCACACTCCCTTTACTCAACTCCACGAGATGAGGCATCTTCAAAGGAATTTTCTCTTTGTTTGGTTTGTCCTATTGGAAACATTGGTGGTATGATTGGGAAAGGTGATGTCATCATAAATCAGATCAGGCAGGAGTTTGGGGCAACTATAAAAGTTGATAGTACTTCAGTTGTTGAAGCAAATGATTGCTTAGTAACTATTTCAGCAAAAGAGAGACTTCACTTGTTCAAAGTAAACTTACTAGAAGAAAGTTCCCTTGATTCTATAGTGGAAAGGCTTGTTAGTATTTTTCATTCAACCTTCATTTTCTTTCATGCAATCACCAACCTCATAGTGTAGTACCAATTGCACCCCGGGCACACGTGTATGATTCCAGTTTGCATGGCCACCCTTCCAAGCCCATTTTCAAAGCCCATGTGTTTCTTTCCTTTACCTTCAAAACTGATTTTTGAAAATCCAGTTTCCAAATAATTTAACTCACAACTCTTCATTCTTCTTTAGAGTTTAGGTTCACCAAAAATCTCATTTTTCAATAAAATTTGCTACCATTTTCTTTTCGGCAAGCATCATTTCACATTTTCCTTGATTTTTTTAAATGTTTTAAAATAAGCATGAATTTAATTTTGTAATTCCAAATAATGGAATTTATGGAATTGATTCATGCAAAAATAAATTGGGTTTGGGTAGGGGTCCAACATCATTGATGTTTTCTCAAAAAAATATATTTGAGTGAAGTGCAATATCTATTAGTGATGGTTTCTTACTCTATTTAATGACATGTGTGACATACTTTGTGTTCATTATTGTGCACTAACCCCATTTCATGATAGCGCATTAGTGTTTGCTGCTAAGGTACGCTCGCACTCTCACTTTGACTATCCTCTATGCATGTTTTGGCTTCCCGTGTGTGATCATTTTGGTATCCATTGATTTCCTCGTCAATTATCATACTTGCTTCATCTTATTTAGAAGAGACTCATTTTTAAGGGCTTAGAGGGGTGATACGGTCTTTACCGTACCTTCCCAATAAGTAACCTAACTGCCGAGCTCATATTTGGTTTTTTACAGACCATATTTTTCAAATAAGGAGTCACATTTAGGGTTTTCTTTCTTATTTTATTTTTTCTTTAAAATAAAACAAAAATAAGTGGCAACTCCAAGTCATTTTCTAAAAAATAAATATTTTTCAAATAAAAAACGAGTTCATCATCAAGTGAAAGCGCATGCGCAGAAATACGGGATCTATAATAATGTAGCTAAGAGATCTATAAACAAATTGAATTTTCCTTATTTGAAAATTCATTTTAATGATTTTGGATAAGTTGTGTTATTTTTCTTTGCAATCAAAATCTCACAATACTATTGCTTGAAAGAACCAAAATTATTATTTGATTATATCAAAAGTGATAGTTAAAAGTTCTTTAGTGTAGTATCATTAAGCACTCATTAGTTTAAAAAAAATGTTGTTTTTTCATACAACACTTCATTAAGATGATTTTAACCAATCTAACTAGTAAAATTTCTTTGCATTCAAAATTGTTATACCTGTTAATTTGAAAGAATTAAATTTATTTTTGTATAAAAATTAAACTTTGATAGAATTTAATGTAGTTTAGTTTAGCTCATATTTGAAAGCAAATTGATTTTTTTTTCTCATACGGTACTTCATTATGTTTATTTTGATGAATATATCTACTTATTAAATTTTTTTGCAATAAGAATTTCTCTATCAATTGATATGAAAGAATCAAAGTAATCGTTATATAAAAGTTAAACCATGATAGAAATTCAATGTATTATTGTCTAAGGGAGATCCGGAAGCAATTGATTTTCTTTTACATAAAAAATTTACTATGATGATTTTGGGGTATAATTACATCATTATTAATTTTTATTGTAATCAAAATCAAGCAACCTTATCATTCAAAAAAAAATTGAATATAGTATAGTCGCTAAACCAACACTAATAGATATTTTTTTATTGCAAGTTCGTATTTTTTGTTAGTAGGGTTGGTTTCAAGTTCTATAATGTTCAGTCAATTTCAATCTTATTTGTGCCATGCTAAAAAACATAGAAAGTGATACTCTTCTCATGAGTCGTATCCATTATTTTTATTTTTCTCTAGACTAAAGAAAGAAATTTAAAGTCATTTTCCTTTTTGACTACTTTTTAAGATTATGTTTAAACATCAGCATATATACATATAAAAGTCATGATTTTTAGAAAGAAAGGTGGGAGGGTGGTCAATGGTGAAGAAGAGAGAGAGAGAGGGTAGGATAGATTATTCTACTAGTCTAAGGGATTGGATTGAAGTCATTACGCCCCTATTAAAAATCAAAATAATGGCTTCACCAGAGTTTTAGCCTCTATTGTATTTGCAAGTTGTTATTGACCCACATATTTTACTCTAATCATGTAACATTAGAGTTTGGAAGCAGATACTATATTATTAAAAATTATAATCATAAGTTATATGATAAGGGAAACTATCTGTTTATTTGACAACTTTTTTTAAAATATGAATAATATATTTTTCAAATTTAAACATTGTAGGGGTTAGATGTATAAATTTGAAAATTATTTCATCCTTTTCACCCATTAATTCTACGAGGAAAGGATTAGAAAAACAAAAACTCGAGATTTGTGATTGATCTAAACCAGATGAAGATCCTAAGGAAGGTGATTAGGAAACGACAAGAGGGGAGAAGAGCATCAGTTTGGGTCTCTTTCCCTTCTCCTACTTTACACGCTTTCTCTATCATCATCATTATCATCTTAATGGAGAAAGTCCACCAGTTAGCCGCCCCCAAAAAGTCAACGGTTTTGAGAATTTCTGAGAACCACTCTCTCGCCGATGGATTCAGATTTCAATTGGGTCTCTGTTATGTGCCCCTGATGTCGTCTTCCTCGGTTCCGACCAGCAGAGCTGTTAATAAAGAGTAACCAACCTGGTCTATTCTGGTCTGGTCTGGTCTGGTCTGGGTCCGGTCTCGTCTCGTTTGACAGATTAACCAAACTGAAGATTTCACAGCCATGTGGCTCTTGCGGTCCCAGATTCATTCACCCCTATACCGCAGCAGCTGCCACAGCCACAGCCTCTGCGACAGCGGCAGCTACAGCAGCCGTCTCTTGGTCTTGCTCCTGCTACTGCTCTCTTGTTTTGTCTCTTCTCACCAGGCCTGCCACCACCTGGATCGGGCCTCTCTGTTATCCTTCTCCCGGGACATTTCTTCCCCTCCGTCCGCTCCTCTCAACTGGTCTTCCTTTGACTGCTGCCTCTGGGAAGGGATTACTTGTTACGAGGGCCGGGTCACCCATCTACGCCTGCCTTTAAGGGGCCTCAGCGGGGGCGTCTCTCCCTCTCTTGCTAATCTCACCCTTCTCTCCCACCTCAATCTCTCCCGTAATTCGTTCTCTGGTTCTGTTCCCCTAGAATTATTTTCGTCCTTGGAGATTCTTGATGTGAGCTTCAACCGTCTCTCAGGAGAATTACCACTGTCTCTGTCTCAGTCGCCTAACAACTCCGGAGTCTCGCTCCAGACAATAGATTTATCAAGTAATCACTTTTATGGGGTAATCCAATCTTCGTTTCTCCAGCTGGCTAGGAATTTGACCAATTTCAATGTCAGCAACAACAGCTTCACAGACTCTATTCCATCTGACATCTGCAGAAATTCTCCCCTCGTTAGGCTCATGGATTTCTCCTACAACAAATTCAGCGGCCGGGTTCCCCTGGGGCTTGGGGACTGTTCCAAACTGGAGGTTCTCCGAGCAGGCTTTAACTCTCTCTCAGGATTGATCCCCGAAGATATTTACAGCGCAGCAGCTTTGCGGGAAATTTCATTGCCAGTCAACAGCCTCTCAGGGCCCATCTCCGATGCCATCGTCAACCTCAGCAACCTAACTGTCCTTGAGCTCTACTCTAACCAGTTGATTGGCAATCTTCCTAAGGATATGGGGAAGCTCTTCTACTTGAAGCGGCTGCTCCTTCACATCAACAAACTGACTGGTCCTCTGCCTGCATCTCTGATGAATTGCACCAAGCTAACAACACTGAATTTGAGGGTCAACTTGTTTGAAGGAGATATCTCCGTGATTAAATTTTCCACCCTCCAAGAACTGAGCACACTTGACCTCGGCGATAATAACTTCACTGGCAACCTTCCTGTAAGTCTCTACTCGTGCAAGTCACTGACCGCTGTCCGACTGGCCAACAACCGGCTAGAGGGACAGATCTTGCCTGACATACTTGCTCTGCAATCTCTGTCCTTCCTTTCAATCTCCAAAAACAATCTAACCAACATCACTGGGGCAATCAGGATGCTGATGGGTTGCAGAAATCTCAGCACTGTCATTCTTACACAGAACTTTTTTAATGAGCGATTGCCAGATGATGATAGTATTTTAGATTCAAACGGGTTCCAAAGGCTCCAGGTTCTGGGTCTTGGGGGTTGCCGATTCACTGGTCAGGTGCCTACCTGGCTAGCTAAGCTTAGCAAGCTAGAGGTCCTGGACCTGTCTCTTAATCAAATCACAGGCTCAATCCCTGGTTGGTTGGGGACTCTGCCCAGCCTTTTCTATATAGACCTGTCCAGCAACCTTATTTCAGGGGAATTTCCCAAGGAAATTATACGATTGCCAAGGCTGACGTCGGAAGAGGCGGCCACTGAAGTAGACCAGAGTTACCTAGAGTTGCCTGTATTTGTCATGCCCAACAATGCCACTAATCTGCAGTACAAACAGCTCTCCAACCTTCCACCAGCAATATATCTGAGAAACAACAGCCTCAGTGGCAATATCCCTACTGAGATCGGTCAGTTGAAGTTTATTCATATTCTGGATCTCAGCTATAACAATTTCTCTGGCAGCATTCCAGACCAGATATCTAACCTCACTAACTTGGAAAAATTGGACCTCTCGGGAAACCATCTCTCTGGTGAAATCCCAGGGTCGTTGAGAAGCCTCCATTTCTTATCTTCCTTCAATGTTGCAAACAACAGTCTTGAAGGAGCAATACCATCAGGAGGTCAGTTTGATACTTTTCCTAACTCTAGCTTTGAAGGTAATCCAGGGTTGTGCGGTCCACCTCTGCAGCGGTCATGTTCCAATCAACCAGGAACCACCCATTCCTCTACACTTGGTAAAAGTCTAAACAAGAAACTCATTGTTGGACTCATAGTAGGGATTTGTTTTGTCACTGGGTTAATTCTTGCCTTGCTGACATTATGGATATGCAAGAGGAGAATCCTTCCAAGAGGGGAATCTGAGAAGAGTAATCTGGACACAATTTCCTGCACCTCCAATACAGATTTTCATTCTGAGGTTGACAAGGATACCAGCATGGTCATAGTGTTCCCAAGCAATACTAATGGAATTAAGGATCTCACAATATCTGAGATCTTTAAGGCCACGGACAATTTCAATCAAGAAAACATCATTGGATGCGGGGGCTTTGGTTTGGTTTATAAAGCTATTTTAGAAAATGGGACCAAGCTTGCAATTAAGAAACTTTCAGGAGATCTGGGCTTGATAGAAAGGGAATTCAAAGCAGAGGTTGAAGCTCTGTCCACAGCCCAACACAAGAACCTAGTGTCCCTCCAAGGTTACTGTGTGCATGACGGCATTCGGCTACTGATATATTCCTACATGGAGAATGGAAGTCTGGATTACTGGTTACATGAGAAGACTGATGGTTCACCTCAACTTGATTGGCGGTCTCGACTGAAAATAGCACAGGGAGCAAGCTGTGGGCTGGCTTACATGCACCAAATCTGCGAGCCACACATTGTGCATCGTGACATCAAGTCGAGCAACATCCTTCTCAATGACAAGTTTGAAGCACATGTAGCAGATTTTGGATTGTCCAGATTGATTCTCCCTTATCACACTCATGTTACAACAGAGCTAGTAGGTACTCTGGGTTACATACCTCCAGAGTACGGGCAAGCATGGGTGGCTACTTTGAGAGGAGATGTGTACAGTTTTGGGGTTGTCATGCTTGAGCTGCTCACTGGGAAGAGGCCTGTGGAGGTATTCAAGCCAAAAATGTCAAGAGAGTTGGTTGGGTGGGTGCAGCAAATGAGGTCTGAGGGAAAACAAGACCAAGTCTTTGATCCTCTTCTCAGAGGCAAGGGCTTTGAAGAAGAGATGCTGCAGGTGCTTGATGTGGCCTGCATGTGCGTCAGCCAGAATCCTTTCAAGAGACCCACAATCAAGGAAGTTGTTAATTGGCTCGAAAATGTAGGGAACAACCCACAGGCACCCAAGTAAGGGCATAGCAATCCAGTAGCTACTGGGACTACCCTTCCATACATCATAAGAACAAATAGGCATAACTAGAAAGGTCAAAAGAATAACTGGGTTCATTACTATTTCAGTTTTTCAGTCCAGTTCACCTGTTATAACTAGTTGACTGTGCAGAATGTTTTTTATTTTATTTTATTTTATTTTATTTGCTGAGCTTTATCCTTTTTTAAGTAATTATACTGTATAGTGATAAGCTTCTAAAGAGAAATAATAATAATAGTGATGAACTAAACCACTATAAGTCTCGTCAAGTTAGAAAGAGAAAAAAAAAATAGTGAAGGAAACTATTGTTGTCTCTTCTCATACACCCAGGCTCTAGCCCATGGCCAAGCTTTTGTTGGGCCCCATCTGGTTGGGCCTCAGGCCTTGTACATTGCTCCGGCCAGCTCCAAGTACTGGCTGGAGCGTGGACCTTAGAACTAGAGCTTCAACAGAGTTTCTCAGTTCCTCTGGCAAAGATGGAAGATTAGCTACACTATGGGACCTTGGTTTTTGTCATAAGCACAAAATTTACCCCCAAATTTTGTGTTGCACAGTGTTTAAAGTCCTCTAAGATCGCATTTTCTAATCTCACGAGATGTCTAATGTAAGAGTATATAAGACACATAACTTACAACGAAAAACCATTATCTTGTATTAATTTCAAGTAATTACAAGAAATGGTCAATGCCTTCTTTGAAGAAGACTCCCATATCTTTCCTTGGTGAGTTATAGAGAAGGTCAGAAGATACAATATATATTGGCACCAAGCCCTACTCACACTTTAAGGACAAGGCTACTAATCCCACATACATCTAGGTAGTGGTTCTTCTCGCCGCTTCAATCATTATCCTCCATCCAGCGGTTGCATTGCATACCTCTCCTTATGACACTTGTCATAGCAATTGCATCACTTGCTTTGCTCATGCCACATGTACCACGCTTTACAACTCACTCTCTTATTCATGCCCTCTTTTATAGGTCTTGTTGCACCATTGCATGCCACTTGTCCCATCCTCACAAGGATTTGCTTGGCTTATGTTATGTGTTTAGCAAGTGTTTCAACGTATCATGTGTTCCAGTCAAATGCTTTATAGCATACCATGTTAAGTGTCATTGTTAGCTCCTTGACATAGAGTATGTGTCACCAAAGCCTCATGGGATAGCACTTTGACCCCATAAGCGACCTATGACAATGGCAAGGTGGTATAAGGGCACAGTGCCTTGTGTGCGAAGATGAAGAGTTATGGGCATAATGTCATGACTCATTGCTATACCAAGAGAGAGTTTGGCCAAGGCATGGTGCCAGTACAATAACAACAAGACAAATGTAAAAGCATATTGCCTCAACATGAATGTGATTTAGATGTGCAGGCCAAGAGAGGACTTGGCATGAACATAACCCACATAGAGATGCATGTAGCAAATTGTCTTGAAACGTCTAGGCATTAAGGCAAGCCCCAAGAAAGACGAGTTACACCATGAAACAGAGACTTGAAAGGTTGGTATATGGATGAAGGCAAGAGGCAACAATATGAGGAGTTTCAAATGAATGAGGAATGGCTCTAAGATATTTGAAAGCTCAAAGTTGGATTCAAAGTGGGATTGCAATTCGAGTTTGAGTAAGAGTTGATATTTTTATTGTAATTGTAATTTGAGTAGGACTAGGATTGCTCATTCCTAGTCCAAATAGAAGTTATTGGTGTCACAACCTATGAATAAAAGTTTTAGTAGGACCAAGACTGTGTACTCCTAGTCCTAAGGGGCATGAGAAAAAACATGAACTCACTAAAGTTATTGTGAGAGTCTTGCTAAATGAGGTCTTGTATTATTATTGTAATTGTAGTATGAGTAGTACTAGGATTGCTAGTCCTTAGTCCAAATAGGAGTGATTGGTGTCATAGCTTATGAATATATAAGAGTTTAATTATGATTAAAATTTTGTGCTCTTAGTTAATTAATAGGGAGTGGGTGGTGTCACGTCATTTATAAAAGGAGGACTAGAGAGCCTTTTAGGGGCATGAGAAAAAGCATGATCTCACTATAGTTATTATAGGAGTCTTGTTAAACGATGTCTTATATTATTATTCAAGGAGGAAATAAAATACAAAGTTAGGGCTTGAGCCCCATAATTTTGTGTCTAATGGGTTGTTCTTTTATTGCCATCTCGTGTAGTTAGAGTAGGCTAGCTTAGATGACTTCTAAGTGTCGCATAGACGCAAAAAATTGTGTGGGAATTTCATGCTTGTGACGCATATTCTTAATGTGACAAGAGTCTTTACTCAAACCTGGCCTAGTGCTAAGGTGTTACACCCTCATGCCTCTAAGCCTCATGCTCTTAGTGTCCCATAATCCTTAGTCTTTCACCAATGTCAATGGCTATATTATGTTGTGTTCATGTCATGTGCCAACAGTCGTGCAAGGTGCAGATAATTTTGCTCTCCCTTAGTTCTTCCCCAATTCCAAGATCTACCAAAGTTTAGAACATGGAGGAGAGTGAATTTCTTCAATACAAACTAACAATCTTCTTCTTTTGTTCTTCAAAAGACGGCGAACTGTTTCAAAATTTCCTACCTTTGATAGCCTCAATAACTGCAGCTGTTCTTCCCTAAAGAAGGTTGTAGTTAGTTTCCTTCCTTCAAAGATCAAATAATCCTCCGGGAACTTACCAGTGTTTGCTATAAGAGAAATTATATTAATGATTTTTCTGACCCCCAAACTTGTTAGGATGAAGACAATATATCATAATTTTTAGTTATGAAAGAACAGTTCAAACATCCCTCAGTCCTGTGCCTTCCCCTTTCCACTACTGGAAGGTTATAAAACGTCAAAGAGAATCCAAAGGAAGGATTCTCTTTATTTCATTTTTACTCCACTAGCTTTAGTGTCACCATACTCTCATATACGATAATCATTAGCAGCAGGACCTTTCAATCTGTAAGACATGATAAGACATCAGTCAATCTGATTGTTAATTTATATGAGCTGAATACGAGCACAAACATTCCACTTAGAGAATCTTACATTGTTGTCCACGAATGCCATTTGTGAATGCTCAACTCCTCTCCCTGGAGGAAGTGTCAAAGTATGGTGGGTCTGGGCCATCATAAACTTCCCCCCACGTCACCAACACCACAACCCCACACACAACTAGCAACCAACAAGAAGGGGTGCAACAAACTAAACATAACACCCCGCTCCCACTCTAAGCAATATTGGTATGTGCCGTTAATGGGTTCACTGCAGGACAACAGTTCAAGTCTACATACCTATAATGATCAATAAACAAAAAATAATAATGGAGTAAAATGACATTGAATATATAAAATTAATGCTAAAAACTCTCTTTCCTTCCAACTTCTTAGCCTTCAGAATCACCAGAAAACATTTTCCTATTAAGATCATATACACGATGTTTGACATGCTTCCACCATACATCTAGTCGTATTCACTACCAAAACATGAAGTCTGATCATGTATTCACATCTTATGTTTGACCTGATCTGGTGGCTGTATTGCATTAACCAAGTTGGAATATGTTCCATTTTCTGACTTAAAGAATTTTGAGAATGCATCTTAAAGTTGAGAGGAATATATGACAGCACATACGAGAACACCCCCTTCTTATTTATCATAATATCTAGGGTTGTCCTGTTGACTTGCCAGTTAGGCCATATTATTTATTGTGAAGATGGGTTTGAATATCAATCATGCTTGGCTAGATGTGAATGAAGCAAGGCAAATATTCCACTATCCTGCTATTCAAAATTGAGTGATTCTCATGTTGTGGGATTGGTATCATAATTTAGTGAAACCATATAATTTATAGCAAGTGAACACTGCCACAGCACAACTGGGTATTACAATAATATTAGTCAAGAGTATTCCCTCCATATATATATTTTGGGGCTAAGACATTTCTTCAGTACCCTAGATTGAGGGGAAAAAAACACAAAAGAAACAAGTGTAAATACGTAGCCTTATACAAGGGATATAGTCAACCATTGATCAGTGACATGAGCCAACAGTCAAGGTATGTTCCAGGTTACAAAGATTTAATTTCCCCGTCCATGTACCCACAGGCGGTTCACTGAACAGCAGAGTGCAGCCAAAACAGCTCCTGTGCCCATAAACCTAATGGACTATAGCCAGTTAGGTAAAAAAGACAAGCGACACATTCGGAAGCGTAATGCATAGAGAGGCCACACCATTGCCCACTGAACCAAATAGGACAAGCCCAATAGAAATGTGGGACAAGAGGTTCAAAAAGGAAAAAAAAAAACAGAGAGATCAGATATATATAGAGGGAGAGGGAAAGGTGGGGGGAGGAGTAGTAGGGTGTTGATTCTTGAAGTTGTGTTGCCTAGTCATCGCCCTGAATATACCAGCACAAGAGCATAGTGGCACAGCGACGAAGGATGTAAATCTTGGCTCGTTGTTCCTTCACCAAGGAAGCGCACTTCCTTGTGAAGCCATGGCCCTTTGTCTTTGTAGGGCCCTTCACACCACACCTTCTATGATGATGCTGGAACTCAACCATGGTGAATAATGAATAGGAAAAATAAATAAAAAGAAGAAAAGAGGGGGAAAAAATAGAAAAGACTCACAGCGCAGCTGAGAGCTTTACACCGTGTGGGGTACAGGGCTGATGTATTTATACACGTCCAAGCCAAGTAAAGTTGACCAGCTTTTGAAAGGGGGAGTGAACATGGTCAGTTTCGAAAACCGGGGGATTTGCATGGAAAGACACGCAGCCTCAGCACAGTTTTCTAATAAGAGGGACGAACGTGGCCATGGATTTTTAGGCATTATAATAAGTAAAGAGACAAGAGCTGATGGTTTCTGGTTTATTTTGGGTGTGGGAAGATTAGAAAAGTGGCAAAGGAAGCATGAGAAGAGGAGGAGTGCTTAATCAAGACGAGGCAAAGAGGAAATCCGAAGGAACATTGCCCCGGCAACCTGATCTCGATTCTGAGGTAGGGGGGAGGTTTGTTTGGTTGGCTACCGCGGTGGCTCTCACTCCCAGGTCTCGTCCGCTCTCCCACAAGTTCCCCCCTCATCTTTCAATGAAAGTTCCTTCCTTTGCCTTCAACTTCAAGTCATTGAAATTTCGGTATAATAATGGTACGGAGTAGGAGCATGCATGTGTAGGGTTGGAACTTGGATTGAATTGAAGTGGTTGGATCTCGAGTATTAAAATCTAATTGATTTGGATGCATGAGAATCGAATTTGATCGATCAAATATTAAGGGATTCTACGGGTTTGATTGATTTAGCTCATGACTGCATTGAGAATCCAATATTCTTCATCAGTAACCGGTCTAACTCAATTTAATTGGATTTAGTTAGAAACCAATTACTTTTTGTCGTTTTTAAATTTGAGCAAACAAAACATTAAAATATTATTATAACTTAAAAACTTAGGCCTTATTTACATTATTCTACTAAAGCCCAAACGAGTAACAACTAAGTTTCAAAGTTATAATAATTGGAAATTAGATTAAATTACAATAATATATATGTTATTAGTTCAAACTTATGAAAAATTATAGAAATTAATATTATAAAATCTAATCATCCGCTGGAGACACCTAGCTGACAACTATTAATCAAATAATAATGAAGTGAAGGAACTTACACTACAATCAATCATAACCTAATTTTTCAGAGTCTTGAATCTAAATTACGTATACCTAATTTTTCGTCATTAGATTAATCAAATAAAGCACTGTCCAATAATTATAACGAGTAAGTTACTATTTTGGCGCGATATAACATGCATACAAGGTATCTTCTCTGTCATTTCCCTTTTTTTCTTTTTTTTTGCTCTTTCTATTCTATTTTCTTTGCCTTTGGGAGTCAAGGGAACCGAATTTCAGAATTTGTATAAGAAAGTTTTAACACCTTTCACCCCTAACCCAAGAACCTGATGCACGCATTCAAGTCTTCATTGTCTAACTGAATACCGAAATATTGATATAATCTATCTAAATTCAATAAAAATTATTAAACTCAGTTCAGTTTTCAAATAATTATAAAACTTTATTGTCTATTTGGATACCACTCTTACTTTTTATTTTTAAACATAAAAAATAATAATAACTTTTATATAAAGTATAAGAATTCTCATAAATTTATATATTTATATTTTATATTTGAGAAATAATGATTTTTTTATTAAAAATTTAAAATATTAAAAAGATTATTATCTCAAATTTTAAAACTTTTTGAAATAATTTTTAAAAATATAAGATAAATACGTACCTTGTTAATAAAAATTTGTTTTATATAGAAATTTCTATTTTAAAAACAAAAAATAGAAAATATATCCAAATAAAGTCTTAGATATGTTTGGAAGTAGTTTTTTAAAATAGTTTTCTATTTTAAGAATATAAAAAGAAAAATTATATTTAAAAACCATAAAACCAAAAAAAAAAAAAGATATTTTCTAATAATATTTTTTTAAAAATAATTACATAAATATATAAAAGGATTAAAAATAAAGTATTAATTCATATAAAATAGGTGAACAACATCTCCGGTCCCTTAACAAACTTTTGTTTTACAAAACTTTAAAGAATATTTTTCAAAAATAATTCTCCCAACTTAATTTTAAAAACTAATTTAAAAAATAATTTTCAAACAAAACCTTAATTATTATTATTTTTTATTCTCTTTTCTCTTAATTTTTTGGAAGCAAGTCAAATTGATATTCTAAGAGTTGTGATCTTTTGAAATTTATAATTGTATGTAAATTTTATTAAAGTAATTTACTGTTATTATAATATGATTAAAATAATTTTTAAATACATCTTTTATATCTTATACTGTAAATCCTAAATATATTTTTAACTTTATTTTTCTATCATCACAAACTCGATATAGTTTTAATTCAATTGAATATTCATCTATTGATTTTTTCTCCCACAACCCTTCATCATTTTTTGACCTTAATTTGGTAGAAATGCCTTAATTCTTTTCTTATAAAAATAATCATTTTAAAAAA
Organism: Vitis vinifera; assembly: GCF_030704535.1. Lineage (NCBI taxonomy): Eukaryota > Viridiplantae > Streptophyta > Magnoliopsida > Vitales > Vitaceae > Vitis > Vitis vinifera. The sequence continues at coordinate 102,335 of NC_081813.1, forward strand.
AAATTATATGTAAATACTTAAAATAATAAAGGATATAAATATAAAAAAATAATTACTTTTTTAAATAAAAACAAAAAGAGAAAAAAGGTCAAATATACCAGTTGGAATTATTCCATCTTTTCAACCGATTAAATCCCAACCCAAAGGACTAAACCCTTTTAAACCTATAGCAATGCCCGAGGGTTATGGAGATATACAAAAAGATTTTATGAAGAGGAAGATTTCGCCACGTTGACATTGAGATTTGGATTCGAGATTTCTTGCCTTGTTTATGGTTGCTCAAAAAACATCTTATATGGTTGGGTGAAGGCAGACAACGTCGATCTCCTTAGATATGGTTGCTGAAAAAACATCTTATATCACAATTAATTAACCGCTGCAAATCCGGCCAGTCATGAATAAAAATCATTGTTTGGTTCTTTCTGCAAGTATAGTCTTGGTTAATTTTGTGTGTTTTAAGAGGAGTGTGAAATCAGCCAAACAGTACATATTCTATGATCCATCCCATCAAATTTTTATGAGATTGAATCCTTGCTCTGAGTTACATTTCATTTTTATATATTGTGTTTTCTTCAATTAATTAAATTAAGTTGGGGGATTCAATGCTCCACAAACAATTGAACATAGGAAACAAATTCATTAAATTGGCATATCATTGCCAATGTGAAATAAATGTTTTGAATTAGGAGTATTTTCGCAGGGGTAGAAATGTTGTTTAATAGATGTGTTTTTTTTGTTTTTTTTTTAATGGGATATTTGACCATTTCAAAATTACTGAAAAAAAATGTAAAGAATGAATTCATCGGGTAGTGATGTGGGTACGGTAAGAAATACTTTGTGATACTTGAAAACAATTTCTTTAAAGGAATGGAGTATTAAAAATTTAGAAAATCACTTGCAGTGATTCTTTAATTGAGTTAGAGTTTGTTTGTACTAATTTTAACGTTCGTTTTTAACTTAAAAAGTATTTTAAAAAAAAATTAAAAGTATGTTTGATGCTTGAAAAATAAAAATATTTGATAATAATTTTTAAAGTGTTTTTATTTTTTAAAAAATAAATTTTTTTAAATAATAAAAATATTAAAAATACTTTTTAAAATCAGTATCAAACATACTCTAAATGTTTAATAAATTTTAAAAAATATTTTAAAAATCTAAAAAATTAGTTATAGTATTAAAAAATCATAGTTTTTGAAAAAAAACTTTATAAATGACTCTACTAAAAATACTCTTAGAGAAAACATTTCAAATTTAAATAATGTCAAACAGATTCTTAATAGTTTATTTTTTAAAAAACAATTTTTTTGTTATATGATACATTAGAAAAATATAATCAAATCACTTTTTTACACTTTTTTTTTTAAAGAGCGTTTAATGAAAGTGCTAGTAATAAAAGTGTTATAAACTAAAAATTTTCAATAAGAATCATTCTTAAATGAGGAAAAAATCATTTCTTTTACATGTCACAACGTTGAAAATATTATAAAATCATTTTTTTATCCATACATTAAATATGTATTTGATTCGAGGAAAATATACTAAGGAAAAATTGTTAAAAAAAAAAAATCTTTGTCATGTTTAATTTTATTATGAAAAATATAAAAAAAATAAATATAATTAAAATTAGTTTTAAAAAATTATATATTTTAAATTATTTAATCTTTATACATTAAAATGAGTTTTAAAAAGTCTATAAAAATAATTTATTGTTTTTAAATTTATTTTTAATTTTCTTTCACATTTTTTTTCATTATACTTTTTCTCCTTTCTATTTTATTTATTTTTTCTCATTTTCCGCCAAAATTTTCCAGAAGCAAACATAGTCTATGAATCCCTTAAAAGCCCTTCTAATAGTAACAACAGTGTCTTGAACCAAAAGCATTTTAACTAGAACCACCTCAATCCAGCTCCTAGTTTCACTTAATGTTAAATCAATGGTACGGAAAATGTCAGTCCATCTCAAATGACTATATGGCTAAATGAGTATTATTAATTTGTACCTTAAAAAATCACACTAGGCCTCATTTTTTTATACTTTGAAATAGCTTAACATTTTCTTAAATCAATAGCTACATATGGAATAATGATGAATTTGAAAAAACAAATGGCTTGTATTATAAGTGCGTGCATCTGTAGAAAGTGGAAAATTAGAGTAAGAAATAAGAGACAGAAGTGATATAAAAAAAACCCTCGTCCACGTTGGAAGAGGATGCAAACACTGCACCTGGATATCACCTCGAGCTTGACTATGGTTTCATCACTTGATTTAGATTTTGTAAAATCTTTCTGTTTGTCCTTTACCTAATACCATATATCTTATGTTTGAGTGCGTTACAACTGTCAGGACTTTGACTTCCTGTACTTATCTCAACCTAATCCTTATTCCTTTTGTTCAAACTTGTAAAGGCTGCAACTGTCCCACAAAACCAGACTTTAGATGACGGCATCGGATGGTTTCACTGGGGATGATTCCATGGATTGAAGTAGATAACTGGATAGGAAAATGGTAGGGTAAAGAATCGATACCTACCGAACTTGTCATCCAGACTGCTGATTGAAAAAAATATATATATATATTCAAAATTTTCCATTCTTAATCAAAAGAAGCTGATAAATTTCAAAAACAAGAATTTTAAGGAGACTAAAAATTGATTCAATATGATTCTTTCATCTTGACTAGTTTGACAGTTTTTTTTTCCCACTCCTAATGAAACCAAAAGAAAAAAATTTACAGAATCTGTCATTAAATTATTTCTTTCATGTACTTTTTTACATTTAGTTTTTGAGAAGCAAAGCAATCAAAGCTCTTTCACATACTCCTTTCACAGATCCTTTGAAAAGATTTAAAAAAACTTAAAGGCTTTCAGGACAGCATGAAAGAACCAGTTGAGGATTCAGGAGAGTTAGGAAGAAGCCATTCATGCCCCCCATCAGCAAGCTCCCTTGCCCCTTGAGAAAACAAGTAGCAAGTAGTTCTCTATGTCAAATGCTGAAGCTAAAAGAATTGAAGAGAACAACACTAGAATCCTATTCTTCTACCATTTTCCAACCCAACACTCTCAAAAAGCTGAAAACCCCAATGCAAATCAAATAATTTCCCATGCCCAGTCTACAGAAGCTCTCCCATGTCTGCCTGAGAAGCATTTAATTCCACACAAATTAACTGGGTGATTCAGAGCTTAAAATACTATTAGGGAAAAAAAAGAAGACTCCTTCATCCAGTCAAACCCTTCACTCCCTATCTCTGATCCTCTGAGTAAGGCTACATCGAGTTAAACATTTTCATCGATTCACCTGATCTTTCACTCAACTGGCTTCCGAAGCAGACCTGACCAAGTGGGAGATCTAGCTGTCTAGGTGAAAGACCAGGGAGTTCACAGGTACAAATTTCAAATGCCATAAGTTGGTTCTTTTATCCTCTACTAAAACCTCCAAATCCCTATCCTGCACCTCTGGCTGGACTGTGCCAAGTTGAGCATCTTACATCAGTTGAACTAGACCTTTCAATCAACTTGCCTTCAAAGCTGGCTCAATCAAGTGAGAGGTTTGGGTGATGAGCCAGCTAGTTCACCATCAAGGATGAACATTTCAAATGACTCAAGCTCTAGAAACTGCGGCTTCTCCCAAATTGTATCATTAGGTCAACAAAATATACAGACAAATAGAGTTTCTTTGCCATCTTCTCAGTTGGATTGTTTTTACAATTAGGTATGTTCTATGTATGTTTTATGGGAAGACCACAAAAATGTTGAAAAAGTAAAGGATGCTTTTATAACATGAATAAATCAAATCAGTTTAAATGCTTTCTTTTATAGAGAAGTTACTTTCAAAGAGCTAGGAAATTGCCACAGCATAAATACCAATTTTTACTGGTGAATGGTTAATAACTTGTAAAATGCCATTGATCTGCAAGCGCTAGTTGGGTAATTCCCAGGTACTGTTGCAAAAACTTCCTCCAATTCAAGTGGTTTAACTGAGAATGCTGACCTCGGCCAACTTTTGTTCTCCCTGAGCAACAAGCAATTCATAGTCCTGTATGTTGCAAAATAAAGGGATTGAGTAATGCATAAAACACATGAAGCACTGTCAACAAACAGAGCCCTTATCAGACCGTAATTTCTTCCATATATTTTTTAAGGATATGTATTGCAACTGAAGCCTATTGCTTCAGGTTACGCAATATAGTCCAATGAAGAACCATCTTAGAGTAACCCATTATTTCCCCATGCTAATCCACAAAGGATCTTTACCATAGAAACAACGACGTTATGGTGATTGCATATGTTATGCAGTGTGGTACCATGTTATAGCAACCAGTCATTTCACTAGTTAATCCACAAAGGATCTCTGTATTAACAATTACAACATTATGTTTGCTTATGTATATCATCAAAAGATAACCTTACTGAGTTAATGCCAAAGGCATCTTGGAGTCAAAAACCTAGCAGCCAAAACACACACGAAAAAACCTACACTCAACCTTTTCTAAGAGAATGCAATTATATCTATAAGCAGAATAACAAAGTTTGAAAATAATAAAAGTATACTCTCATCAGAGAAGTATGACTTTTTTTAACCAGTACAAATTTGATGCAAATATTGGAGTCTTCCTGTGGGAAGTTACCTTTACAATAGCCTGTGCACAAAGCTTCCCTGACAGAACAGCACCTTCCATTGAAGCTAAGTATTTTTGTTTTGTGTAGTCCCCAGCTAAATAAAAGCCCTCTATAGGAGATCTTTGTAAGGGACGGCAAGGTTCACAATTTGGGACAGTTTTGTAAACAGATCTGAAGTTGAATCCAATAGCTTAAAATTATTACAATATGCTATAATAGTACTAAATAAACGAAAATCAAAAGGCAATAACTTGACGTGGAAAAAAAAAACATATAATAAATATTGAAACTACTAAGTAATAATTATAAAGTGAAAAAGCAAAAAAAAACATTTAGTGAATATTGAAACAGTTGACATTTGAGTGTGTGTGTATATAATGTGGAATCCCCCAACAGTAAGACACTTATTCCAACTGCTGATGAAGCAAACCAGGTAAATACTGGTCCGCCCCTCTACCTATACTACTTAAATACCAGAGAGGCTCAAACTCAGGACCTCTAGTTCATTGCCAAAGGGCGCTACTACTGAGCTAAACCCAGGGGGGCAACTTTTAAGCAAACATATATGTTATACAATACTAGTTTTGAAGCAACCAGTACATAAGTAGGCAGCTAACTAGGAAATGCTCACCAGCATCCAAATGAACAAATAAATACTTCGCATGTGAAGCTAAGACCTGTGAAGTAGAATAATGTCATAAATCAAGACAAAAAAAAAAAAAATTTCAGCCATGTCTAGGATGGCAACCCTAAGATACACATAGGACATATTTAGGCTAACAGATTAATTCATGATTTTCTTCACTCCATTCAAAGGAGTGATTCTGGAAGAATGTTTGGCGGATAGAAGTCAATTTAGAACACCTCATTACAAGTTTGCAGATGATACTATTGTTTTCTTCAGTGCTGGAGCTTAGGTGATTAATGTTATAGCTTATTCAACATATGAGGTCTGAAGATAAACATCAACAAGAGTAGTTTGTAAGGTATCATTTTAGGTGATGACCAAATTCATGGTCAAACTACCATTCTAGAATGTAGGAACTCTAATTGGTCTCTTTAATACTTGGTCTTCTCTGACAGAACCCTAGAGCCTCCTTTTCCTGGGATCTAGTTTTAGAAAGCATATATCATAAATTTGAAGGTTGAAGAAGAGCCTACCTATCTCTACAAGGTAGAACCACTGTAGTCCAGTCTTATTTGGTCCATATACCCACTAAGTTTCTACCAGTGTTTAAGATTATAGTAAAAGTAGCATCTAGGATTGAAAGAATTCATAAAGACTTCTTGTGGCAGGGAATGGGGGTAGGAAGGAGAGATCATCAAATTAGCTAGGATCAGTTGCGTAGGCCAAATATAAAAGGGACTTGGGTTTTAGGAAGATTTATTCAAGGGAAGAAGCTTGCTTGGTAATGTGGTTGTGGAGGTACGTAGGGAGTTGGCACTATGGAAAAAGGTTATCAAGAGTATCTCTGGCACACAGTCTAGTGGATGGGATGACAACATCGTAATTAAATGGCCATACCTTTGTCCTTGATTTCCCATGATCTCCATAATTTTTCTCGATATATTTGCTACCAATTTGGCAAAGGATAAAAATTTCAGTTATGGGAAGATATCTAATAGGGAGACCAATCTCTTTGATCTCAATTCTCCAACCTCTATTTGATCTATAGGTCCTCGCATATTGTTTCTATCCTAGACCATTCTTCTTCCTCAAAGTTTTGGAATTTTAATCTATCATTACTTGTATGATCAAGAATCAAGGCACTTTGTACTTTTGTCACCTTTACCATGTGTGTATTTAGCATCTCCGTTTCTTGATAAGTTGGTCCATGACTTTCAGAGTTCATGCTCAGTTTGTTCCCTTGTGAAGCCCTTTCTACTGCAGAGCATCCAATTACCTTCATTCTGGTTAAGCCAAAGTCCCACCAAAATTCAATACTTTTTGCTTGGCTAGTAGCAACTAAAGGGGTCACACTAATGACATGTTGCAGTTGAGGAGACCCAGTAAGATCTTAGCCCTGAACCATGTGTTGTGTGCCTGTGATTATGGAAAATCGGTGAATCATCTCTCCCCTTCCCCCCCTCACCCCAACAAAAAAAAGTGTGGATGAATATTGCCTTTTGAGGTTTTGGTGGAAATTCTTAAGTGGCGAGTAGCAAAGATAGATGGACAACTTTGAAGGCCACAAAGGATCTATTACATTTGCATTTTCATGCACACCCTTGAGCTTCATCTTTCTGGACTGGAGTTCTTGCTTGTAATGCTCAAGTGGAAAGACAGATGGACAACTTTGAAGGCCACACAGGATTCAGTACACTTTCTATCCTCTTTGTGAGCATCTATTACAGTTGCATTTTCATGCGTACCCTTAAGCTTGATCTTTCTTGACTGGAGTCTAGCTTGTAATGCTAGGAGGGCAGTTGTAGGGGTTCGAGCCAAGGGAAGACCTCCACCAGAAACTCCCAAGCTGAATTTTGATGGTTGCTCTTTAGGAAACCCAGGACAATCAGGGATTGTAGGCATGATTAGGGATCATTGTAGTATTGCACTAGAGCTTTCTATAAGCCTACTAGATCAGGAATAGCTATAGAGGTAGAGATCCAGACCCTTTCTAGGAAACCCAGGACAATTAAGGGATGAAGGGTCAGATGGATCATTGTGGAAATGTGTTGAGAGCTTTCTCTAAATGCACTAGATCAAGATTCTATTGAGGGAGAGATTCAAACCTTTTGAAATGCCCTTTGTTGGCAAATTCTTTGGGTTTGTTCAATTTTTTTGGGAGGAGATTCTACTATTCAATTCCATGTTCGCTAAGGAGAATCTAGGATCCATGTAAACTTGATATTTGGTCATGTCAAATCACTGATTTGCTAAAGTTTTAGGGTGTTTTTATCCCTTAGATTCCTTGTTTAGCAAAGCAGCTAGCAGATCAATTGGTAAAATGAGGGGCTTTGTAGTTAGATTTCTTTACAGGGGATTTCTTACCACCATGAGTATCCACATAACGTTGTATTTACACTTGTTTTGCTTTTGATGGCTCTCCTTTTTTCTTCCCTTTGGATTTCTGGATGTAGTCCCTTCTGTTTTCTATTGGTCAGATCCTTTATTTTATGAAGGATATCTCATCCTTCTTTGTACATTTTTTTTTACTATTCAATGGATTGGCATTTTTTAATTAAAAAAGAAAAGGAAAGATGATAAATAAATGACTTTTTTCATTCTAACCTTGGTGTTTTAACAACATGGTATTTCAAAACTTTCGCTTTGCTCTGATCTTCTGAAATTTCATCAGGAAAGAGTTTGGCAAGTTCCTTCATTGTAGCTTCAATGATTTCTGAGTCACTGCGTGAGACCCATTCTTCAGCAGGTGCAAAAACCAACTCCAGCATAGATTGATTTGGGTTGTAATATTCCTGCACAACAATGAATCATGAAACAACTAACAGCTTCATCCTTAAATATACTGGATATGTCTATATAACAAAAACAGAAGAAAAAAATATTAGCCCATTCTCGAGGGCACTTATACAGACAACAATATAGAATTGGTGTCAATGGATCAAGTTGTGGATATTGTGATAAGTTGAAAATATCCATGCCCTTATAATTCCCAAATGTGATGATATATTAGTCACAAATGCCTAAGTACCCACAAAACACAAAGCAAAAGGCTAACAATGGCCTTAGCAAATTCCAAACATGTTATTTTCCTTTTGTCATGGGTAATAGCAAGTGAGCCTAAATCAGTAGCATACAATATGGTCATTATTTCAAGTTTCTCCAGTGTGTTAGGCCTACACATGAAGGTAAATGGGCATGTAGGGTTCTATTAGACATTTTTGTCACAAATGACATCTAAGAGGTCTATGAAAATGACTAAAATGATGGCATTATGGAGGCTTAAAGTGCATAAATACAAGAAAGAATCAATGCTTTTATGAACAGAATTTACCTTACATGTTACGGACATGTCAGCATACACACTCAGAAGGGGACTTCTGCATGGGGGGAAAAAACAAAACATCAAATCTGAGTAAGAAAAATCAGCAACAATGACAAATACTGGACTAAAGAAATATGATTTGGAAGCAAAAGAAACTCTCCCCTTCAATCTTGGGCCAAAATTTGAAGATTAAGAAACTCGGAACTCACCAAATGGTCTAGAAGACCTTGTTAGCCATATTTCACTTCACTGGGTAATCTTAAAAACTAAAATTGTTACTCAATAGAAAATTCTATGCAAAATAGGACATTAAAAATAAAATTGGACATTCATGTGGTTTGAGGCGATTTTAGGATTAAAAGTTAATCTGAGCAAAACTGAGGCCATACCAGTGGGGGAAGACATTCCTATGGAGGCTCTTGCCTTAGTCTTGGGATGTAAGATTGGGAGTTTACCTACCTCCTACCTGGGTCTCCCCCTTGGAGCCCCTTACAAATCCACTAGGGTGTGGGATGTAGTGAAAGAAAGATTCAGGAAAAGGTTGTCTCTTTGGAAAAGGCAATACCTCTCCAAAGGTGGTCAGCTTACCTTGTTAAAAAGCACCCTCTCTAGCCTCCCAACCTACTTTCTTTTTCTCTTTGTGATTACCAAGAGAGTGTGTGCAAGGCTTGAAAAGATCCAAAGGGATTTCTTATGGGGCGGAGGCGCCTTAGAGAATAGACCTCACTTGGTGAGTTGGAAGGTTATTTGTGCCGCTAAAAAGGATGGAGGCCTAGGCATTTGCAATTTAGCTATTTTTAACAAGGCCCTTCTTGGGAAGTGGTTGTGGAGATTTGCTAATGAGAATGAGTCCCTATGGAAGTAAATTATCTCTAGAAAGTACGACCTTCAAGAGGGGGGATGGTGCTCCAAAGGTGTAAGAGACCGTTATGGGGTAGTGGTTTGGAAGGCCATCAGAAATGGTTAGGAAAACTTTCGAACTCACTCCCGCTTCATCGTAGGGAATCGCACTAGAGTGAAGTTTTGGAAGGACTTGTGGTGTGAAAATCAATCTCTGGAAGATGCTTTCCCCATCTTGTTTAATCTATCCGTCAACAAAAAAGGCTGGGTTGCTGAGGCTTGGGAGGAAGACGAAGTTGGGGGTAGTTGGGGGCTTCGTTTTAATAGACACCTAAATGATTGGGAGGTGGGGGAAGTAGAAATCTTGTTAAACAAGCTTCATCCTTTGACTATTAGAAGAGGTGTGGATGACTTGCTTCGATGGAAAGAGAACAAGAATAGGACCTTTTCAGTCAAGTCTTTTTATAGCTCACTCTCAAGGGGCATTAGACTTCCCTTCTTTGCTAGAACTATTTAGACGTCTTGAGTTCCAATTAAGGCTAGCTTCTTTGGTTGGGAGGCGGCTTGGAGCAGGCTGCTCACCATCGGCCGCCTAAAGAGATTTGGATGGTGCATCCCCAACAAGTGCTATTTGTGTAAAAATGAGGAGGAAACCACAGATCATATTCTTTTGTTTTGTGAGAAGGCCAGAATGTTATGGCTTCTGATCTTCTCCCTTTTTGGGGTGCAATGGGTGATGCACTACTCTGTGAGAAGGACCCTCCTGGGATGGCATGGTTCCTTTGTGGGCAAGAAAAGGGAGAAAGCTTTGAGAGTTGCCCCTCTCTGCTTGATGTGGACCATTTGGAAAGAAAGGAATAGGAGGGCCTTCGATGATGTTGAGAAGAATGACCAAGAAATTAAATCCACTTTTTTGTACACTTTTGTGAATTGGGCTAGGGTGTATATAGAGGAACACACTTTCTCTTTGATAGATTTTGTAGACTGGTTAGCTACCAAGTAAGGGTCAGGCTTGTTTGTCCTTTTGCCTTTTGCACCTTTGTATCCTGGTATACTCCATGTATACCCTTTCTTTAGCCTCTTTGGCTTTTAATGAATTTCTTTTACTTATCAAAAAATAAAATAAAATAAAATGATAAAACTGTTTCCCTTTGGTAGAGATCCCTCAAAGTGTTAAAACTACAACTTGCCCAACAACTTCTTAGGGGCAAGTGGTAGCTCAACATAACATCAAAGCTTTGATTATTGAAGGTCTTGAGAAAGCCTCTTTATTTGTTCCTCCATTTGTTATTTTGAAACATGTCTTGCATGTCCTGTGTTCAAGCCTCACTATCTACTTATTCCCTCATTTGTTATTAGTCTAGTTGAAAAACATCTTTTTTGCCTCTCTGCATGCAGGTTGGGGTTGGATGAGAGAGGTTGTTAGTTTGATATTATTCCATTTTCTAATAACTTAAGCTTTAGAGAAAAGAGATAGTTTTAACAAAAAGTTGGTCCTGTTAACTCTTTATTAGTTGTCCTACATTTATACAATGATAACAGCTTCCCCCCATTCTATGATTTTAATAAGTTGTAAATTTCAGTGATTCCATGATTTGCAAGATATGCAGAAAAGCACTCACAAGACTAACAACTAATTTTTTTTTTATGGGTAAACACAATAGAGAGTGTATTAATTAGATAAAGGAAGCCCGGAAAACAACCCAAGGCATACAGGAAGTATACGGTGGGTGCCAAAAGGCAAAAAAGAGCAAAACAGGAGGGAAAACAAAAACTTCACTCGCCCTCACCTAGAACCCAACCAATCAAAAAAGTCAATTAAAGATAAAGGGAAGCATCTATATACAACTCTGTCTAAAGACCAAAAACTACACACAAAAGAATACTTCAACCTATGCACTAAAAACTCTTCATTGTCAAACACTATCCTATTTCTTTCTTTCCACACTGCCCAAAAAAGACATAAAGAAGCCAGCTTCCAAGCTTTTTTGCGCTTCTTGCCCACAAATGACCCAAACCAACCAAGGAGAGTCTCTCTTACTGAACAAAGGAGAACCCAAGTCACCCCAAAGAGAGCGAATAATAACTCCCACAAAACTCTAGTCTTCATGCAGTGAATTAAGATGTAATTAGTAGACTCCTCTTCGGCTAGACAAAAGAAACATCTATTGGCAAGGGACCAACCCCTTCTTTTGAGTTGATCCAAAGTTAAAACTTTCCCCCATGAGGCTTCCCAAGCAAAAAAACCCACTCTTAGAGGAACATAAGGGCTCCAAATTATTTTTCTTGGAAACCGGACTATACTTCCTGGCTCCTCAACACTATAAAGAGACTTAACTATGAAAAACTCACTTTTTGTCTTTTTCCAAATCACCCTATCCTCCACTTTTGCACTAACTTTCTTTCCTTGAACATGAGCAAACACTCCACCAAGACTACCTCCCAATCATTGAAAGCCCTCAAAAAATGAGGACTCCAACTCCCCCCCTCAATCGAAGAGTCCCACACCTCCGCCACCCACTCCTTTTTAAAAACCGCCAAAGCAAACAAAGAGGGGAAAGAGTTACACAAAGCCTCATCACCACACCAAGAGTCCAACCAAAATCTAGTGCTTCTTCCATTACCCATGGAAAACCCAATGTAGTTGCTCAACCGAGAACCTTCCTTTCTAATCTCCTTCCACAACCCCACACCAAAACCCTCTCTACCTTCCCACGTATACCACCCCCCTTCTTCTACTCCATACTTCCTACTAATAACTTGATTCCAAAGAGCCTCCTTTTCTACCATAAAGCGTCAACTCCATTTACCCAAAAGAACTCTATTAAGAGTAGAGAGGCATTTTACCCTCAAACCCTCTTTACTTTTATCCGAGCAAACAACCGGCCATTTAATAAGATGAATCTTCCTCTCCAAAGCTCCCCCACCCCAAAGGAATTCCCTTTGAAATTGCTCAAGTCTCAATCTAACCGATCTAGGCATACGCAAAATTGACATAAAGTAAATAGGCACGTTAGACGAGGTGCTTCGAATGAGAGTGAGTCGCCCTCCTTTAGATATATATTGCCTCTTCCAAAATGCTAATCTCCTCCGTAACCTCTCCTCCACCCCATCCCACACCGCCACTGATTTGTGAGGTGCACCCAAAGGCAACCCTAAATATAAGGATGGGAGCTTCCCCACCTTACACCCAAGCTCAAATGCCAGCACCTCTAGATTCTCCACCCTCCCCACTGGAATTATCTCACTTTTATCCAGATTAATTCTTAAACCAGAAATGACTTCAAACCACAACAACACCCAGCTAAGGTGAGCCAATTGGTCCTCGAAAGCATCACAGAAAATCAGCGTGTCATCAGCATACAGATTCTGTTAACTAAAGCATCGATCATGAGATGAGCAGATTTTGTAAACAAAAGCATTAATATACTTCTTCTACATGCCCAAGCTGACTTTAAGGGATAAAATTTATTTCAAAAGATGAGCAGGACCTGCTGAAAAGAAGATGATCGTATGTGTTCTTCAGTTTCCTGTCAAACCTGCAATCAAAATTAATTTACATTACAGGACCAATGAGCAAACACATTAACTATCAACGACTAAGACAAATATTAAAATATGCATTGACCCAAAGACTAAAGCAACTGAGATAGACCATGACAAGGATTAGAATGTCTCCCCCCTTTTTTCGTTTTTTGTTTATGACAGTATATTGATTGAAATATCAGTTTATTAGCTATTTGTGCTACAAATTCTAAGGGGAATATGTGAGATGGGAAGTGGTTTGTGTAGAGTGGAGGATGATGGATCAGGAACTAAATATAAGGAGGGTGGGCAGATTTCTGGTGATCTGCATCATTTTCTAGGGTCTTCAAATGTATTCTTTAATTCAAAAGAGATTTACTTTGACTAGTTATACCACATTAAAATTAAGATGTGAAGATGATCTAAGTAGCCCTAGGCAGAGCAACCAGACAAAGTATATAGAGTCTCCTAATAAGGAGAGAGGAGAAATTTCTCTAACCTACTGCTAGAATTCTCTTTACCTTTGGATGTAAGTTTGGTGACAACAGGTTGTACAATAAGGATGGTAGGTTTAGTCCTTCAATTTAATGGCTGACAAATAATAGAAGGAAAATCAGTTCGAAAGAATGAAAGATCAAAAAAAATGCTAGATAGGTAACAAGTCAAACCTAGGAATCAGCACCTAGGATTCTATTAGAAACCAACACCTACTAGGAAGGATTTGGATGAAGCAATTACTCCAAAGTATTGGGCATATCACCATAACTGAAAAGAACTTAATTTTATTCCAGTATCTTCTATTATAAGGCCTCTCCCTTCATTCACAATGGAAGCTGTTTCCTAGTGAAGTAGGTTTTTTGCTTCCACCTTAACTAAACTACTTCTACATAAGAAAGTAACATCTTGGTTAAGTAACCACTTTTACTTCTAGTAAAAGTAGCTATTTAGCCCATTTTACCTCCAAGAGAAATAAACAGCTTTAATTTAAAGGAAAAGTTAGTTTCCTTTCAGGGTAAGTACGCCATACCCCTACAAGTCCATTATTCCATTCACATGTAGGCCTTAAGCAGAGGTATGTGGACCTCAAGGCCTTTCTCTCCTTCTGTAAATTTTTAGGAGTCAAACCCCCTTCAAACTAGTCTAATATAAGTTTGTCAAGGAAAACCACAAAAAAGGTCTACTTTCCATAAACTCCTCAAACATCCTCATTTTTTACCTAAACCCCAACCCTTCTAGTTATTGAAATGAAACACATTGAGATCAACCCTCCCTCCCCCAAACTCGGTGGCATCCTGATGCCCAGGAATGGAATCAAGCTCCAAAACAAGAAGATAGAATCTTCACTGGCTCTGTCACAAGTTGCTTTGCAAGCGAAATTGACATAGTAGAACCCGTTCCATTTTGGTGCCTGTTAGTAATCTTGCTTGCATATCAGGAGGAAGTACCAGCCCATGAAAGATCACTCTAAAAAAAGACAATCATAACAAATAACCACCCAAACCCCTCCAACAAACCAGGTGAATAGGAACCCACTCACTATTTCTTCCAGACAAAGTCTTTCCACACCCACTCAATTCTTGATCTCAATGTCAATTAAGGTGGCAAAAGTTGCCGGCAGTACACCTCTCATTCCAACATCCCATTTCCTAATTTATTCTTATGTTCTATTTCTTAGACTTTCTAGCACAAATAGTTTTAACATTAAATAAGCTAGAGAACATCCAAAACTATAGAACTAACCATATATGAACATTGATCACTGGAACTCCAACTAATTTATCCAATCTCCTGAAGTATGGAATCTCTTTCCAGTCTCCCGGCAAAAGAAGCTTCAGGATATCAACTGATTAAAACAAATTTCAAAAGCAACAATAGAGAAGCTGAGGTTATACACATGAAGAAAAATGTACAATCAAAGAGAGAGTTAAAATGCATACCTGGAGTTGCAATTACATAAGCATCTCCTTTAATTACATTCCCATTATTTAGCACAAAACTCTTCACAGTTCCGTCTTTGTTCAGCTCAATCTTTTGTATTCGTGAATTAAGTTGGACTTGACCACCTAGTGACTGAATATGGTCAACAATGGGCATGCAGAGTCTCTCTGGAGGATTACCATCTAAGAAAGCCATCTTGGAGCCATTCTTCTCCTGTTGATGCATATCGCTTACACAGTAAAATCAGATATTTTGTAGCAAAAACTTCTCCAAAATCAATTTCAATGGTCATGATACCAGTTTTATATCCATGAAATAGAGATGAAGCTTTCATTAGAACACTATGAAAATAGAGATGATCAAACCTGAAGAAATCGGTTCAAAGCAATCAATATACACTGCATCGAAAGTTCATCCGGATTTATGAAGTTCAGTGCCTTGGACATGGCAATGAAAACCTCATCTGTTACTCGATCAGGAATACCCTGAAAAAGAGAGAGAAGAAAACCATTGGTGATTTTAAATTTTTCTGAAATTTAACCTTAACTTAATAGACACAGAATTCAATCCAGCTCAACATAAATCAACTATATTTATGCAAACTGATCAAGTAAACTCCAATACTATTTTAAGCAAATAAGGAATACTACAACATTGCTTGCGCCCTCAAAACAAATCCATACGTGGTTACACTAGATTTAACCATGTAAATATCTCATGTGGAAAACATTAATCATTGTGGTTTCCAAGTTCTTACATTCTTCTGCTCATATTCCCCAAATTCAAGGCCTGCATCTTCACATATGCTAATATCACCCTCATAATGGCATGAGCCTTATCTAACAGCATGGATTCTCTCATAGAGCAGAAATGTTATGATTTGTGAACACATGACACAACTCTCATGCATTAACATGATTAATGATCTGTCAGACATGGCAACTTTCCCAGTTTTAGACACCAGGGACATGGTTATAAGCCTTTTTTTTATAAGTAATGATGAGATATTATAAACACATACCAAAGAAAGAGTGCAACAAGGTACACAGGAAGTATACAAAGAGCACCAAGAGAACAACAAAAAAAGCCAAGGAACAACCACAGGGGGAAAACCAAAAAAAAACTTCCTCCCTTACCAACAACCCAACCAATCAACAAATTCACATGGTTATAAACTTGTAACATACATTCTTAGGTAGATTTCACAAGATAACAAAGGTCAATACAAAGAGTTCAAAGTGGTGACGAAAATGTGTGCTTATTATCATCTAGGAACGTTCCACACTAATATTGAAAGGAAGAAGCATCCCACATACCATTGTCATAATCTCTATTTTCTAGTTCTACATATGTCGGTGAAAAGTTACTCTCCAATTTACATTTTATAGCTATGTTGGGTTATTCACCTAAGCTAAACATCAAAATTAATCAGACTTGGGGTATGACGTAATCCAACAAGCCACTTGTCTAAGCTCAATTTCAACTCATGATGTTCCAAGAACAAAATTCACAAGCTGCTCAAGCTTAGCTTCATTGTTCAATAGCTTCACCCAGAACTTAACATGAACCTGCAATAGAGCATTATCACAACAACAGCCATACTTGTTTTCTCATCCAGTCTTTAACAGTTAAACCATCCTGTGCTTCAACATAAGCCTGTCCTCCGAGCATTGCTGGCACAAGTCCAATAGCAAACTTGATTTTCTCCGGCCAAGTCAGCATTTCATTATTCCTCAGGATGGCCCATATCCCTGTCAATCATGTTTACAAGAAATATGCATTAAAACTCAAGCGGAGAGCAATATATAATTTACACAGGAAAAAATCTACAAACATAGAAAATTACAAAGAAAAAAAAAAATATATGTCTAGGATGTCCCACAGACAATTTGTTTCCACGTGAAAGGATAGGAATTCAATCCAATAAGTGACTGCATCTAGGAGATCCAAGCCATAAAAGGTTGTAATGGACAATGTATAATACATCGATAATTGGACAGATTAAAAAATGATTGGAGTGCCATGGTTGCATCCTGACATGGGTTTTCATTAGTAGGAAAAAAATGACCATGAATTTCAAGGATTAAGTTTATATGAAGCCCCAAATAAGTTGTCAGGTCTGGAGCCAGCATAGCCATCTCATCCTGGAACTCTCATCCAAATTTGGAAGCATTTGGGCTACAAAGTTCCAACTACAACAATTTTCACCTAATGATGTACACTGTTATAAACTTTGTTTTTTATGTACAAGATTCTAATGAATGCACAGATGTACTGCAATGTTTTGGAGATATTATGTTATATTTGAAGGGACATTTTCGCTATTAAGGTTGATAAAGTTGACAAAGGTTTAACTGAACTATAGCAATTTTTTATTGATAGCTCAATCAAGAAAAAACAAGGATCGATGGCATCAGTGATATCTGAAGCAGATGGGCATGGGATCTTACAACTGCAACAGCTAATAATTTCTGCATCTAAACTTTTAACTTCCCTGCCTAATACTATAGACAAGGAGACCAAGCACTGCCTTCCAGAAGTTAATGATCTCCCTCATCGAAACTAATACAAGATGCCGTGGCATTCTATCCAATTTCAACAACCAATTTTACCATTTGTTTCCAACCACTGTCACACTGAATTTTTCATTAAAAGAAAAATTAAATTGTGCTCATCATATACAAAGATGCAAGACTTAAATATTGCTAATGATGCTTATGAGTTGCTCACCATTTAAGGGTGCAGGAAGGACTTCAGGGAAATCAAATCGGCTGAATTCCCCTGGCTTGCTTGGCTTTGCAAATATCATAGAATGTTCCTTCCACTGCAACCGATCATTAATACCAAGTTCTCCAAACAGGTTCTGCACATTTGGGTAAGCCCCAACTAAAAGGAGAGCAAACAAATTATTATTTTACCAAGAATCAGATTAAGAATTAGGTAAAAAATTCTTACAGACATGATGATGTATCAGGATAGGGTGGATCAGTACATTTTATACAAAATAGGGATAAAAAAGACATCAAAATTAGTTGTTTCATACAAAATTTCCACAGGTCCATGCATGACAACATTAAAAGAACAAATAGCCTGAAAGGTGGCATGTACTAGGGAAAAAAATGAAACTTATGATATGAAACGATTAAAAACCAAAACTCCGATCAGAAGCCCTTCCTGGGCAATGACACCAACAAAATTAAGGTTCACAATCACAAACTAAAAAAATGAGAGTTACATAAGCTTACAGAATATATGTAGGCCTGTCTCATACCAGTCTCCATCCTCATCTTTCCATGCAGCCACCTATATCAAGAGAGACTAGCCTTCACTAAATGAAAGAAACTTCCAACAATAAAAGGGGAAATTAAGTAGGAAGTTAAATCTATTATACAATTAGTATTGCAATAAGTTTATATTCCAACTATGAACTAAAAGTATCTATTCCACAACTAGATTTTAACTACAACCATATGAATTCAATAGTGGGGAAACCTCTCTATGTACATATTATCTCCTCTTAGAAAGTATTTCTAGATGGAGGATAGATACCCCTTTTCTGGTATTTCCTCAAGCCTACTGCATCTCATACTTGGAACTTCAAGTTCCACCAAATTCTCATTGATAGAGAAACCGATTACCCACATCCTCTGTCTTCCACTTCTTGGAGAAAGATTCTTCTATTCCTGACAAGCATTTTTGAACTCCAGACAGAAGGGACCTTTTCTTACCTAGAGTTTTCTTTAGGTTTGTTTGCACCAACTGAAAATATAACCATTTTCTATCCAGAAAAAACAATGAATTACTTCATATTCAGAGGTCATATAGAGAAATTAGGCATAATGCATGTGTTCTGCATATGGCCAGTGAGGGGACTGGTCGACCATCAAACCTCCATTGTCCTCTTGCTTATGAGATCTGACAAAGACTATTATATTTGGTTAGATTCACTTGGGCATGCTTAAAACGATATTTGTAACAACATGCTGATCATTTTTAAGGGATTTTGGCAAGAGGAAGAATAGTAGAGTTGGTGGTGTCTGATCCTTGACTATGATATTATGATTGGAGTGAGGATTTTTCAGGATAAGACTGGACACCTGGAAATTTGTGTGATATAAGTTGTTTTCTAATCACCCCTCTTTGGCTATTAACCACTAAGGAGTTCCCTGGCATTCCCCAAACATTATATTGCTAGATTGGAAAGCTGCTTGCATGAGTAACCAAAAAAAAGAGAGGAAATTATTTTCCCATTGTCCCCTCCTTCCTGTGCTGTAAGGGAGATGTTGCAGGTCTTTTCCTTGCCAGCTGGTACTGGGATGGCTATTAATGATAAGTTTTTTGCTCTCCAGGAAGATCTAAACATGGCTGATGGCCTGATTGTAATGAACCTTCCACAGAAAGGGATTCCTTATCCATTATTAAGACAGGCCTCCTCTATTATTATTGAAAGTTCTTTGTTTTTTCTAAATGAAGCCTTATGCAAGCCCTGCTTTACCAAGAGATTTTTCCTGCCCCTTGCCATATCATAAGTTAATCTTTCCAATTCTCCAACTCAGACTTGGTACCAGTCATCTTCACTATAATTGAACAATCTTGACCTTAGTAGTGCTGCAAGGCCAAGTCAGTCAAGCACAAATACCAGAAAATATAAAATTAAATAAAAGCAATTGCACAAAAAAAACCCATTTTGATGTGATATGCCAGTGATTCTACATCTATGGATGACGGGGAGATCAAATCATTATAAAGTATGAGCTAGGATTACAAAAGCACTGAACTTCTCAACTTCCAACCTTTCATACAGACTCAAAGAAATAGTCTTTGCATAACTGGAACTTGGAAATGTACAATATTTATCTAACCTATTGCAGCCCTAAAATTTAAGAAGATGACATGACAAATCCCTAACCCCACAAACTACTAGACAATACATAAATATCACTCCATAAGAAGGGCAATAATGAAAAGGGCATTAACAATAGAAGTAAAGCAGGATGGTTTGAGTTTGGTGGTCCATTTCAGACTAATCATTATGCATGTCCTCCATGAATTCAATACACCTATAAAGGTCCTTTGTTTCCACTCTTCCTCCTGCCATTGATCTCTTATTCCTTCACTAAAACTCTCTCATCCTCACCTAAAATGAATTTAAGATGATTCAAAGCCCCTACTTTTCCTTTCCTAATTGTGAGTTCACTTAGATCTTTCTCCTTGACCTTCATATTCAACTTAGTAAAAAATAATATAGATGATCATAGAGGGGATGTTAAACTTCTACTAGGTTTGAACATGAACTAAAAAAATTATAATGTTCGACTAATAACAATGGAGTGAGCAGAGAAAGTGGGATGGACAGAGGAGAAGGGGTTAGAGTTTCAAGCCTTAGAAGAAGATAAAAATCTTATCATAGAATGTAAGAGGGGCTAACGATAGTAACAAGTGGAAGTTAATCAAGGCATTAATCAGGTCTCAAAGGGCGCATTTGGTTCATCTGCAAGAGACTAAAATTTAGAATATGTCCCTTGGGGTGGTGCTAAGTCTAAGAATGGGGAGATTTCTAGAGTAGGGAGCAATGAATGCAAAGGGTGTAGCTGGTGGGGTCGTAGTATTATGGGACAACAGAGTGCTAGAGTTGGTTGGGATGGAGATGGGTCAATTCTTAATCTCATGCCATTTTAAAAACTATGAGGATGGATTTGTGTGGATTTTTACGGGTGTTTATGGTCCTACCTTGAAGAGAAGCAAAGAATTTTTTTAAGAAGAGTTAGGGGTCATCCGCGGGTTATGGAATGATCCCTGGTGCATTGGAGGGGATTTTAACGTAATTAGATTCCCTAATGAGCGTACTAAGGAAAGGAAGGTGTCTTTAGCTATGAGAAGGTTCTCGGAGATGATTGATGATTTGAATTTGAGAGACCTTCCCTTGCAAGGGGGTTTGTTTACTTAGAGAGGTGGGTTGAATAGTCAATCCATGTCAAAACTAGATCTTTTTTTGGTTTTGGAGGATTGGGAGTTCCATTTCAGTGGGGTGGTGCAGTGCACTTTTCCTAGACCAGTGTATGATCACTGTCCCATTTTGCTAGATGGAGGAGGGGTGAGGAGAGGCCCAATTCCTTTTCGCTTTCAAAATATGTGGTTAAAAGAGGAGGAATTTAAGGAGTTACTGAAGAGTTGGTGGCAAGGGTTCAATTTCAGCGGTTCTTGTAGCTTTGTTATGGCAGCAAAGTTGAAGGCTCTAAAGACCAATTTGAGAATCTGGAACAATGATGTTTTTGGGAAGATTGGGGTTAATAAGAGTTTGGCGCTACACAAAGCATCTTTCTGGGATGAACAGGAGAAATTGATAGTGTTAACAATGGAAGAGGTGGAAATTAGGAAGGAGGCAAAGGACAAGTTTGAGAAATGGACTCTCATGGAGGAAATTAATTGGAGACAAAAATCTAGAAAACTGTGGTTGAGGGAACGTGATAAGAAAATTGGCTTCTTCCGTAGAATGGCTAACTCCCACAGAAGGAAGAATTGTTGGACTAAGATCAAAATTAACAGAACTTGGAAATTAGAGGAGCATGAGATTCAGGGGGGGTGTAGTCAACGCTTTCCAGAACTTGCTAACAAAACTTGATGATTGGTGTCCTAGTTTGATTTGGTTGGATTTTGAAAAAATTGGAAGGGAGGATGTTGTCAGGCTAGAGAAGGCATTCTCTGTGTAAAAGGTCTTTTCAATCCTTCCAAAGTTGAACAGGAATAAAGCACTTGGCTTGAACGATTTCTATGCGGCATTCTGGTAGTTCAATTGGGAGTTCATGAAGGATGAGGTTATGAGTTTTTTTAGAGAATTTCATGAGAAATGATGATTTGTTAAGAGCTTGAACACTACATTCCTAGTTTTAGTCCCAAAAAAATGAGGGGTTGACGACCTTAGAGACTTCCAACCTATTAGTGTGGTAGGGGCCTATACAAGTTGTTGGCAAAAGTATCAGCTAATAGGCTAAAGAAGGCAGTGGGCAAGGTAGTGCCTTCGCCCCAAAACGCTTTTGTTGAGGGAAGACAAATTCTTGATGTTGCGTTAATTGCTAATGAGGTCATAGATTCTCTATTGAAAAGGATTGAGAATAGCGTGTTGTGCATGTTGGACTTAAAGAAAACATATGATTATATAAATTGGAATTTCTTACTGCTTGTGATGCAAAAAATAGGTTTCAGGGAGAAGTGGGCAAGTTGGATAAGGTGGTGTATTTCTACGATGACGTTCGCTATTTTGGTTAATGGCACACCTTCAAGTTTTGTCCACAACACTAGAGAATTAAGGCAAAGAGATCCTCTCTCACCCTACTTATTTGTGATTGTGATGGAGGTTTTAAGCAGCCTTATCAATAGAGCAATGAGTGGGGGATTTTTTCAAGTTGTAAGGTAAAGGAAAAGTGTAGAGATGGGGCTCGTATCACTCATTTGTTGTTCATTGATGATACGCTTGTTGTTTGTAAAGCCTCCTAGGATCAGATGACCTACATAAGCTAGTTGTTAATGTGGTTTGGAGTCATTTCAAGGTTGAGAATCAATTTGGACAAGAATGAAATTTTACTGATGAGGAGGGTAGACAATTCAAAGATTTTAGCCCTTGAGCTTGATTGCAAGGCAGGGACGCTTCCCTTTTCTTACTTAGGACTTCCCTTAGGTGCTCTGCATAAATCTGTGGCAGTTTGGGATGGGGTGGAGGAGAGGTTTCGTAAGAGGCTAGCCATAAGGCAATTTATATTTAAAGGAAGGAGAATCACTCACATTCGGAGTACGTTGTCTAGCATACCCATTTACCTCATGTCTTTGTTTTGTATGCTAAGAGTGGTTATATTGAGATTAA
Source organism: Vitis vinifera (assembly GCF_030704535.1). Lineage (NCBI taxonomy): Eukaryota > Viridiplantae > Streptophyta > Magnoliopsida > Vitales > Vitaceae > Vitis > Vitis vinifera. Next base: position 125,062 of record NC_081813.1, read on the forward strand.
AGCAAATCCAAAGGGCCTTTCTATTGGGGAGGGAGGGGCTTTGGAGAGGAAGCCTCATCTTGTGAAGTGAGGGATGAGTATAGCGTGGGGTTATGGAAGGAAATCAAGAAGGAAGTGTCTTTATTGAATAACAAAATTGTGTTCTCAGTGGGCGATGGTAGAAAGAGTGAGATTTTGGAAGGATAAGTGGTGTGTAGACGATATTTTGTGTGTTTCTTTCCCCTCTTTGTATGCCTTAAGAGGTTTCAAAAAAGGCGTGAGTAGCAAAGGTTTGGGACATTTCAGGTAAGAAGGGGGTTAGAATCCTCGGTTCTCTAGGCCTTTCAATGATGGGGAGGTGGAGATGGTGGAGATGGTGGAGAGGTGGTTCCTCGTGACTTTACAAGGTAAGAGGGTGATTACTGACTTGGAGGATAGGGTGCTTTGGAAAGAAGAGACCAAGGATGGGAAATTTTCTGTTAAGTCCCTTTATGGTGCACTGGAGCTTAGAACTGCAGTCTCGTTTTTGAGGAGCACCATTTGGAGCCCTTGTGTTCCTACTAAGGTGGGCTTTTTCGCTTAGGAAGCTTTGTGAGGGAAGACTTTGACTTTGGATCAACTAAATAGGAGGGGAGGTCCCTAGCTAATAGATGATTCCTTTATTGTGTTGAAAAAGAGTCGATTGATCATATTCTAATCCATTGTACCAAGACTAGGGTTTTGAAGGAGTTATTATTTGCTCTTTTTGGTGTGACATGGGTCCTCCCAATGTTGGTTAGAGAGACCCTTCTTGGTTGGCATGGTTCCTTTGTGGGCAAAAAGCATAAAAAGGCTTGGATGGCAACTCCCTTATGTCTCTTTTGGACAGTTTTGAAGAAAGAAACGAGATTACCCTTGATAACGAAGTGTTTTCGACTCAAAGGATGAAAAATTCTTTTGTTTGTAATTTTTGGTCTTAGACTAAGTTGTTTATAGATGAAGGTCCTTTATCTTTAATCAATTTATTTGATTGGTTGGGTTCTAGATGAGGGCAGGTAAGTTTTTGTTTTTCCCTTTTCTTTTTTGCTATTGCCTTTAGGCGCCTGTTATATACTCCCTATATGCTTTGGGTTGGCTCTTGGACGCCCTTTATTCGTTATATATACTATCTCTCTATGCCTTTACCAATCAAAAAATATATATATAGATGATCATATGCCTTGAATTTTGCCCATCTTTTGCCTTCTTAAGCAAAATTAAGAACTAAATAAAGTTCATATTTGGCATATAAACCTTACAATTAAGGAAAACTAAAAAATTATTCTATTTGACCAAGGAGCCTATAACTGATTGTCCTCTGTGAGGGATTTTTTACCACCTTCACCTGTACTCTTTTGTGCCCTTCTATGCTCTTTTTGGTTTATGTTATCTCTATTGGTAGGATAGCTCCTCTTCTTGTACTGTTTCATCCATTTCTCTATTAAATAAACTGTTTGTTTCCCCCTCAAAAAGTTAAAAAATAAAATAAAAATAAAGTAAGAATAAAAAATTAATTAAAAAAAAACACTAACCAGATATAAACTGTTACTTCTCCTTCTAGGTGAACACTGTTCTTATGTCTTATAATAACCAATAAGGGGAGAAAGTTTGAATTTTATATGACAGAATAAGCAAGAGAAGTTTAATGACTAAAAATTAAAAAGAGGGGCAAAAATAGAGCATCTCATAAACCTTTCCACCTAAAACATCTCTTGCTTCCAACAATATAGGCTTGTGACCTGCATCTGCCAAATATTTTGCAGTAGACAAACCAGCCAAACCTGCAAGTGTTTAAAAATTGGCAATTTGATGTCACAACCAAAGAAGGTATCAAAGGGCAAACCACTCTTCAAAAGCAATTTGCATTACATAATCATTTTATGGTAACTAAAGTTTTATAAGTATGATCAAAGAAGGTACAATCCACAATGGATGAAAATACGAGAGGAAAAATGTAGGAACAAAAAGGACCAAAATTACGATTAAAAGAGACACAAGTTAAAACCCTAAATGATAGGAAAGGAAAAAAAATAACAATAAGGTTCTTTTGCAAGTCAGAGGGAACCCACCTTTGGGAAAAGCAACTAAATCTGGCTTTCCAATGATCCATTCAGGTGTGCCAAAGGCTACTCTTGCAGGATAAGACCAATAAATTTTTCTTTTCTTTTTTCATTTTATAAGTTATCTTTTTTTGTGCATGCTGCAACTTGAACCTAGGATCTCCCACATCTCCACCCCAAACCGTTGCCACTTGAGCCATGCCTCAAGGACATGATAAGACCAATGGAAATGCCAACTATAAAGTTGGGAACGCTTATTTAAAGGCAATGCAGAAGTCATAGATGATATTCGGCCGCGTCATAAATTAAACATTTAAACCAAATAGAATCCAGGATGCAAGCATTACAGATAATTACTTAGCAACACGGAATGTTTTCAAATACATAAAACTTCCAACTATAGTGATAAATATGGTAGTAACAACCTCATCCCAGTCTACATAATGATTTTAACATATTCTAACAAATTCAGCAAGTAGCAATAGCTCCCTAATTCATCACTCCATACCAGCAGATACCTTTATTCAACAAAAGAGGTGGCAAATACACATTTTGAGATTGACTTAAGAGGAACAAATGCATGATATTTATATCCAACCACAGAAAAGGCACAACAATATCAGTAAATTCCATGGACACAAGTTTGATTACCTAAACTGACAGCAAGAGATATCAAAATAAAGACAATAGCCAGTAAACAAATGGAAGATAAAAGATTCAAATAGGATTAGATTTCTCCACCTGCACCAGCAATTACAACCTCTAATGGTTTACTGGGACGAGGAGAAGTATGAAAGGATGAGGATAAGTATGCAGCTTCTAAGAAATTCACAGTATTCTCAAGTTCTGGTCTTGGATAATCCATGCAAACAACCTGTATCATAAAAAAATAACTCATTTCTGATTGATGATTTAGTTAGTCCGGAAAACTAAAACCCTCTTAAGTTTGTGAAGACAGACCTGCAAGGGGCAGAAATCCTTCCTCCGCCTTGTTCCAATAGAATGCTTATTTGGAATTCTCAACTTGAGACCCATAGAGTCACCACCTCCAAAAAGAAGTGTATTGGTCTGATCTGAATCAATATAAAGATGTCTCCAGGTACATTGGGAGTTCTGAAAGTTTATTATATTACTTTGGCAGCTCAAGTTCACCGCAGAAACATATCTGAATTGAGTCATTTCACCAAATCTAATCTCTGAATTATTTACCGGAACAAATTTTTAAGAACAGAAATCAACAGTCCAACTGTAGTTATTCTGCACATCAGCCACCAGAATAATGCAAATTAGATAGTTCATATGTTCCAATAGTACAGAATCAAAACCTCCATATAGCCACCAGCAGCAGCAACAACATCAATAATAATGATGATAACAGCAGCGGACAGCAACAATAGCAATAATAATAATAATAATAATAATAGTGGCAGTAAAAACAATAACAAGAATAATAGTATCAGTCTTCACTATAGAGTCTCTATAATAATAGTAATAATAATAACAACAATAACATTAGTATATAGTCATTATCGACACAATCTCCAAATGGATGCATGGCTATGCATATTCCCATCATTCATGAAAAAAGGAGTTGCTCCAGCACTCAAAACATGGACTCACAGTTTGGGAGTGGTTGCATAAATTTATTGCCGAGAGTTCCAACTTTGTAAATTCATGTTCTTCTCTTCCAACAATCCCAACAACTTTCCGAATTTCGTTTCAGAAATTTTTCTAGAAGGAAAAGAAGAAAAAAAAGGCTGGAATAGAGTTAGGGTACTCACCAGAGTGCACTACACAGTCAATTCAGATCTTATCACTACGTCACTGTATGACAGCATTGTAAGAAACCATTTTAGAGCTTCATTAAATACTTTATGTTATAGAGAATCCTTTTATTTCTAGTATTTTTGTGATTTAAATAATTTACATTTGACTTTTAAATAATATTAAATCATCTACACGACTGTCAAAGTCCAAGAGTTCCTTTTGCCCTCCCTTGGCCTACTATCAAATTTTCAAAATTAGTCCCATTGTATTACCATATCATCATAAAAGAAAATAAATAAATAAAAAAAAAAGAATGTATGATCATTTCAATTCAAATTGTGTCAACTCATCCACTGCTTTCTCTATCCACCAAATTTTCTTAAAAGATAGGCAAGTACAGAAAACAGCACTATGTGGATAAACTAATAAAAACAAATAATGGAGAAATAACATGAAGTAAAGAGAATGCACCATTCCATGCCTCTAGGCCATTATAGAAGGGGAAGTTCTTCCAGGGTCTCCATTCAGCATCTAATATTTTTTTTAAGTATTCTTTTAGGTGAAATATCATGTCTTTCTGTTATCACACAATTAATGAAGCTATCAAATATGCATATCCATCTCTAAAGAGGGCGCAGCCAATTGACAATCTCTTGGTTCTCCTTCTCTGAATCTTCATCATTTTCTCCTAACAAGTGCTGATCTTCAACTGTATATGAAAGACTAATTGTGCTTTTTTTTTTTTTGGCCTACGCAAAAAAATTATTGTGTGTGCACCATGCCATCTTGTAATTGAAAGATAAAAATTTTATATCCATGTCTCAATCTGTCTATGCTAATTATATCTAATCCATTACCGGAATCACTCATATTTCGGTATCTCCCCTGTAGAATATTGTCAGCATGTTAAATAACCATATTAACTGTTGAAAAAACACGAACTATAGATAATTATACCCATTTCATAGGTTTGTTAACCTCCAATTTAGTTCATACTTAAAAACATATACAAAAAAAAAAAAGAGAATTTTTTTGTATCAAAAATAGACCCAACTGAACACCAATACAGAATATACCCAGTGAGCGCTTCATGATTAAGTTATCTTTCCCACTTAATTTTTTCACTCATGTAAATACTGCAAAAAAAAGTTGTTAGCACCCACTACTAAAAGAGAATTCAACTCTTGTTTGCAATTCTATGAAAATAAATTTCATTTCCCTCATAAGTTTTTTCACTTATGTAAATGCTGCAAAATAAAGTCTTATTAGCTATCTTATGATAATAAATTTCATAATATCAACTTTAACATTAAAAATTGAGAGTTTGCTCATATAATAACAAATGTTGTTTTTCTCATTTCTTTTTCTTTTCTTACAACAAAGAAATTCCATGCAGATAATATGCAGTATGTGTGTGAGAGAGGGCGAGAGAGAAATGAGGTATAATTGAAGCATTTTTGAAGGCTCTCCTGCTCTTGAGGGAAAAAAAATATAAAAAAATATCCTACTTATAAAAGCCATAAGCGCGGAACCAATCACTATTGCAACCCAAAAATAAAAAATAAAAAAATCCCTCTCAATCCCCCTCATACAAAACATTTTTCACCTCTAAGCTTCATCTCAACAATCAAATCAATGTCCCTGCAATCCTTGTGAGATTCAAACAAAACAGAGACAAAAGGGGTCTAAGGCAACCCAAACTCAACCCTGTAGCAGAAAATAATTATAGCTCTCTTCCAAAGCATATTTCCCAAATATGGCAAACTCTAATCCAAATTAACACCAACGTCAAACCCAAAAAAGAATAATAATAATAATAATAATAACCAACTGCTGCTCAACGGCTCAACCTTCATTTCATTAGTTAACAAAGCAAAACGATTGTAGAGATAACAGCGATGAATAAAGATGAGGAACTGTTACCTTGGACAGGAGTGAAGTATGAATAGAAAAGGAGATTACGCTTTAATTGAAGAAGAGAGGAGCTAGGGTATTGGGTTTGTGCGAAACCGATAGATGGTTTTATGGATGTGGTTTCGGTTGAGTGCCACTTCCACATGATAGTGGTTTTTTGAGTGGGTTGGCTTGCCTTGCCTTGCCTTGCCTTGCTTCCGTCATCGAATATTCCGCACCTCTCCACCCTTAGGTCCCTTGCTACCGTTTTGTTTTTAGCTTTAACCACCCACATTATAAATCAAAATTAAGAAGTCCCAGCACACAACAACGGTAACTTTACCGGTATCCATCCAAAAGATATCACCAAGTGATTAATCCGCCGACTCGCACTACCTTATATAATATACTTTAATCCTTTTTTAATTTGTTTATATCATTGTTCATTTAATGGCTAGGATTTTACCATACATCTTAAATTGGACCATATTTAAAATTTTGTAAGTTTTAATTTCTTATATTTTTCTAAATAAAAAATAAAAAGGATTTAATTTAAAACTTATAGAAAAACATCATATGCAACTCAAGCGTCGTTACTTTGAAATCAAATTTCATATATTTGATGTGATGTCATATTTTATGCGTTGATTATATTATTTAATGGTTCACATCTCATTACACAGCTGAATTGCACAAATTTAAGCATCAAAAGGTATTAATCTTAGTTCAATGCATAAAATTTTTTGAAATGAAAATAATTTTTAACCCTCATTCGTCAAAAATAAATAATAAATAAAAGAAATGGGAAAGACTATAATCAACCTAAGATCATTAATTTTAATTAAATTAAAATTCATTAATTTATTAATCCAAACCATTTTGATTTAATATCTATATAATATAATTTGGTTTGATTCATTTGATTTTGGTCAAAACCTTATATTTAAAAAAAAATGACTATCAAAAAACATGTTTTATGTTAAATAACTAAACAAAAATAACAAAAAAAAAAAGGTATGATACTATAATCTAGAATATCACCTCATAATAATTCAACATACAACATCACATAATTATGTGATAATACAAATTTTTAATATGGATCCGAAATTCATACATATACATAATAATTCAAGTATTCAACTTAAAGTATTAACCGGGTATTTAGATTTGGAATTTTTGATGAAAAACATAAAGGAAAATGAATTTATTTTTATACATTTCACATATTAGTAATTTTTTATATAAAGTTTAAATAATTTAAATATACATAATTTTCTAATTAAATTAATTATAATTTATTTTCTTTTATATTTTATAATTTTCTATAATAAACCAAATATAAAGAAAATTATTTTCCTGACTTTTTTTTTTCCTATTTTATATTTATTTAACACGAAATATAACATAAATAATCATATAATAATAAATAAATAAATAAATAAAAAGTCTATTCAATTTTCATTGGTTTAAAATTTTTATAACCCATAAATCAAATTGAACATTATAATTTTTTTTCCAAATCAATCTAACAAAAATTAAAATTTAAAACAAAAAAAAAAAAATTGGTGTTGATATTCCAGATTTATTAGTTTTTTCCATTATTTCTTTTTAACCCAAATAAGAAGTTGAAACAAACGACGTTTTTGAGTGCAAACATGAATCAGCTAAGTATTTTGCTTGAACTCAATATCCTTCGGTTTGGACTTTAGACCAAGCTAAGGCTGCAAATCAAACGAAAATGTGGTGTCTTCTTACTCCCCGATCCCCACACATGACCTAGGACTCGGCATGGACTGATTTCAAGCCAGAGAAACAACTCCTTCGTACCTAAATGGAGGTTTTATTTACTTTCAATTATCTTTTTGTGTTGTTTTTTTTTATATTTGGAGGTAGGAAAATGTTATCTACCTACCAAAGTCTAGATTTGAATAGTTGAATATAAATGATGAGATTTTGGTCGTTGAATAAGGATATTGTTATTAGAGTTTGGTGATTCAAATTCTGTTTGGTATGATCCAAAAAGCTTGTGATGCGACTTATATGGTGAAGAAATTATGTGACCTTTTCGCCCTTATATGGTGTGACCCTTTCGCCCTCGATTACATGAAGAGCACATGTCTTTTCGTCCACAAAAATAACGTTGTCTTTTAAAAATGTACATTACATGCAATTATAAATTATGGGGGGTACATTACTCGATTTTGAACTCGATAGGGCAATGTGCAAAACACACTATAGTTTGAGGAGGGTAAAGTGTAATAAACTCTTATTTCTTTATGTTGTCTTTTTATTTAATATAGTACATGTCATATGTGCTAATATATGTTTATGTTTAATTTATACATAATAACAATTACCTAATAAATATATTATATGATATTTGTTTCATTAATTGTATAATGACATTGGTAATAATTGATGTCATTACCATATATATATATATATATATTAAACGCTCCAGAAGAGTTCATAATAGTGGCACATGAATCCATATGAATGACACTTTGCATTCTATCAAATCTAGAAGAATCAAACATGATCCAATTGGTTCCCTAAGGTGAATAATGATACATCAACTCCTTGAAATATCATATGAATATCTATTAAATAACTAGAAATTTCTTTAACTAGTAACTAGTATATTTGAACCCTTAAAAGGTATTATTACATGTTATGCAAATTTCTAATTTAATGAGACAATTTTCCTACCATTGGGGGGAGATAAGTTGATTGCAAAAAATGACATGGAATTTTGAATGTGAGTTAATGTCTTTAAAGGATAATTAACTAATACTACAACAAATAAATTTAAAACTCACTGAAGTGTGATAGATTGGTGTCCTACTAAGACAATTAGCCACTATAGTGGCAAATGAATCTAAGAAATGCTTGAAGCATGATAAATTTGTATGTTCAAAGTCTTGAAGCATGATAGATTTGTATGTTTAAAGTCTTGAAGTATGATAAATTTGTAAATTCAAAAGGTCATAATTCTTCAAAAGAGATTGACATAAGGAAAAAACACATTAAAATATTGGTTATTCTTGAAGAGACTACAATTAGTCTTACTAAAGAGAGTACAATCATAAAAAGGGAAATAAAATGATTGAGAAGTTCAAAATCATAAATAAAAAAACCTTGAAGAAGCATAAATAAATAACCCTCAAAAAACCAACAAATTATACAACATCCCTCAAAGAGGAAGATGGTTCCTAAAAAGGTAATAGCCCTTAAAGAGGCATAGGTACCTAAAATAGTAAGATCTCCATAGGTCATATAAAATTGGATCAAAATAATGTCTTCTTTTCAAAGTGACTTAACATCATTAAAAACGAGAGGATCCCAATTGGAAAAAAAAAATACAAAACCATTAGTCAAAGTGGAAGAAGGAATCCAAACAATTCTAAACTTGTTAATAAAACGAGAAATATTAGAACCTGAAGTCCAACGTTTGAAGATGTAAACATAAAAGAACTTGAAGTCTAAATCCTATTGGATAAAATGAGTATTGGTATTAAAGTGATATGAAAAATGAGATCATGAGACATTAAACATTACTTATAGCATGAAGTTTTTAGAAGAAACCATATATTAGCTCCCATAATAACTCATTTATAAAGTAGTTCTAGAAGGACTTTATACATATTTTCTAAATGTAGCTACAACTTATTTACATAGATCCATGGATAATGAATTTAAAATATGTGAAATTCCTTAAGAATTGAAAATACTTGACACAAATTATTTAAAACCTCATAGTGTGTATTCAATCAAATTATAACGATACTTATATAGATTGAAGCAATTCAAATGTATGTGGTATAATCGTCTTAATAAAAATTTTCAAAAAGAAGGGTACGTAAATAACCTTGTACATCCATGCGTTTTCATTGAGAAATAAAAGATTGGGCTTATAATAATTACAATATATGTGGATGATTTGAATCTTAAAGGAACTCTTGAAGAGCTCATAAAAACAACCAATTATTTAAAGAAGGAATTTGAAATAAAAGATATAGGAAAAACAAGATATTGTCTCAATCAGCAGATTAAGCATTGTTCAAATAGCATGTTAGTCCATTAGTCAACATATATAGAAAAAGTTTTGAAGTGTTTTTATCTGGACAAATCACATCAACTTAATTCCCTCATTGTTGTTCATTTATTTGAAGTGAATAAAGATTCGTTTCATCCTAAAAAAGAAAATAAAAAATTATTTGGTCCAAAAATACATATTTCAATGCAATTAATGCATTGATATATCTTGTAAATTTTACTAGACCAAACATAGTCTTCTTTGTCAATTTACTAGCAAGATAATATTATGTCCTAACTTGAAGACATCGAAACGAAATTAAACATATATTTGGATACCTTCATGGAATAAGTGACATAAACCTATGTTATTAAAAAAAAATCAAAATTACAATTGATTGGATATGCAAATGCAAGATATCTTTCAAATTCTCATAAAGCTCGGTCTTATACAAGATAGGTATTTACTTGTGGGAGTGTTGCAATATCATGGAAATCGGTTAAACAAATAATGGTTGTCACTTCCTCAAATAATTCAGAAATGCTAACAATTTATGAAATCAATTTTGAATGTGCATGGTTAAGATCTATAACAGAGCATATTCGAGAATTTTGTGAATTATTCTTTATCAAATACTTCAATAGTATTACATGAAGACAATGTTGAGTGTGTTGTACAAATCAAAGGAGTATATATTAAAAACGATTGAACCAAGCATATTTCACCAAAGTTCTTCTATACACATGAGTTTTAGAAGAGTAATGAAATCTATATTCAACAAATAAGATCAAGGGATAATCTGACAAACTTATTCACAAAAACCCTACCTATTGTAACATTCAAGAAGTTCATATACCAAATTGGAATATGTCAACTCAAGGATTTTGAAATTAAACCATTGAAGACAATATAATCATGTCATCATGAAGAAGACCATCATCACACAATGTTAGCATATTGTACTCTTTTTTCTTTTATTCAAGTTTTGTCCTATTAGGTTTTACTAGCAAGGTTTTTAACGAGACAGTTCTAACAATCAATGTCTATCTTAACCTTCTTCAGTAATAATGGTCATTCAAAGGGGAATGTTATAAATATATGCATATAATTTTGAATGACCTTATAGTTATCCATAAAGACTTACTATTCCCCATAAAGACTTTTGATATTCCCCATAAAGATTTAAATATTGTGTTTAATTTTGGGTTTTCCAACTCCTATAAATAGAATACCTAGATCAATGAAAATCAAAATTAGAGTTCTTCTTTATTTCTTCTTTTTCATTATTCTTTTTATTTCTAACAATCTTCACTTTTTTCTTCTAAAAATAATTTCTATTAAAACTTAAATATAAATACTTGAAATGATGAAAGATATTTATGTCAATAATGAATTATTTTTCAAATAAAAACATAAGAGGGGTTAGATTCACAAATTTGAGAATTATTTCATCTATTTTAACCAATTAATTCATTTAGAAATCAACTTGTTTGATATGAGTGTTTACCCATTTTGTGGATATCCATCATTTGTAGGTGTAAAGAAAGTCTCTCTATCACCTCCAAACTAAGATACAAATACTCCTTCCTACACATGAATAGAGGAGAGGATTGTCTTATCGTGACTCCTTAGAATCAATGTTGTCCAATAGGAGTAGTAACAACTAGACTTAATTCTCACAAGCATGGCTTCGATTCTTCCCTTGATAAGGGTGTTGTTAACCCAAACTTGTCGTAAGGTTACGTCAATTCAACATTTCCACAAAATAGTATGGACCTAACCCCTTATAAATGAAATCAATCATTTGTATGAGTGGTGTCAATTTGAACCCTCTAATACCATGGAGAGTTCTTCCTCTAAGTTTGTACCACTTCAAGGTATACCACATAGGGCATGACACATTATGATATTATATTTGATTAAATATAAAATAAAGCTCAAATGAAAAATATATAAACTTGATGCACCTCGTTGGTAAATTTCACTTTCCCACCATCAAGTTTTTAAGACATCTTAAGAGTTTTGATTTGATGCATAAAGCTAAAGGTTCTTTGAGGCAAAAATGACTACATGCATCTCAAACCCACTTTTATATGATTGAGGATGATGGTATGTCACTATTAAGAAACTTAGTAGATGTTTGATAAAACATAATACTTTTTACTTAATGAGTTAAATTAACTTTAAATTAAATTATTTTAAAATTATTATCTTAAAACTTAATTGTTTAATAAAATAAACTTAAAATTTATTTTAAATCATCAAATTGACAATTTTATCCTTATTAATTTTAACTACTATTTATCGTCATTTATTTTAACTCGTATTTATTTCATTAGTGTTAAACAATAAATTTATTTATAAAATATCCATATTTAAAGTATTGTGGATACATAAGATAATCATAAAATATTTATTATAAAAAAATGAGCCATGAATGTAAAATCATAATTATAAAATATACTCTCACTATTGTGTGTAAATGAGAAAAAAAAAATGACTTGAGATTAAGAATAAGTTAACCATTTTGACTTAATACTTAAAGTTAAAAATAATTTTAAGTTGTAATATTAAGTTATTTTACCGAACATGCTTAATTTATTCAATGACCCAAACTAAGTTATTAAGTCATATTAAGTCATTAAGTTAATTCACTAAACACTTTTTTACCATCATTCGATATCATATGTCACCATAAGAATGCGACTGTGAATTTAAGAGTTGATTACAAACTGTTAGGATACAAGCCTTAAAAGTAAGACAAATTAGACTTGAGTTTCCACTATTCTATTATTCATTAACTACATTAAGATTTATTTGAATATTCAAGCATGCATTATTTGCATTATACATGACTTGGATACATTAGGAGTTTCATGAAAGATCCAAGTCATAGATTTCTTACAAGTTGATGAGTTGATAATAGTCGAATCATAAACTTAAGTAATATATATGAGACTATATAGTGCACTACTTCCTAATTGGAGGGATGATTTGTATTAGTCATCGAGATGAGTTTCCCATGGTGAGTGTATTAGTGCGTATGGTTATATATATTAGATATAACCTATGGATAGTCATGACATTAGCAATCAGAAAGTCATGATACACACATGGATTCTCAACTTTAAAAGAATATTAAGCTAATGTTGAGGTCCTTAGTGGCTTTACATATGAGTAGGACTCTAAGTTGGTCATATGTTCCTTATCAATTAGGTCATTATTGATTAAGGTAGGTGACGAAAAGTATTTTCAAGATAGGCACCGTGATATTTCATAGGTTTCAGACAGTATGTCCCCTTAATTAAGCCTAAGAACTCGTAATCATAAAATATGTGCCACCATAGTAATTCCTTAAGTGGGATTTAACATATGTTATTTGCAAAGTAGAATGTGACAATTGATCACATAACAAAAAGGTTTAAAAGTCAAGAATTGCAAAGGTAATTTTGAGAGGCTGATAACGTTTATCTCTTTAAATTATGGACACCGGTTCATAAAGAGTCTACATGCAATGGATGGTGGGTCACGGATTGAATGAATTGAATAAATTGAATTTAATCAATTTTTATTTTGATGTAATAACATAAGATAATGAAGTGTAATTGACTCTTGTAACAACCCACTCCCAACCATGTAGATATTGTATGTTCTAGATCATTGCGATAATATATATATAAAATTTTTCCCCTATCCTATGTGGAACATCACAGTCACTCATTTCTCCTATATAGACACAACATCCTTATTGTGTCCCATGATATTAGAAAGCCAAATAGACAAACACCTATTGTGTTGGCTAAACAAACTTATTTATAACGTCAAAAACTTGTTCCTTTATTTTATGTGAAATATCACAATCATCTTCTTTTTCCATACAAACACAACTTCCTCGTGTTGTTTCATAAGATTGCAAGGTCAAACAGACAAACACTCATTATGTTGGCTAAACAAACTTCCACACCAAGGTCGGGATCAACTTTATAACAACTTGTTCCTAATTGTATAAATATTGTTCACTATGGGCCTAAGGGCTCTCATGACTTTGAAACGTATCCACAAGGTTAAGAGAAGTTCATATATGTATAGTGCCAAAACCTTTTTCTTTTATCTGATATGAGATATTACAACTCTTTATAGTGGAATGTTAAGTCAACTTCAAAATTGAATTTTAAGAGAACTAGTATTTTCCTATAGGTCTTAACGGTTCTTACTCGAGTTCATATTTTTTGTCGGCACAAAGGTTTGATGATTTATGAAGAATTAATCATTTATGTGTATAAGGGCCTTTTTGATAAAAATGCAAGATTGCACAAAATTTTATAATTAATTATTTTTGCTTATTTGGATTAGGATAATTGATTAATTGGAGTCCATCAGTGCTCATTAATTAACTAACATCCAATGGGGTAGATTAAGTGATTCAAGCCTAAGTTGAGTCAAAGTCAGTTAAGCTCACATGAGAGTCTATATAAACCTCATTTCTTTTAGGTTTAGACTATTTAGTCTTCTTGATACTTATTCTCCTCATTTCGCTTCTCTCATTTCAAGGTATGCAACCACTTTGCACTAATGCCATGGACCAAAGAAAGAGTGATCAAGTGAAAGATCACCAGGTTTCAAGATTCACATTACCATCTTCACCTATTGAAATCAATCTAGGAACATCTAGATGTCAAGTATTGTTTTTTAAGCATTTAGATCTATTGTTTTTTTTTTTTTTTGTTAAAAAAGATTTTCATTTATTAGATCTAGTAAACCTAGGATGTTAATAGAATGCATCCCACGATGAAATCATATAGATAAGAAAATTATGAGTAAAAAAAAAAAAGAATAAGAAAAATTTATAAAACTTTTATTTTATTTAGATGCCCATAGAAATATTGAAGGAAAGAAAATTAAATTCTTGAAATGTTTTTTTCACCTTTATCTAGGGAAAGTAGAAAAGAAAATCTTTTAACATTTTCCATTCTTTTTTCCTAATATGTGTATATATATTTGAAAATAGATTGGAAAATGAGAAGAAAAGAAAAAATGAAGGAAAATAAAAAATAGATTTGAAGTTAAAAATTATTTTTATATGTTACTTCAAACTCATTTCACTTAATTTAGCTATTCCATATAAATATTAAATAATTTGAAAATGTACAAGTTTCTAACTAATTTTAGTTATATTTTATTTTTTTTAGTATTTTTTAACATAACCAGATATAAGAAAATCATTTTCCTTAATTTTTTTTTTCCTTTCCTTGTTACTTTTTTAAAACCAAACATAATCTAATCATTTTCTTTAATAACTTTTTTCTTTTTATTTACTATTTTTCATAATCCCGCGTAGCCTAAATGGGAAGCAAACTAATGAAGTCACTCCAACTCAAAATCCCAATAATTATAGCTCAAATATTAAAATATGAATTAACCAAAAACCTCAACATGATTTACTTGGATATACCAAGTGTGATGTTCTCATTTATTAATTAGTTTCATTAACCAATAATTTTGTTCTCTTGTACTACTACTTTGGACTTATCAAGCATAATACTTGTTTCATTGCATAAAGTATTTATGAAAATTAAGGTTTGTAACCCAATTAAGAAAAGTGGATGATATTTGTTAAAAATTAATAATTAATATTTAATGTGAATTTAAGTTAAATTATACTTAAGTTTTGATTTAAAACTTAGTATTTACTTTTTATTTTAAGTATTAAAATCATTTAATAAACTCAATTTAAAGCTTTTTATAAATTATTAAATTCATATATTTAGTATCATTGATATTAAGTAATAAAGTTACAATAGAAATAAGGAAGATAAGAGATATAAACAACTAAAATAAAAGATGTTTAATATTTTAAAAATATTTTTATTTATTTTAATTATTTTTAACTTTAAGTTATAATAATAAGTCATTTCACCCCATATATATAGGAAAATTCTACAGTGCCTCCAGAGGTATCATGCCTTCGTTTTGTTTCAGTCGTTGGATGGAAAAGATTTAATCTCAGCCATCCAAATCAAAAGTTTAAAAAAAAAAAAAAAAAAAATCCCGACTGAAACTAGGTACCTCTCCTTCCTGTTATCTCCATTTTTTCCCTTTTTTTCCCTCTAATTTGCTTTATTCTCCACTCATCCTCCACAACCGAGTCGCTTATGTTCTCCCCCCATTTTCCCATTTTTCCCCCTAATTTCTCTCTTCTTCACTCATCCTCCACAGTCAGGTCGGGTAGTTGTTCTCTCCTTCTTTTCCTTCTATTTTCCTCTCTTCTCCATACTCATCTCCCATTCATCGCCACATGTGTGTGTTTTTCGGTTGATTCGTGCATTTCAGCTCTTCTCTAGGTACTTGTGTTTTTCGCTCTTCTCCATCAACTGTTATTTTCGGGTGTTTTCGATTGTCTTCATGTGTTGTTGGATGTTTTCGTGTGTTGTTGGGTGTTTTCGGATGAGATATTCTAATTGTTTCGGGTGCTAAATTCTTGATGTAGGAGTAACATCTTTCCAACTTTTCTCTTTTCTTCGTATCCCCCTCTATTTATGTCCATATTTCATTTTCATATTTAGGGTTTTTTCAGATTTTGAAGTAAAGAGTGTGATATTCATGTTCCCTCCTCTCTTCTCCATATCCCTGATTTTTTTTCATATTTTATATTTGGTTTAAGAGTTGTAAGGGAGTGTTTTCATGTTTAACTTTGTGGTTTGAAGACCCGAATTGAAGATGTAGTTGGAAGAAGAAGACGACGACGTGAAGTACAAAGAAAAAGAAAACTGAAAAATGACATAATTTTTTGTTAATTAAAAGGTGATTGTGTTGTAATTATTTGTTGAGTTCTATATTAAGGGAAAAAAAATGTGAGTATTGATAATGTGTTTTACAAAGTTGTATTCATCATATTTCATGTTTGTTGTTAGATTTATGGATTGATCACATTAATGAAAAATAATGTGGTTAGATCTATAATTGAACATTGAAAATAATTTATATGCTAATTTTGTCACTATTAAAAATGTAGAGAGATTTAGGGAGGATTTTGTAGTGGTAATGATATTTGTATTTTATTTGGCATTTGATTTATTGTAGTAAGATATGAATATAAAATTTATTGAAATATGAAAAAAACTTATGTTGAGATATGTGATGGTGGAAGTATATTTGATTTATTATATCTGAAATCATATTATAAAAATTGACTTAAATGATTTGATTTAATTTTTAGGAGTGAGCGTGATGGTGTTGAAGTTGTTAGAAATCCAAAAAGACCTATTGGAACTTGGATACATTACTAGTAATGGAAAATAGAAATATGTAAAAGAATATGTTTTTTTATTTTTTATTTTTTTGTGGTTGCTATAGTTATATTTGTTTGAAATTGTTTTGTAGTAACGATCAATTAATCATGATCAAAGAGAAGGATAAAGGAGTGAAGATAAATAATGATGTAAGGAGTATTACAATTGTGGCTAATATAATTAAATTTTAAAATTAGAATTTAAAGCAAGTGACAAATTAATATAGTTGAGGAAAAAATTAAGCAAGAAGTGGAATACACTTTCAAAAATAGAAAAAAGAAGATTTCATGGCAAAGTCAAAAGAAAGTTCAAAACAATATTCACTTCAAAAGAGTGTAGGTCTAAAGGTAAATTTTTTTAAATGAATAAAAATTTTCATTACTTATGTATTTGTTGCAATTTACATTAATGTAAACATGTTTGATGTTTGTGTATCTTTTCAATTATATATTCAGACTCAATGCTCACCCGAGTGAGTGATTAAAGTTATTAAAGAATTAGAACCAAAGCAAAAAGCAATCATAGAAGAAATAGAATTTGGTAGCCTCTTGCAACTTCGATGTAGGAAAATTGATCATGGGTTATGTCTTTGGTTGATAAATAGTTTCAATCCAAACACTTATATGTTAGAGTTGTATAATACTTGTATCAAATTATCCTCGATTGATGTTTAATTTATTATGGGATTGAGCCCAAGAGGGTTGAAGATTGACATGAAAAAAGATGTTAGCAATAAGAATGATTTATGTAAAAAATATTGTGATAAAAATGAACGGTTGCCATTAGTGACGTTAGAAAATCAAATTAAGGAGAATAAAGAAGGTGGAAACAATTCAAAGTTCATTTTGTATTATTTGTGTTAGGTGAATTATTATGCCCAATAATGAAGCTTTTTGTGAAACGTTTTTTCTTACATCTTGTGGAAGACATCGATTCAATAAAGAATATGAATTTGACTGAATTTGTGTTGTCTTATCTTATGCACAAATCAAAGAGTTTAAGAGAAAACAACAAAGTGGGGTTTCCGATTGCTTATTGTTTTTTATGGTAATGTCTTTGTACAAAATTTACATCATAGTGAATTTCGAATTTGTTATAATAAATTTTGTGAACTAACTATATATCTATGTAAAATATAATTTCAGTT
Organism: Vitis vinifera; assembly: GCF_030704535.1. Classification (NCBI taxonomy): domain Eukaryota; kingdom Viridiplantae; phylum Streptophyta; class Magnoliopsida; order Vitales; family Vitaceae; genus Vitis; species Vitis vinifera. The sequence goes on from NC_081813.1 coordinate 143,254, forward strand.
ATTCTACCACGAGCATATATCGTTCGAAGAGAAATTTCCACCGCTATATACTCAACATTCTCCTTGGATTACTGCTTAGGGAGATGATGAAGTACTGGATATGAAACGAAAATTGAAAAAACTCGGTGGATATGCAAATGACAATGTAAGTTATAGTTTCGAAAGTCGTTTAATATTTGTTTTTGTTTTTAGTGATTTTAAATAGGATATGTGTGATATATTGATGAATATATTGTAGGTGAAAATATGGGTGATACAAAATGAGATAAGGGATTGCATTGATGAAAATGAGATGACAATGGAGGGGGAGAATGAGGAGGATGAGAAAATTGAAATCCATCCAAACAAAAATGTTATTAAACGAGTAAGTTTTACAATATTCATCATGAGTATAAATATTAGTTGTGAACCCTTGTATTATGATGTTATTAATCAAGTTTCTATATATCACTAGGTTGATAGCAGGAGCTTAATGGAGATGGATAAAACCTTTCAACAATTAAAAACACATGTAATTGATTTGTGTCATGTTGCAAGTAGTGATAGTTGTGAAAAAAGTTTTTACTGAATTTGAGGATAAATATACAACATTGAAAGGAATCTTCCTTGGGTCAAGAGAAAAACCTTTGAGAGAGCACGATGAAGAAATGAATAGTGACATTCTCTCATGCGAGAGAAGTTTGGAAGAGAAAGACAATAAAAAAGGAAATGAACATTATGTTCACACTTTGTCAATTGACAAGTTATGCACTAAGGACTTGAATAGAAAGAATGAAGATGCATGTGCTACATCAATTGAAGTGCATATCATTCACAACAAAAATGTAGATATTTTACCAATTCCCATCAAATGAACTAGAAAAGATTATGGAAAGGTATATAATATATATATATATATATAAATATTTTCTTTACAACTACTTAATCATTACATAGTAATATATGTATATTAATGACATTTTCCATATTAGGAACCATTACAAGCACTATGTGGTATTCCTGAGCATGTCATGAAAACACGTACATCGAAGGAGAGGAAACCAAGGAAATTCAAGATCTTCCCGTTTGTACACAATTTAAGAAAGATGGGAAAATGTCAAGTATTAGAGGTATAATACAAATAGTTTAATACCATGTTCTTATTTTTTATACACAAAATATATAGCTAATAATTATGTCTTGTTTTCGATTTAGTCAATCCCCATGTCCATTCGTGAAGACGTGGTGGATGCTCAATCATTCAATGTACTTCAATCTCTTGTTGTTGATTGTGTTTTCAATAAATCATTGTCAAAAGGTTTGTAGAGTCCAGAACATTCATAGATGTGTTGTTACAATTTGAGCCTTCATATTTTTCCATTTTTGTAAAGAATGTTTTATCATATTATTGTTGTAGTGAGCTTCTTGTTGATTTTGATCATGAACATGGAGTACGTGGAGATTTTGAGTGCTTACGTCCTAGACAAAATTTGTTAGATGTTGTAAGTATCTATTTGATTTATATCAAATGAGTGCTTTATTAATGAAATAAATTTATTAAAGTTATTGGTTAACAACAGGTAATAAATCTAGAAGCATCAAAGCTAAATTATTTTGAGAGGTGATTCATAGGCATACGAAGTATAAGATGTTATCTTTCCAAGACATTTTCAGTAAGCTCAGATTTCTCTTATTGTTTAGTTACATATTAAGTATAATATATTAATGTTCGTATTATGTTGTATTATTAGAAAATGATTTTGTGTGGGAGTCCTCAACCTTTTTTTGATAGAAAAACATCCATCGTGACTAAGTACATTAGCGAATTAGATGATTGTGAAAAGGTTAGTAATTATTTGTAATGTTTAATTGCATATATCAAAGTTAGAGTAGATACTGTTTTCACCTACAATAGAATAGATATTTTGTGTCTCAACTCATAAATATTGTTTTTCTAACTTTATAGCTATTTATTCCAATGCATGACAATTGCCCCGATCATTGGTATCTTTGCATCATTGACTTTAAAAACTCTCATATCCAAATTTTGGATTCATTGCGATCAAGGATTTGGGACGAGTTTCGATTGAAGAGTGTCAAAACAGTGGTATGCTTTCAGTTATTTGTTTGTTTGTTTGTTTGTTTTTTCTCTTGCACAATTATTAACACTTTCAAAATAAATTAGGTTGAATTTTGTCAAACGTTCTTCAAATTCTATGACATAGGGAAAGATGTCTTCCAATTCTCTATTGATTGGGCTCCTTCGATTCCGACTCAAGATAATGGGTTAGTATGAATATATAATTCGCATTAATATTGTTTATCTAAGCTATAATTACACATTCATTTAATAAGTTGTTTTGTTTTTCTTATATTTTTCTTAGGTGAGATTATGGAATGCATGTCATTAAACATATACAGACATTCCAAAATGGTGATTGCATGAAGGCCTCTAACTTATGTAATTCTGTTAAAATACGTTGGGAAATAGCAAGTGATTTAGATTTACACGAGGGAAATAGAGAAAAGCAAACCATTTTGGCTATTGTTTGTACAAATACATCCACAAAAGCAATGAAAATATTATTATTATGAAATTTGTTGTTTTTTTAATATTTATCATTTCCATCTCCACATATGGTCATGTTGATAGGAAGTTGTGACCTTGGATGAGCATACATGGTTCATGATCAGTTCGTTTTATTTGAATATGTTATACTATTCTTTGAATATGCTAGGCAAAATGAAATTGTAATATATATCATCATTCATTTTCAACATGTATGATTTTCTACGTCTATTAGGTATTTAAATGTTTTTTCTCCCTATATACTTTGGATTGCTTTTCAAATATATATATATATGGCATAATTCCTGTTTTCATTGCATATGACCTTGTCCTGGGTGTCTATGGTATCAGAGCCATGTGGGAGGGAAGTTGGGTCTTGTTTTGGGTGTTCTTGGCCTATCCTAGGATAGGTAGCAGTGTGCCTAGGAGCGCGAGCCCTGCCGGTTGAGCCGTTGTTAGCCGTGGATAGGCGTTTGTTAGGCTGTAAGAGGGTTGGGGTGACGTCTCATAAGGTCTGTCAATCTGCTATTAGGCTCTAGATCAAAAACCCTAAAATGAGTTCAATTTTCCGAACCATGTCTAGGAGATCCAGTGATTCTCAAGATACTGTTGTAAACAGTGAAGAGATCAATTATCCTAAGATCCAAAATGATTTAGATGATTGGAAGTTACCCAAGGTGTCTAATCAAGAAATTTATAAGAAAGAAACCTTTAAGTTCTTCACAGATTATACCATTAAGACCTCTGAAATGACAGTCAGTTTAGAACAAGACGACCAAGTCATAAGACTTCTAGATAACAGATCCGTTGAAAGGCATAAGAAAGATGGCTATAATTTCATACACTTTGGTATGATTCAAGTAGCAGCTAAGCCTTTGACAAGATTAGGTTTAAACACCGCTATTGTCATGTGTTTAAGGGATAATAGGCATCTCGAATATCGAGATTCTATTATAGGTGTAGTCCAAGCTGGACTGAATGATGGCCCAGTTTATTTCCAGTGCTATCCTAACTTCACAGTTAGATTAAAAAATGCAGACATCTTAGATTCCGTTGTCCTGCATATTAAGACCCATGGCTTTAAGATCAAACCAGGAAACAGTCTTGTTTCTATCATAACCAGGTTTGCCTATAAGAGTATGAACACAAGCGTTGGATCTGGGGCTCTTTGCACCAGTCCTAAAGGTGAGACCACTTACTTTCACTCAGATATGCTAGATAAGTCAGATTTCATCATCCCCAAGAAGATCTTGTGGAAAAATGTTGATTTCCCTGAAAATTGGCATTTTGCTAATGCTGTTCCAGCCATAGCACAGCGTTCTGAAAGTATTGAACAAATAGTTCAATATCCAGATGGAGGAGGAGAACTGGTCTTCTCCAAATCTTTCAGACATTCCAGCAGCCCTAGAGTTTCTATTTATGAACCCTCTAGAGCTTCAAGCTCTTCCATCCCAGTTAGAACCACTAGGGAAGAAGAAGGATCCAGCTCAGGAAATCCTAAGAACATTAAGCTAACAGGTGTTAGAAGTCACACCAACGTGGCTAGACCATTTTACAGTGAAGAAAATGAGTCTACTCAGGAATCCCAACAGGATGAGTCCCCTGTTATGTCTCCTACCTATTCCCAGATGATTAACACAATAAGCCTAAGTGATGAGGACTTTGAGATCAACAAGGATCTCTTAAGAAAGGACTTCTATTCTGAAGTCAATAAGCAAAGAAACGATTGGTTCTTTAACACTATCCCTAAGGTCATTAGAACCATTTACCAAGAAGAATTCTATGCCTTCTTAAGACAAGAAAAGAAAAACATTAAGTTTTGGATTTGGTTTGAACTCTTCAAACAAGAGGAATATCCAGATTATCCTTGTAAGCGTGTAGATAACACTAAAAGCACTGATAAAACTAAACCCTTTGAATTTTCTAAGGAATTCGAGGAAAATCCCCAAATCAACCAGGCTTTTGTTGATAGGATTAATCAGAAGATTAAGGATAATCTTGTTGCCCCTCTGACTGTTCAGCCTGATAAGAGAATCAATATGGTTAAAGGTGATATTAGTTCAGAAGAAGAAGCTGATGAACTAATTAAGATGTTTGAGGAACCCCATAATCAAATTATTAACAACTTGGAAACCTTTAAGACTAGGAATTACTATCCTAGGCCTACTTTTCCTGACATGCAGTTTGAGGAAAGAAATCAGTATACTCAAGCCTCATACACCAGTGGTACTATCTATGAATGGAACATAGATGGTATGACCGAGTATAACATACTCACTAAGCTTCAAGAAATGACCATGGTAAGTACAGCCTATAAATTAAACAATAGACTGCCAGATCATGCTGTAGCTCATACCATTGTTGCTAGGTTTACAGGTCAACTTAAGGGTTGGTGGGATAATTATCTCACTTTTGATGATAGAAATAGTATCCTTAAAGCCTATAGGATTAATGAGAGTAATGAAGTTGTTAAGGACGAAGATGGCCAAGATATTGAGGATGCAGTGGCTACTTTAATCTACTCAATATCCAAACACTTCATTGGAGATCCTGCAAAAATTAAGGATAAAACTGCAGATCTCTTAACCAAACTTAAGTGTCCCAAGCTTCATGATTTTAGGTGGTATAAGGAAGTCTTCCTAACCAAAGTCATGCTAAGGTCAGATTGTAACCAGTCTTTTTGGAAAGAAAAATTCATCTCAGGTTTACCCAAGCTTTTCTCTGAGAGAATTAGGATCAAGATAAGGGAACAGTATAACGGTCAAATCCCTTATGATAAGCTAACCTATGGTGAGATTATAAGCATTGTCACAGCTAAAGGGATTAAGTTGTGCAATGACTTCAAGCTTAAGCAACAAATGAAGAATGAACAAAAAATCTACAAGAATGAATTTGGATCATTCTGTAGCCAGTTTGGTTTCAGCCAAAAAGAAACTATGTCTCCCTCTAAGCAAAAACCAAGTAGGAAGCCTAACAAAGATAAGTTTTACCACAGTAAGAGAGGTACCCATGACAACTATAGGATGAATGATACTAAGCATTCAAGGCACGTCCAAAGAAGCGTCAACAAAGATACCCAGAAAAAAGTAGAAACTCCTTTAGATGTCAAGCCAATTATCTGTTTTAAATGTGGCAAAGTTGGCCATTATAAAAAAGATTGTAGAGTTAAGCAAAAGATTAATAACTTAAGTGTCTCAGATGACCTAAAAAATATGCTTTGTAAGGTAATGTTAAACTCAGATTCTGAATCAATAACTGATTCAGATAATGAAGATGACATTAATCAACGAGATAGTAGTGGTGAAGTTTCCAGCCAATCTTCTAGTGACCAAGCAGATTGTATTAAAGGTAATTGTAATTGTCGTCCTAAAACTATAAATGTCATAAGCCAAGATCAGGAATTTATCCTAGATACTTTAAGAAAAGTTGAAGATGAAAAGACTAAGCAAAATCTTTATGAAGTTTTTAAGAAGTCTGTTGTTAAGATAGAAGCCAAGAAGACTGTTAATCCTTACAACCTTAATGATATCTTAAACAGGTTTGACCAGCAGTCTCCCAAGGATGTCAGCATTAAGGAACTTCATGAAGAAGTTAAGCATCATAAAAAGGAGATTAAGGAGTTAAGACAATTCATAAGTCTAGGTCTCTCTGATCTCCAAGATCAAATCAATAGAATTGGCAACCAAGAAATCCATATGGATATTCCAGAATCTTCTCATGTTAATGATAATGAGACAGATACTTTTTTTAATACTGTGAGTAGGGTTATCTTCCAGAGGTGGGAAGTCTCCCTTACTATAGTAGTCAAAGATAAATTTGTCTTTGATATTATTGCTTTGATTGATTCAGGAGCAGCTGAAAATTGCCTTCAAGAAAGTCTTGTACCTATTCCTTTATGCGAAGAGACTAGTGAGTCTCTATTTGGAGCCAATGGTAAAAGACTTGCCATTAAGTATAAGTTAACAGATGTTCTTATCCGTAACCATGACATCTGTATTAAGCAATCCTTTATCCTTGTTAAGGACCTTAGGGAAAAAGCCCTCCTAGGAATACCCTTCTTAAGCTCTATTTATCCCTTGTGGGTAGATAACCAAGGTATAAGAACAAAGCTTTTTGATAAGGAAATTCTTTTTGAATTTGCTAATCCAACTGTAAGCATCACTCATTTTAACCAAGAAATTAACCTTGTTGGGTTAGATGTCCCAAGTAAGCTAATAGGCAACCAGTTCATGCATAATGACATTTTAAGCATTTCTTTATGCATTTCAAAATTTCAAATTGGGATTTTGAATCAAGAATTTTTATTAAAAATTATTTTCAAAGATTTTGAAAAAATTAAATATATAACTTTTAAGTATGATTTAATTAACTGGTATATTATTTTAAAATCTAAGTTTCAAAGTTACTTTATTAAAGGAGATTATTTCAACCCTAATCAGCTATCTCGTGAATTTTGCAGGGTTCATGAGATCATGGCCCCTAAAAAGAATACCCAAGCTTCTAGCTCTCAAAAACCCCAATCCAGTCAAGCTAACCAATCTCCTTCTACCCATAAAATGCTTTGGAGTCAACAAGTTGAAGAGGAAGAAGCACAACTTTTGGCAAAGCTTCATTCTTCTAAACCTATGCATGAATCCAGCCATATGCCTAACAAAATGTTGACCTTATATTATGATCCTTCTGATCATTCTAAACCAGTTAAGGCAACACAATATCCAGCTACCTCAGGGTCTCAGACCTTTAAGCAGGTTACTATGGCTAATCTCTCTCAAAAGGAATTAGCAACAAGCTCTTCTTTTTCAAGCAAACAAATTGTGGTGGCTGCCAACCCCACACCTCTTTCAACAAAATCAAGATATTGGCAAAATGATTTAAATCAATCTCTTTTAGTTATTGAAAGAGAATTTTTCTCTGAAAACCCCAGAGAGATTGCTGCAAAAGCATTTCAAGAAAATTTTCATTATCCCTCTAGTGATATTTTAAAAACAAGAGAGTTTTATGAAGCAGTCCTTATAGAAACTGGTTCTGTTAAGATTAAGCATAACGCTGATAAATTCAGCAATATGGGCTTGGCATTCTCCACCTGCCATATCTATAAGATCCTTACAGTCAAGCAATGGGGTGGAAATCCTAATCTTTCAAGGGAATTTTCTGAACCATCTAAGCCAAGATTTTTTAATTATTGGGATTATCAGAGAGCATGGTTTAATGCTTTTCTGATCCAGAATAGGGACTTCCATCATTCATGGATGTTCTATTTTCCATCTAAGAACCAGCTTTCCTCTTTCCCATTTTGGTTCTACAGTTGGTGGACTTATTATGGTCCAACTATTAAGATTCTTCCTAAGCCCATTCTGGATGGCTTTGAGCTATTCAGAAGTTCTTTTAATATTCCCAGAGAACTTTCAGCTTTTCCCCCTTTACTATTCTTTTTCAGCAATTTTGGCCTGGCTTGGATAGTCCAGTGGGACTATATTATTATTACAGATGAATTAGCAGCCTTTCCATATCTGGGAAGGACTTTTAAAACTAAATGGTGGGATGCATTGAAAAATGATGCATCTACTGATGCAGTCAAGCAGTATTTCCTCAAGAATCCCTCACAAGTCTCAGCCAGTGATGATATGTCTCAGTTTCTCCTCAAAAAGCAACAGTTACAAGCCATGCTCGCAGCAGCTAAGACCCCTCAAGAGTTTCAGAAAATCCTTGATGAAGGAAGCTCAAGCTTCTCCCAAGAAAATTCTTATGCAGAGTCTGACGATTCAACAAGCTACCTTCCAGACAATGGTGATGACTGTGAAGGAATCCTTCCTCCAATAAGAAGATCTAAGTAATCATCAGCCTTTTGTCTTCCATCAAGAGTATTTTACAAGCTTTGCAGTTTCTGTTCCAAAAGCAGCAAGCATGTGTCTACACAGTATAAAGCAGCTTGCCAGAAGTCTTCTCAGCCGAAAAAGGGTGTTTCGGGGGATTTCGGTATATAAGTGAATCTTACTTTTCACTATTCGCTATTCACTATTCAAGCACGGGTCTACTGTTCATGGTTACTATTCAAGATTCCTTTTTTGCCTATTTAAGAAGGCTCGGTCCTCATTTGTAAGGACGTTAAATTTAGGTTCCTAGGCTCTCCCTTCTCTCTTCTTTCTCTCTCATCATGTAACCTCTTCAAGCTTTCAAGCTTTCTTCAAGCTTTCCTACCTTTGTTCATTGTAAGATATTTCTCCTTATATATAATATAAGTATGTTTTGATTACCTCCTATATGGATGGTTTTTAATTAAGTTTTATTTTCATTTCATTTTATGTTCTTATACCTCATACATGGATGGTTTTAATTAAGCTTTATTTTTAAGTTTATGTTTTTTATTTTGTACCGCCTACATGGTCGGTTTTATGTTTTTTATTTTGTACCGCCTACATGGTCGGTTTTAAGCTTATTATGAACTAACAAGTTTTTTGGTTCTTTCTCTTTAAATTTCTTGTTGGATATCCTTTGTATTTTCTAACTCTCTTCTTTGTTTTGAATCATGGCATAATTCCTCTTTTCATTGCATATGACCTTGTCCTGGGTGTCTATGGTATATATATATATATATATATATATATATATATATATATATATATATTCATTTATCTATGCTAAAAAATATAGTGACTAATAAGAGTTTTGCATTCAAAAGGTATATAGTGAGTACTGATGGGGGTACAGGTTAGCCGATTCATATTTAACAGCCAACAGGTGTGAATTATATCGAGGAATTGTAAAGTCAGTGTGTACCGGTTGCATTTTAATTTCAGCAGATATGTACCGGTTGACTGGTTCCATTGAATGCAGTGTCTACCGATTGAGGAATTAAAATGACCGACATAGCTCATTTCTCAACCGGTTGATGAACTTATGGATGCAATGTCTACTGGTTAAGGATTTAACACGACCGACTAAGGAAATTTCTCAACCGGTTCATACACTATTAGATGTAGTCTCTACCGACTGAGGATCTCACACGACCGACTGATGAAATTTCTCAACCGATTGAAAAATTATTGGATGCAGTGTCTACCGACTGAGGAATTGACACAATCGGTAGAGTCGATTTCTCAACTAATTGAGGTCAATTCTCAATCGGTTGAGTTGGTCAATGCAATCATGCAATTTCATCATATGGCTATCGGCCAATAAATAACTATAAGCGGTAGAGGAAAATTTTCAACCAGTTAACATTGGTAATTGAGCCATTAAGTAAAATTTTGAGAATGAGAAATCATGGAAACTATAATTCCAAATTTTCGAATTATGATCTACCCAAATTGACATATATCACTACATTTGCCAACTTCATAAGAATTAAATCAAATCAATTACTTTCCTATAGGTAATTCATAACCACATAATTGTAAAACTTTAACCACATTTTCCTTTAATTATATTCGCATGCGCAACTATTTTTTGAAAATGATATAAATGAATCGGTTTCTCATTTGATCAATCTTACCACTTGTAATCAATTAATATAAATCTAGAGGATAGTGATTTCTATCAATCAACTTGACTCTGGTTCTGAATTCATACTTATCATTAAATACTTGGTTTAAAAGTACATATTACCCAAAATGATAACTTCAAATATTGATTTAATAGCTTCCATCACTTACTCCATTAAGGAATAACAAAAAGGTTGCATATCATTTTCATTTGGAGTATTTTTTGGATCCCCATATCCACATGGTGTTGTAATAGTTTTTTCATATTGCTGAAATCCTGGTATCTACACATGCACATTCCATGGTTAAAATTGACCCATCCAATTCCATTGCAGTTACTTCAACAAAACCATTAAGTAATGCATAGTTAAAATTAATGTCCAAAATGTTTTCGGTTCTAGAGGTTACATTCACAAGTGCACTGAAATCTATAAACATGTTAGATGTGTCATTCCACAAATGCTCTAGTCATATTCCCTGCATTTTCAAAGATTAAGTGGTGTCGACTATTGTTGAATTAGATGTTATCAAAGTTTATGTTGTTATATAACAAGCCTATCGTACATGACGTAAGGTTGCAAACATGTCAACTGATGAATTTGTTGAAGGCATCATTTCCATTTCATTGTCACATTGGGAAGACAAATTACTTTCTTGCAACAAATGCAATGAAAACAATTATGTTAGTTATATATGTAAGTACAACTAAAAAACTTAGGATTTGTGGCAAATGCTTATTGAATCTTACATACCATATCACGCTGATTACCAGTATGAGGGATTGTAGCTTCTGGACACTTTCAAACTATGTGACATACTCTTTTACAACGACTACATTGTCTTCCCTTTTGAAAATTTGATGCAACTTTGTCTGGATTTCCTTTAGTCTTCACTATATTTGGATCACGAACTTGGTGAGGACTTGTGGCTCCATCTACTGCTAATTTCTTCCATTTCAAGTTACTCTTATAGAATTCCTCCATTCTCACCGTTAAATTTTCTATTTCATTATTCGCTTCTAGAAATGAAAATGATGTATCTAACGCATAGTAAGAGAGCTTGTTGCACATCGAACTCAATGAACCGTATCGTACATAATTATTTAAAAAAAGACTAAATAATTAGAAAGGGTACGAAAAATGTGAGGAATCTTCACATTCTTCGTACCCTTCCCATTTTCTATTTCTATTACTTCTCACATTCTTCGTACCCTTTCCATTTCTGCTGCTGCTCCCAAGAGTCAAACTCCCAACCAAAATGTTGGACCGTATCGTACATAATTATTTAGTATTAAAAAATACTAAATAATTAGCAAGGTTACGAAAAATGTGAGGAATCCTCACATTCTTCATACCCTTCACATTTTTCATTTTTGCTACTCCTCACATTCTTCATACCATTTCCATTTTCCATTTCTGCTGCTTCTTACATTCTTCGTGCCCTTTCCATTTTCCATTTCTGTTGCTTCTCACATTCTTCGTACCCTTTCTGTTTTCTCATTTCTAATACTCCTCACATTCTTTATAACCTTTCCATTTTCCATTTCTGTTGCTTTTTACATTCTTCGTACCCTTTCCATTTTCCATTTCTGCTACTTCTCACATTCTCTGTATCCTTTCCATTTTCCATTTTTGCTGCTGCTCCCAGGAGTTGAACTCCCAACCAAAAGGTTGGGGCAAACACCCATCAACCATTAGGGCAAGTTTGCCCTTTGTTAATTATTATGCACCACACCCACACACACACACACACACACACACACACACACACACATATATATATATATATATTAAAAGTGTTCATATACACAAAATATTAAAACAATCCATTAAACAATGAATTAATTATAATTATTTTATAAGTGAAATTTTTTTTTTCATTTAATTAAGTATCAAAAAGTTTTTAATATCATTAATACATTAATTAAATATTAAAAAAATTATAAATTTATTATCATTTAATACAATTAAATCAAATATATCATAATTTTAATATTAAATATATTTTAAAATTAAACATATTATAATCAAATATCACAATATTATTATTTTATATTTTCATAAGTTTTGATAAATTTTAGGTCAATCGATATTTTATGTCAAAATATCTATTGATATATCTTCGATATATCCGATATATCCGTAAAATCAAACTACCGATATATCCATAATTACTGATATTTCTATCATTGGAAATAGGATCATTACACTTAGGAGGTGTTCAAATGATGCTCGAAAAAATCAAAATCCAAAAATGCTAAAAAATTACCAAGGGTACGAAGAATACGAGGAATCTCACATTCTTCATATCCTCCCAAATTTTCAATTATTTGAACTTTTCAAAAAATTTTGGGACTTTATATGATTTGGATATTATTTAAATGTGTTCATTACATTTAAAGAGTGTTCAAATGATTTCCAATTTTTTTTTTTTAAGTTTTTAAATTTTTTTTTACCTCATATGACTTGAATATTGTTTAAATAGATTCATTACACTTATGAGATGTTTAATGGAAGCAAAAAAATCATAATCCAAAAATACTAAATAATTAGTATGAGGGATAAGAATGTGCGGATTCTCTATTCTCTCATTCTTTTAACTTTTAAAAATTTTGGAAAAATCAAAATGACAAAAAAAATTAGCGAGAGTGTGAAATTCCATATTGTTACTAATTATATATATTTTTTGTATTTTCAATATTTCAACCAATATTTTATGTAATTGAATTTAAATTATAATAATTATTTTATTAATGCAATTTTCAATTAATGTTGAGTACATAACTATCTTAATGTTTGAGCAATGTATACTTATTTACATTTATTTCAATTTTTTTTCATTTTTTTATAGAAGTCTAATTAGACTTGCAATTCATTGAAATTATTCAATTATTTTATTTTTTACTTCTTAAACCAATTATATTGTTTTTTGCATTTTCAATATTCATCCAATTTTTTCCACAAATAATTTCAATTGAAAATAAAATAAATTAACTAACTCTCAGTTTATAAATTATGTTATCGAATTATTTTTTTTTACAATATTTACTTTATTTTATTTTTTTTCCTTCACCTCCTCGATTTATCACTTCATATTACAAAAATAAAATAAATTCTAATTTCTTTTTGTAGCAAAATTTTTGTTTTTACAAATTATTCAATATTTTTCAATTTTTATAAAATAATTCATTAAGATTATATAATTGAATGTTGTAAAAAATTAAAACTTTTGTGTTATATTGAATTATTATTATTATTTTTTTTTGGCATGGGAGTTGACAGGTTGGTAACCCATATAACAAGTTTTTTATTATTTTTTATTTACAATCCTTACATGTGGCAAAATGTCATTGGTGTAAGATTGGAGATATGGTATGGAAAAAAATATTTCAGTGACGGATTGATATATATATATAATAACTTAAATTAAATTATTAAGTTCGCTATGCCTCAAACAAGATTGTCATAGAAGTCCCACCACCTTGATAGTGACTCTTGCCCCTGGTACTAGCTGTGGATTCACTGCTTACTATTCCCTAATTAGAAATAGATCTCTTCACTTCCAGGTTAATGTTCATTTGTGATCTTGTTGTCTGACCTTAGTTTTTCCTAATACTATTTACATGGCTATTTCACTTATATTTATTTTATTATTTCCGCTATTCATCAGCTTATGAGTAATACCGTGATTTGCGATTTGGAGCAAGTCATGTGCCCAGTTGTTTTGTAGCCTTGCAATTAATTAAAATTAAAAAAATGGATACTTGAACCATTGCCATCGTACCTTGTGACAGAAAAATTAGGCACGAAAATTAGTTGGCTACGACTTTGGATCATGAGGTGTCTCCAAGCAAAAAGAAATACAAGGAGAATTTAATACTTTCACTTGATTTTGTTCACGTCAACTTTTAGGTGTATTCATGTTTTAATATGTCGTTTTTATATGAAAAATAAAAAAATTTATGATAATGATATCATATTAATTTTTCAATTTAAAATATTTAAGTTGAATTAAGATATAAATAAACGAGATTACGTTATAAAAAATAAATTTAAAGTAAAAAATATAAAGTAATTATATTAAGGTTTAAAACAATGGACTCGTATATAAAATATAAAACAATTAAACCCCGGATGTGAAATAACCCACTCAATCATAATGCATAAGTGGCTTCCCTTAATTGGAGGTATTTTTTCATATGGTCATGAATTTCACTTTTTATTTCTTTTTGTTGTTTTTTTTCATCGTCAAATTTTGTCTTATAAATAGTAAGGAGCATGAGTGGATCATACATGGTACATGTCATCAAGTCCATCAATCGAGCAACAATCATCGCCTCATTCTACCAGCTTAATAATCTTTACATATGAAAGAAAGAAAAACTAAAAATGAAGAAAAATTAAAAATTGTGAAAGAAAAAAAAAAAAATAGGAAGAAAGATAAAATCTAAATTTAAAGTTATTAAATTATTTTTATATTTTACTTTAATTTATTTTAACATTTCTTTATAAAGATTAAGTAATTTTAAAATATTTAATTTTTTAATTATGTTTCATTTTTTATAATAAAACAAAAAATGAGCAAATTATTTTAATATTTTATTTTAATCAAATATAACATGAAGGAAAGTAATTTTTTACGCTTGATCTATCATTAAAAAATAGGAAAATATTTAAAAAAAAATTAAAATTATTTAAATACCTATATATTTTCATATTATTTAATCTCTATATAAAATATAAGTTTATAGGAACTTTTAAAAATAAATTATTACTTTTCGTATATTTTATATTTTCATTATGTTTTCTTTTCTTCTATTTCTACCGTTTTCCCTCTCTATTTTGTATTTTCTGTGGTTATATTTTCTCTCTAATTTGGGTCAACGATTCAGATTTAGCCCTAAATTTTTTTAATTCAGATTTTAAGTTTGGTAGGATATGTAGCTCAACGGACCCACCAGTGGAACATACTCAAGATGATTAAGGGGCACGTGTTTGTAACATGAAAAAAGAAAAGGTTTCCAAGAGAAGGGGAAATCAAAATGGGAATGGCCTTTCAATTGAGAGGTGGAAGAAGGTCAAGTGGGGATTGAGAGATCTAAAATCAGAGGAAACGGTGGACTGTGGGGAGTAGTTGGGCGAGAGTTGATGGGGAAAGCAAGTGTTGGGTGGTGTCCAATAAATGAGGTGGGAGTCAAGACTCTTACAACAGGGCCCAGAAAAATGGAACGTTAGGTTTGAAGGTTAAGTTTTGAAAGGTGGTTGAAGAAGAAAGGCAAGGAAACGGTTTGTTTGTTTGAGCGCCATGACGGGATCCAGATTGAAGACTCGACTTTTAGTTCGTCCAAATGAATCACCAACCAATTATCATCTACCAAATCGTCTATCCCTTTTTAAACTCTCATCTTCTTCACGTTTATTGCTCGTACCATGCTCATCCACATCAACAAGGATCCATCCCACTCCACTACTCTCTGCTTTCCATAAACTTGGATCCTCTATCTTTCACAATTTTAAGCTTACCCAAGTAAGTCTCTCTATGTTTCTATCAACATTAGTGGTTTTTTTTGTTAGTTCATTGTTTTTATACTCACAATTGATATCTTCATAAATGGGAAATCCTTCTACCATAATGCTCTTCACTAGTCAATGCTTGTCAGCACTTGTCACATTTAGGCTAAATTAGGATATGGGCTTGGTTGATTTTTTTCCCTTGATGCTAGAATGCCTGTGGGGGATGCAGTTTGATGAGCAAACCATCTGGCTTACATGATAGGCAGATCTTGTTTTCTATTTCACACACAGAATGGGGAATGTGGCTCCCATTGGTCTTCATATCATTCTAACTAACTCACAAAAGGTGTTCATATGAGTGGAACTTATACTCATTTGGACTGTCAACCCCTGTGCTTGAGTACTTATAGGTTTGATTCATTTTGGTTCTGACATTTATGCTTGATTCTGATGGATTTAGTTCCAGGTTTTGAAGTCTGAGTCATGGCGGAGGATCTGGACAAACCATTGCTTGATCCTGAGAATTTCAACCGAGAAGGCATTGATCTGGTGAGGAGTGCAACGAATGCATGTACAAGCTTGACATCCTGAAACTCAAGTTCAATACTAACATGTTTCTTGAACAATTTAAATTATTAGGAACGGATACCGTTGGAAGAAGTTTTTGAACAACTGAGAACATCACGCGGAGGACTTTCATCTGAAGATGCTGAGGCCCGCTTGATAATTTTTGGCCCAAACAAGCTTGAAGAAAAGCCTGTGAGCACTCTAGTTCTGATCCTCTCTGATTTATAAACATTAGTGTTTGAAGCAAGAATAATATTTAATTTGAATAATAAGTAAGTTAATTTGAGCATCCTAATTGGGTTCCTATCAAAAAAGAAGTTGGAAGTAAATCAAGCCTAGGAAACTCCTCGAGTATGCAAACCATATAAATTTTTTATTATTCACAGGACAACAGATGCTTATGTTTGGCATCAATATTCATCAATTCCAAGTTTACATATTTTAAATAACTCCTACCTTCCATTATAACAAACATTTTATCTGATGCAGGAGAACAAATTTTTGAAATTTCTTAGTTTTATGTGGAATCCCTTGTCATGGGTTATGGAAGCTGCAGCTGTGATGGCGATCGTACTTGCTAACGGTGGAGTGAGTCAATTAGATCCTCCCATGCCTTTCTAGTTCACTGTCTTTCGTGGAATTTTCTTCCCTCCTCACTTTGCAATGTTAAAATTTCTTTTGACTGTTATCATTCTGTTCTCTTACCCCCTTTTTCAAATATATTTCAGGGGGAAGGTCCTGACTGGCAGGACTTTGTGGGGATCCTCTGTCTATTGATTATCAATTCAACAATTAGTTTTATAGAGGAAAATAATGCTGGGAATGCAGCAGCAGCACTTATGGCCCGTTTAGCTCCAAAAACAAAGGTATGCCTCTTTAATTTATGCTTTCAACTGAGAATAATTACATATGTCAAAATGTTCATTCAAAAATGTTCATTCAAGAATGTTCAAAATGTTCTTGCCCGAGTTTATTGTGCTTTTATATTGGTTTAGAATGTTATCCATTGTCATCAAAACCCCATTTATCTTTGGCTGCTCAGGTTCATGATGCCAAGAAAATCCCCCTTTTTTTATTTAGTGATGCTTAATTTTAGCAACTGTCTATCCACCTCAAACCCCCACTTCCTCTTCCTCCCTGTTATATTCCTCCTCTTTGAAGCATAAACACAGGCATGCATATATAGTCAACCATATGAACCAGACTTATTGTATTATTTTCTTTGCTCTCAGATAGAATGATTTGACATTTTGGATCATTAGTATGGTTGAATTTCAAATCTGTCACATCATAATGCATTTTGAAATGCTTTGGGTTGCTAATTTCTTAGAGAAGGAACCAGGAATAGGATTGCTGAGCCTCAGTTTTATTACTTGTAGGCTTAGAAGCCCAACCTAGCTTTAAAGGTATACTAGAGAAGGTACCTTTTAGTGGTTTTGCTTTTAATGATACTAGTGATTTAGATAAGGCCTAAGCCAGAGACCAGCTAGCCTGAAGATTTCCCGAGGGACTTCTATAGGTCAGAATAGTGTGCAGACTCGACTAATATGATTCATTCAGCAGTGCTTGTAGAAGCCTTGGACTTTCACTATTGTGGATCTCCTTAGGGACTCAACATAGCTAGAATTGTCGGCTGTAAATTGTAAGTTATAATTTGCACAGAACTAATGAGGATTCAGATGCTTTGGGGAATCTTTCTTCCATTTGATCACTTCTTGTCTCTCCTCTTTACCTCCTGGCCCCCTTCAAGAGGAGCTCTGATCAAGAGTATCATATTATTGCATAGTTCACCTTTTTTTTTATGAAGTAATACCCCTTGCATATGAAAGTAAAACTCATCTTCTTATACAGGTTCTCAGAGATGGGCACTGGCAAGAGCAAGATGCAGCTATTCTTGTTCCAGGAGATATTATTAGCATAAAGCTCGGTGATATCATCCCTGCAGATGCTCGCCTACTTGAAGGAGACCCACTAAAGATTGACCAGGCAAATATTTTTTATAAACTAAATTGTTTTTCATTAGTGTACTTTTGAAGTTTATACATTACTTTTTTGGCTGGGTGGTTCTTTCTTAACTTCGTAACATTCATTGCATGACTACTTACCTAGGTTGCAACTATTCTGGGAAACTTTATCTGATCTGCACAATGATGTTCAATTAAACCTTCTTCTGTGCAGTCAGCTCTTACTGGAGAATCCCTACCCGTCACCAAAAGAACAGGTGATGAAGTTTTTTCTGGTTCAACGTGTAAACATGGAGAGATTGAAGCTGTGGTGATAGCAACTGGAGTTCATTCTTTCTTTGGAAAAGCAGCACATTTAGTTGACTCCACTGAAGTTATTGGACATTTCCAGAAGGTAATTAGCATATAAGCCCGGAAGAGTCTATTTCATGCTTAAGTGTGGCCCTGATCTTGTGCATGAGAAATCACAAGATACTTCTCATTATCACATATGAAAACACACCTTGGAATTATTAAAACGGAAACTCTCAACACAGGTTGTTCCACAGTTATGCTATATGTCTTTTTCTCCAATCTTAATGAAAACAACTTGGACTAATGAGTTCCACAAAGACAAGTGTCTATTTGTGGGTTCTTGGGTGTGTCTGAATGTGCCTAAGCTTGAGTATTGGCTCTTGGATCCTGATTTCAGCATTGATTTTGAGTATTGGCTCTTGGATCCTGATTTCAGCATTGATTTAACCCACAGCTTCTTTGAACCTTGTTCAAGTTCAGAAAAATGTTGGGAAGCCTGGCCAAACTGGTTATGAGTTTGGAATTGCTTGAACTCACTTTAAGTTTTTGAAGTTCCATTGGACTCTAAAACCCTTACTAATCTGAGATCAGAAACATATCTTTTCCTGCAGGTTCTTACCTCTATCGGAAACTTCTGCATTTGCTCTATAGCTGTGGGAATGATTCTTGAAATCATTGTCATGTTCCCTATACAGCACCGATCATACCGGAATGGTATCAACAACCTTCTTGTGCTCTTAATTGGAGGAATACCCATAGCTATGCCTACGGTGTTATCTGTTACACTTGCTATTGGTTCACATCGACTATCTCAACAGGTACAGCTCTCTTTAGTTTCAAGGCTACCATGTGGCAAAACTATCATGAGATTTATAACCCCAATTAATCTGTCAAATAACATAAAAATAACTGAAATGAGTTGGAAGGTAACGCATATGAGAGGCCAAATTGTTTTAATGGTCTAAACCATCTGACAAACATAATTTCTTATATATGTGTATCTATATTGTATGGAAAAACATTTATCAATACTGACCAAACATTCTCATGAAATAAAGAGGGAAAAGAACTTCAAGTTTTTGTTTCACGCCATTACCAATTACAATTGCTGAAATTGTTTCTAATTCTTGTCTTTCATTTCTTTTCTTAAGGGTGCCATTACAAAAAGAATGACTGCAATTGAAGAAATGGCTGGAATGGATGTCCTCTGCAGTGATAAAACTGGAACTCTTACTCTGAATCGCCTCACTGTTGATCGAAACCTTATTGAGGTACAAAACATAATTTCATGATGGCTTTTTAATTCCTTCATCTAATATGATGATCTGGTTTTGGAAACTGTTATCATCTACAATGATGCAAATAACAAAACTCAATCATGTTTGATCTGGCACATTTTTAGTCATGGTATCCTAGTTGCTATGTAACATTAATATGGGAACACTGAACAACTTGTTGGATTAGCATGTTTGGTTATTGATGAGGCACCTGCCAGTTAAGAGCTTTATCTTTAGATGGGAGTAACCCACTTGAAATATTCTAAATGGACGGTGTAGTGCATACTTGGAATTAGCTCGACTCTGAGGATACTAAATTTTAGTTTTTAGATCCAACTCTTTTTTTATTTGTGTAATTACATTATGCTTTTTTATAAGAAGCAACAAATCTTTTGTTAGAAAGAAGAATTAAGGGCCGTCTTCTCCCAAATGCCTTGCGATGCCCCTCTAAGAACTCCGCCGTAGAAAAAGATTGAACATCCTTAAATAGCAAAGGCACAAATAAAAGGAACTAACCAAACAAACAGAACATCAAGACAGCCCCTAAGTGCAATAAAAAGAGTTATTAATATCCCTCAAGAACTTTCTAAGAAGAAGCTCTCCACTTTGCCAACCTGTGGGCTTCTTAATTAGCCAGATAATGGCTCACTAAGCATGCTTCAGAAGTAAGCTCTTTTAGCCTTTCTCTGAAAGCCCTTGACAGAAATAGCCATCATCCCTCAAAGATACCTTTAGGAGCTACCTGATGAATCCCTGTATGAAGAAACATCCACCATCATATATAAGAAATAGGACATTAAAGTAAAAGATGGCTTGTTGTGGTCCATGCGTCTATAGAGTCTAGAGGAGCCATCCCTTATGAGCGTTAAGAACTTCTCTCTCCCAGGCGATGTGGGATTTCACATGGTTAGCTAACTCCCAACTTCCCGCACATAAATGCATCTCTCTGGTCTGATGGCTTTTTAGAGCTTCCTAATCTGAAGCATTTCACTAGTATCACTTTATTCTGAGCCAGTAGCAAAGGCTTTGATTTTAATTTTATGAGGGGTGAAGGCCTTTACAACTCCAGAATAATTTGGCTGAAGAAAATGTTGTAAAATTATCGTTTACGAGAAGAATTGAAAAAGGAAATACTTTCAAATATTCTCATTGGATAAGTTGCATATCCAACCATGGACTATATGGTAAATAAAGCTTGCCTGGGAAGTTGTTGCTGAAATGGTAGCAACTCCATGCATGCCAATGTAACTTTGGAGGTTTGTTCTTGCTTCTAGAGATTTTAAGATGATAATTCATTATTTTTTTCTTGAAAAGGGACTTGTAAAGTCCTACTCATTTGGCAGTTTCACATAATAGTGCTCTTACTTGGTGCAAGATCTTATTGTATTTCATCAAATATATGGGATCATACTCTAACTCAGGGATGCTTTTATGTGAGAAAAAAAGGAATTTTTTATATTTTTTACAGGTACTCAGTTAGTTATCATGTATTTATTTATTTTAATAAGAAGTTTCATCTCACTGAAATACCTTTCATCTCAAATTATTCAGCCCATGTCTTTAGACATCAGAACATATAAATATAGTTCATTAACAGTTATGATATAACTTACAGTTCATTTAAGCTGGTGTCTTCTATGCAATAGTTGAGATTTATGTTCCAAATTTCTATGGCAATTCTAAAATATTGTTAATTTCTGGACAGGTAACTTGAGATGGTATTGAATCTTCCTTCTGTCTGTCTTGAGCCTACAAACTGAATGGATGTTTTCTGCAGGTTTTTGCCAAAGATATGGACAAAGACACAGTTGTCTTGCTTGCAGCCAGAGCATCAAGACTGGAAAATCAGGATGCCATTGATACAGCCATCATTAACATGCTTGCTGATCCAAAGGAGGTAGGGGAAAAAATATTTTACATTATCAGTGAATGTTGCTTGGTTTATTCTTGTTTTTGGGCTTAAATAATATCATAAATACTTTTTTCCTATAGGCACGTGCAAACATCACAGAAGTGCATTTTCTGCCTTTCAATCCTGTGGACAAGCGTACTGCAATTACTTACATTGATTCTAATGGTAACTGGATTCGGGCCAGCAAAGGAGCTCCTGAACAGGTACCCACATGTCTGAATGCCAATCACCCTAAAATTTCTAATGCCCTGGTACTTGGCAATCACAAACATTGGTGCAACTAAATATCATTTTTTTTTTTCACAAATAACAGTTTGATGGTGAATATTTCTGCAACTGAAAGAGAACCAAAGGAATTTAGATTAAAAGAAGGAACAGAACTCAAATTAGCATGCATTCATGACCAACCCATCCAAATCATGATTTATTGATCTAACTCATATCTTCATAATCATTGGATTGTCCATGGTATTAGCGATAGAATGGATGTTAGTTCCCTATAGCATTCAAAAAAAAAAAAAAAACAGAACAAAAATTCAAGGTTCTCCTTTTTGTATGTGTCTTCAGTTTTGAAGATCACATTTCAAGTTTATTCTTGTCCCTTTACTGAAGAAAGCATAACCAACATGAATGTGTCTGAAAATTTGTACTTAATGTTAAAAATCATGTCTTATGAGGATAATTTTCTGGTACAACATCCCTCCCTTTCTCTCTTTATCTAATTATCTGCCCAACTATTTATCTAATTTTAATTTAAAATTTCAGATTCTAAATCTCTGCCAAGAGAAAGAAGAAATTGCTGGAAAAGTCCATGCCATTATTGACAAGTTTGCTGAAAGGGGTTTGCGATCTCTTGGGGTTGCATATCAGGTATAGCATCTTGGTTATCTTTCCTTTTTAACTGTTATGTGAGGTGGGAATCATTGGCTAGGATAAACTCAGTTTCTTAGTTCGTGCAGTATGCATGCCACCAATAGAGTCATGAGCTGATGGGTGGTCAGTGGAAGAACATATTGCACTTGCGTGGAAAGATATTATAATCGTACAAAAGTAGCTGGCAGTTACCTAGGGAATACAATCACATGGATGTTACTACATTTTTAACCATGTTAGTTGTTAGAATTCTAGCCCAAGTAAGAGTATGTTTGACAGTGATTTTAGGAAGTGTTTCTAGTCTTTCTAATACTTGAAAGATAAAAAATTTCAAGTGTTAAAAAGACTAGAAACACTTTCTAGAATCACTACCATACGCACTCTAAGAGTGCGGTTGACAGTTATTTTATGAAGTGTTTTTAACATTTTTAATACTTAAAATTTTTTATCTCTCAAGTATTAAAAAGACTAGAAACACTTCCTAAAATCACTGTCAACCATACTCTTAAGTCAGTTTGATCTAGATTGTTGGCTCATTAGCTAACACACTTACATCTCTTTCACCCCCCCTCCAAAATATATTGACCCATGTGCAAACCAAAGAAGGCTGCCTTGGGTCAATTGGTGGCTTAACATTGGTTATTCAAAATTTTGGGTTAAACTGAAAATTACAAAAAGAAAAAAAAGGGTCTTGCTTTGGGCACTTGCTTACACCCAATCATTACGATTGTGTTTCATGCTCATTGCCTTCTTATAATCCTTTCAGGAGGTTCCAGAACAAACTAAGGAAAGTCCTGGAGGTCCTTGGACATTTTGTGGGTTGTTGCCCTTGTTTGATCCTCCAAGACATGACAGTGCTGAGACCATCCGCAGGGCGCTTAACCTTGGGGTTTGTGTTAAGATGATTACAGGTAAATCTTGATTTTTTGCAATATTACCAGGGGCTTAAATATTTCCTTACTAAGTTATGTTTTCTGATTGTGTAGGGAAAGGTAGAGACATAAGCTTTAACCAATCCATACTAACGGATGATAACTAACTGGGGAATTTTGTCAAAATGAATAAAAAAAAATTAATATCAAGAAACTACTTGCATTTTTGCTAGACACTTCTCGAACACCGACCTAAACCACTACCTGTTCTTAATATGAACCACTTAAATAATCTCATAAATGAACCAAGCAAACAACAGCACTATTGTTGTACAAGTCATGTAACTCCCAAAATCAGAGATTTACTCCAAACTTTAGATGCTTCTAATAGCTGACCCCTGAATTCTATAATATTGAGAGCTCAAGTCAATCCTCGGATTCTGAGCTATAACCTACCAAATAGGCCAAATATTTAGAAACTATGGGGTTCTAAGAAAACAAAAGTTACCACCTACCCAACCCAACCAGTCAAAATGAGTTTTACGGGGAAAATCCTGAAATGTATATATAAAATACTAACTATTTTTGGGCTAATAGATCTGGGAGATTAATTAACCAGATATAATCCAGTTAAAATCAGATTGTATTCGGGTTACCAAAACTGGCCAAGCAATGAAATATTCAACCTGAAACCATTTGTGTCAGTGATTAGATTTTGGAAGTTTTAAGCAACAGAAGACAGAAATAAATGCTTTGAAAGAGACTTGTGTCAACTCTTTATGCTTACTTATTGCTAGGGTTTTTTTTCTTGATGTAATGATGCTTCTAATTGTCTTTCATCTCAAAATTCATGATGCTTGTAATCTATGTTGAAATATCAAATGCTGCAAGTGTTTTTCAGAGTGATTTCAGGGAAACATAGTTGTCCATTGTTGGCAGTGAAAATCCTAAAGAGATAGTTGTTCTGTTTCATGTGCTAATGCAGGTGATCAGTTGGCAATCGCAAAGGAGACAGGTCGTAGACTAGGAATGGGAACAAACATGTACCCCTCTTCATCATTGTTGGGACGTGAGAAAGATGAAAGTGAAGTTCTTCCAGTGGATGAGCTTATTGAAAAGGCTGATGGGTTCGCTGGTGTATTCCCTGGTATTTAAATCCAATACCAGTCTTATGAGAAGCTAGCTTTACATTTTCATTTTTTCATTTGTTAAATCAATAATTTTTTTTTAATTATACATGAAATTTGAGGATACAAGCATTAAAAAAAGGCAAGTTAATGCAATGGAAAGAAAAAAATATAGATTTAAAGTTAATAAATTATTTTTATATGCTTTTTCAAACTCATTTAACTTATTTTAAATCTTTGATATAAAGATTAAATGATTTGAAAATACATTAGTTTCTAACTAATTTTAATTATATTTTATTTTCTTTGGTATTTTCATAGTTCAACCAAACATGAGAAGATTATTTTCCTTAGCATTTTTTTTTTCTTTCCTTAATACTTTCTGGGAACCAAACATAACCAAAGAATACTCCAACTAATGAGAACAACTTTTGTTCTTTCTCTGACCAAGATTGTAGCTTTCTTTACCTCTTCTATATTGTGCATCAATCAAGGATTCATAGTTCGAAATTGGTCTACATTCGATGATCTAATCAACCAAACTGCATTAGTAATATTGGCAAACTAATTATCTTACAGAGGCAGAGAGACAGTCACCAATCACAAATGCTGGGCATGAATGGAACATATTTTTAAATCAGACCTTCACAGTACCCATCCATAAGGCACAGGACTCTTCATTCCTTCTCACATTGTATATTCTCCCTTGCAGTGGTTGCTACATCAATATCATAATATTGATGATTTCAGCCTTCACCAGTGGAATCTTCACTCCTGATAGACTAGAATCTTTCTCATAACTCCCAAGTCTTATTCTAAATTCCACCAATTCCAGATGACACTGATTTACCCCTTTAATTAATACTAAGATAGCTTAGTGTCACGGACTTAGTCGTTCACTAAGCTCGTGCGGCACTTAGGCAAGTCAAGACGCTTGATCTTGCTAAGTCAGCCTTGATCCCCAACGCTTAGCTTGCTCGGCTCAGACACTCGCGACTCAGAAGCTTACGAAGCTTAGTAGGCAACTCTTTAAAGAATGGAAGCTCTTTATTACTCAAAGAAGCTTTTACAAGTGCTTGGAAGCTCACTTGCTTGGTTAGGAAGTGATTTGGGTGGTGCCTTGGCCAAATGAGGCCCTCACCTATTTATAAGCACCAAGGGAACTCTCTAGAACCTTGGAGGGTTCCCTTACAAATCAAGAATATTCTAGAACATCCTACCCTATTCTATGTACAACCCTATGTACAAGAATATACAAGAGATTCCTAGAAGTCTCTAGAAAGCCTTGGACTCCTCCCATGCCTTCCACCATAGTGTAGAAATGTGTGGACATCTCTAGGCATTTCTAGAACCTTCCACACTCTTCCCACCAATGACTTAGTGTAGATGGCTCCAGGAGTCTCCAGAAGCTTCCCTCCTCCTATATAAGCCCATGGGGAGGGTCATTTGAAACATCCTGTGACACTCTCCCCCACCGATGCCGTCGACGTCCTCGTCGTTGCCTCATTCTGAAACCTCTCGATGTGTTTCCAGAATTTTCTCAAGGCATCCGCATGTTCCCAGCTTACCCGCCTCTTAGGTAGTCCTTTCCATCGGACTAGGTACTCTACCACAGGAGGGACCCTTTGTCTCCTAGTGATCCGTTCAGCTAGGATATTCTTCACCTCCTTCTCCCGTGAGGCCGCAGATGGATGCAGACCCGTGCGCTTCCGACGCTTAGAGTGCTGCTTCCTCTTACCCATTGAGTTCACCTTTCCCTTGGTGACCTCTTCCATGTGTGTGCGGGCTACCTCAGCTCGCTCCCCTTTTTCCTCCTTTACTTGCACCCCTGCTAGTAAGGAGGTCTCAGGCGTACTAGGCTTCGGGTTGAATTGGAGGGCACCTAGTAGCTGCATTGAGCCCATATGTGCTTCGTCCTCCTGCTCCCTCTCCTCGATCATGGCACTGAGCGCCTTCCTCTTTGGACAATCCCGTGCCCAATGTGGTCCGTCACATAGGAAGCATTTGATTTTAGGCGTAAACTCCTTCCTTTCCGCCTTATCCCTTCCTTCCCGGACGTTAGACGTCTTGCCTGATCCCTTTTTAGGAGCATTGTGGTCCCTTGCAACCTCGTTTCCCCCACCCATGGCGTGGCTATCCTCCAAAGACTCGACCTTGGAGGAGTCTCCCCTCTTATAATCCGTTAAAGATTCTGCTATTGCCATAGCAGTGGCTAAGTCTTGAACACCTCAGCGCCTTAATTCCTGCTCGGCCCACCCTTGCAGGTTATCCATGAAGTTGAATAGCAGCTCCTCCTGAGTCATGTTAGGAATCTCAAGCATGAGCGAAGAGAATTCCTTGACGTAGTCGCGTATTGAGCCTGTGTGCTTAAGACGCCGCATGTTTTTCCTAGCCAGGTAAGCCACGTCCTCGGGGTAGAACTGCTTTTTGATCTCCCTCTTGAAATCCTCCCATGTCTCTATGGTGCAAATGCCTTTCTCCATATCGGCAAACCTTCGACGCCACCATAGAGTAGCTGTGTCAGTAAGGTAGAGAGTTGCAGTTCTTACCTTAGCCGCCTCATCCGTCAATGCGATAGCCTCAAAGTATCGCTCCATATGCCATAAGAAGTTATCCAACTCCTTGGCATCCCGATTGCCACTAAACCTATGTGGCTTCGGCACCTCCACCCTAGATGCCTCCTGTGTGGCCATGACCCGTGCCGACACAGCAGCCTTGTAGATGGCCAACTCCTGCCTCACCTCCTGGTCTCGGGCCTCCATGCGCGCAGCCAAGGCCTCCATCCTTGACTCCATGCTAGCAAGCATGCTTAAGACCTTTCCTTAGAAGGACACAAACTCCTCGTGCGACACTGGTTGAACCTGTGAGATTAGCACCCCCTCGCGAAGGTCTTGGATCTGCTCCCTTAGATCCTCTAAGCCCTTCTCCATGCCTTGCTCGATCAAGTCCAACCCCTCCCGAGTGTTTGCCATGGCTAGCTCCACCTTGGCTAACCTTGCCTCCATGTTGGCTAAGGCGTCACGAGACTTATCCTTCCTGCCCCTGCCCCGTGCAGTAGGCTCGGTCTCCCTCCCACGGGTTTGCTCACTAGTCTCCTCCACGTTGGAACCCGACATGCTTCCTTTGCTATGCCCACCTCGTAACCGCGCTCTGATACCACTTGTCACAGACTTAGTCGTTCACTAAGCTCGTGCGGCACTTAGGCAAGTCAAGACGCTTGATCTTGCTAAGTCAGCCTTGATCCCCAACGCTTAGCTTGCTCGGCTCAGACACTCGCGACTCAGAAGCTTACGAAGCTTAGTAGGCAACTCCTTAAAGAATGGAAGCTCTTTATTACTCAAAGAAGCTTTTACAAGTGCTTGGAAGCTCACTTGCTTGGTTAGGAAGTGATTTGGGTGGTGCCTTGGCCAAATGAGGCCCTCACCTATTTATAAGCACCAAGGGAACTCTCTAGAACCTTGGAGGGTTCCCTTACAAATCAAGAATATTCTAGAACATCCTACCCTATTCTATGTACAACCCTATGTACAAGAATATACAAGAGATTCCTAGAAGTCTCTAGAAAGCCTTGGACTCCTCCCATGCCTTCCACCATAGTGTAGAAATGTGTGGACATCTCTAAGCATTTCTAGAACCTTCCACACTCTTCCCACCAATGACTTAGTGTAAATGGCTCCAGGAGTCTCCAGAAGCTTCCCTCCTCCTATATAAGCCCATGGGGAGGGTCATTTGAAACATCCTGTGACATTAGGGTATACCATTGTCTTATCCTAGTCTTTGATTGTCAAGACTCTTCAAGTTACACCAGAACACCCATTAGATATTGTACTGGTATCTCTACTGGGCATGAATAATAGTGGGTGCTGAACAGATGGGAGTGTATTGTTGTGCCCATGTAATAGTATCTACTTCAGCTGACTTTGGGCAGCCAGGATTTAAGGGACCCCATGATGTGCTCTTGCTCGGATATCCATTTTTAAACCTTTTATCTGTATTCACTATTTCCGTCAGCTTCTGCGAAGCTCTATAGTATCAACCTTAAAATCATTTCTGGTAAATCAATTGTCTGTATTGCTGTTTAAAATAATTTCACTGTTCCTATTAAAATTTTTATAGTAGCTCAAAGCATAGAAAAAGTTTTCAAGCCACAGAACTATCTAACTCAATCACCTCAAAGTAGCTTTTGTTGTCTTTTATGGAAAACATAATTGATTAGTTGCAGCATAGTCAGAAATATATTCCATCTTGATTGTTCATTTCCTGATAGCTGATTCTAATTATCTTGCCTTGCAACTTTCAGAACATAAGTACGAAATTGTGAGAATTCTACAAGAAAAGAAGCATGTGTGTGGAATGACTGGAGATGGCGTGAATGATGCGCCTGCGCTGAAGAAAGCAGATATTGGAATAGCTGTGGCGGATGCTACAGATGCTGCAAGGAGTGCTGCTGATATTGTCTTAACAGAACCTGGTTTAAGTGTGATTATCAGTGCTGTCTTAACTAGCCGAGCTATATTCCAGAGAATGAAGAATTATACAGTTGAGTATCAGTATTCTTTTCTGAACAAAAAATTGTAGCTCTGTCAGCATACTTGTGATTTTTTACTTCCTGTCTCAAGTGTCTTAACTAAATACCAGCTATTTGAATGATCTAATCTCTATGCATGCATGGATTTCTATGTTTTACATTTATTGGGCTTCAAAGTCCTATGGAGTATACATAATTGCACAACTAGATATATGGCTGAGATGATTATATTATACAGTTTCCTTGTTTTATTTTTCATATTTCATGCTTCAAAAAATGTTTATATGATGGTACTGATCATATGCACGAATCTGCAGATATATGCCGTCTCTATAACCATAAGGATTGTGGTAAGTTGGATTTATCCTACAAATTCTGATGTCATGTTTTATGTTCACTTATGTACCTTAGAAGTTTCAGATTCTGATTTTTGTTTTAAACATAAAATAGTTAATGAAACCTAATTGTATTGCAGCTTGGTTTCGTGCTCCTAGCATTGATCTGGGAATATGACTTCCCACCATTCATGGTTCTGATTATTGCTATACTAAATGATGGTAATGTCTTAATCTATGGTTTTTTTTTTTGTTTTTTTCCTGTTAACAATAAAAATAAAAAATAAAAAATGTCGAAGGCCAAAAATTGAGAAAAATAGGCTTGATCACCTGAACTTTGACTGGTATTTGTATAACAAAAAAGGAAAAAAGTATGTAGAGGCCACAGTTCGAGGTTTTGGTTGGCTTGAACATCATGTGAATTGGCTGTGCCTGGGATAAGTTTCTATTGGTGTTAAGAAACTTCTTTATATCATCATCTATTAATACATTTTACACTTATTTGACACATTTGCCTGTTTTCTTCTAGTTATCTCATCTCAAAACTAGATTTTCAAACATGCAATTAGTGAAGTTCTTGTCTATTGTAACCTAAAGTGACTACAAAGTGGTTTGATTGAATTTCAACACTAAAGGCTGTTTTGACCCAAAAAAAAACTGTCAATTATATTATATGATCTCATAGGATATGAGCATTTTTTTTTCTCCTAGTTGGATGTGTGCAACTTGTTATTTCTCTTTTGTAGTTAACAAGTCATTCTCCCATGCATCTCTTGATTTGGGATCCCCATTAAGTGGAAGTTAGTAAAGTGTGTGGCTTTTAGAGCTTTCATAACTCATTCTGATTTCAAGGAAAAAATGTTTAACTGGTTTAATAAAAAAAAAAAGAAAACGATGTATCTCTTGACCATTGATGCTTAGCCATCTAAAACAAAGTAACTTCATGTGACTGTGCACTTAAACATGTTTCTTGATGTTTCTGAACAGGGACCATCATGACCATTTCCAAAGATCGGGTCAAGCCATCTCCAAAACCAGACAGTTGGAAGCTCAATGAAATATTTGCAACTGGCGTTGTCATTGGCACTTATCTTGCTTTAGTTACTGTCTTATTTTACTGGGTTATAGACAGTACCACTTTCTTTCAGGTATCAGAATTATAAAATGTGCCTCTCAAAAGTGTTAGATAATTTTGTTTTATTCCCTGTTCCCGATAGTTTTACTTGTTTAACATTTTTATTTGGCTGCAGACCCACTTCCATGTGAGTACCCTAAAGAGTACTGAGGAGATCTCATCTGCTATATATCTGCAAGTCAGCATTATCAGCCAGGCTCTCATATTTGTTACACGCAGTCAAAGTTGGTCATTTATGGAAAGGCCTGGGGCTCTTTTGATGTGTGCATTTGTGGTGGCTCAACTGGTAAGGTTTATGCAAATAGACTCAACTCCTGCAAGGAGATTCACATGTACGGTGTTTTTCAATTTATTCTTTTTCACTGATCTTCAGGGAATGTCTGTGAAGGTGCCTGTCTAAATCTTTATTTTGAGATTGAACTTGGGAATCTTGTTTGACCTTACTATTTAGAGTTCTAAAACGAATGTGATTATGAAGGAGAATGGAACCAAATTAAGTTGAGTTTTTGACATCATTAATTGGGTTTGGTGTTTCTCTTCGCTTGTAGGTGGCTACATTGATTGCAGTCTATGCAGAGATTAGTTTTGCTTCA
Organism: Vitis vinifera; assembly: GCF_030704535.1. Taxonomy (NCBI): domain Eukaryota; kingdom Viridiplantae; phylum Streptophyta; class Magnoliopsida; order Vitales; family Vitaceae; genus Vitis; species Vitis vinifera. The sequence goes on from NC_081813.1 coordinate 174,273, forward strand.
ATTAGTGGCATTGGCTGGGGATGGGCAGGTGTCATATGGATATATAGCGTGATCTTCTATGTACCCCTTGACATTATCAAGTTTACAGTTCGCTATGCTTTGAGTGGTGAAGCCTGGAATCTCTTGTTCGATAGGAAGGTTAGTGCAGTACTCACTTCTTCCTGTTTACTTGGTGTTATAATATTGTCTTTCTAGGGAAATAAGCCTCAGCTCCAAACAATTCTTCTTACTTTGTCTTTACCTCCGGGGTTCAACAGACAGCTTTTACTTCTAAGAAGGATTATGGGAAGGAAGATAGAGAGGCTAAGTGGGTACTTTCTCAAAGAACCATACAAGGATTGATGTCTTCAGAGCTTGAGATCAACGGCAGGCGGTCTTCTCTGATTGCTGAACAGGCCAGGAGGCGTGCAGAAATAGCCAGGTATATGGAATTTCGCTCATTCGGCTGACTCACTTTGATCCCTTAGTTTTCTTTCAGATTGGAATTTGTCCATGCCTATTTGGGAATGGATTTTTTATTTACTAATGTATGCTCTTTCTGTTTGTTTATCCTTTCTGCGTTGGCTTGTTTATTCACATGCTTTTGTTTTAGATGAAGGGTTCAGCAATATGTTTCCTGAATTTTACATCTTGAATTGACCCATGAACTCTGCAGGCTGGGAGAGATACACACATTGAGGGGACATGTAGAATCAGTGGTGAGGCTTAAGAATTTGGACATCAATGTGATCCAGGCAGCTCATACGGTATGAAGGCATGATGTGAAGATTGTATCATGCAATTTTCCAGGGAACAGAGACTTTGCAGCAGCCATTTACGTGATTAGTCTTGGCTATAATCTGCAAGATGCGTTGATCTTTTTGTTGTCAACTGGAAATGATGTTGGTAATCTGTGCGGTTATGTTTCATCAATTGTTTTGGACTCCAAAGGTCAGGGATGCCTCTAGAGGGTCTTCTGCTAATAATTCGTGCCATTCCTTAGTATGTATTACATTTTTTGAGAGGTGGAAATTCTAGTTTCTGTTTGCAGAGATCTTTGTGTGATGTTTGGACCATTGCGAGAGTAATAAAGCTACCAACATGGTGGAAACTCCTATTTACCAGATTCATCACCTCTCATATGATTCAGAGTTGGGTCTTATAGACCGTGCAAGTATATAGAGTTAATGGGTACCCTGTAGACTCCGTTTAGCACCATGGAGTTACTACTGTATCTAGTGGCTCATTGTAAATGCTTGAGGCTGTCTTTGGTTCCCAAAAATACAAAGAAAGAAAAAAATGCTGAGGCCATGTTTGATACGCAGGGATGGGAAGTGAGAATGAACATCTCTTTTTTTTTTTTCTCATACATTCCCATGCTTAAATAACTCAAGTGATTATGAAAATGAAATCAATAATGATTTCAAAGGTAATGAAATTTCATTTATAAGTGAGATTTCAATTCATACCCTAATAAAGGTATTTTGATTCCCTAGTGCAACTTATTTTTAAAAACATTTTTTAAATATTAAAAAATATTTTTTTTAGGTAAATTATTTTTTAAAATATTTTTTATTTAGATTTTGTAAAAAAAATTAAATTTCATTTATATAATATAAACTAACTTTAATTCAAGTCTTAATAATAATAAAAATAGTTTTGTGATTATAAATAAATTTAAAAATAAATAATTTCTAATAAAATATGAATATTAATATTATAATAAAATCATAAATTATATTTTTATAAATATTATAAAATTTTGGATATTAATATCTTATTAAAACATAATTGATTTATTTTTTTAAAATTAAATAATAATAATATTTTAAAATTAATAATTGCTAATACTATTTTATTTTAAATGAATTTAAAAACAAACAAAGTTTAACTTTTTAAGGTATAAATGAGTCAAAAAATTTATTATATGCATAACTTTAGTACTTAACTAAGAACATGATATTCTAAATTTTTTTATTTAATCTCTGAAATTTTTTATTTAATTTTTAATTTATAATTAATTAATCAATTTTTGAATTTTAAATTATTCTTAAAAATTAAAAGATTCATTAAAGAATTTAAAGTATTAATCATGTCTATTAATTTTTATTGTCATCATATCTAAAAATTAATAAACTTCTTACTTTGTTTTTTAAAAATTGTTTCTTAAGAACAACAATCAAGCAATGATATAATTTTTAAAAATAAATTTGTTTTTAAATCACACAACATAATAGTTTTTTTTTTTTTTTTTTTAATTCTGCACAATGTGAGAGTTATTTTAAAAAATGAAAATAAATATTTTAATATTTAAAATAAAAACAAATAATCATTCCAAGCCTAAATTCCTAAATCCATTCAAACTTAAGAATTGCAACCAACAAATCCATTCCTATTCAAGGAGGAATGAGAATGAAAAGAAAATATTCATTCAGATTCCTTATTCCCATGTACCAAACATGACCTAAGGGAAATAATTTTCTTATATTTGATTTCATTGATAAAAAATATAAGACAAAATCAAATATAATTCAAATTAGTTATAAATTTATGTATTTTATAATTATTTAATTCTTATACTGTGAGAGAAAATATGTGAAATGAGTTTGAAGATGTATATAAAAAGAATTTATCAATTTTAAATCTATATTTTATTTTCTTTCATTTTTCCTCTCTATTTTCTTTCCCTCACATTTTTTAGAACCAAACATAGCCTTAGAGTTGCTTCCATCACAATTTCAAAGCTATAGTTCCATTTGTAGTAATGCATCTATTTTATATGATACCGAAAATTATGGATTTCCAATGTTGGCGCAGAGTAGATGCTTATAATATCCCTCAGAAAGAAACCATTCCATTGGACTGATCCAGGCAAGAGTGTTTAATTTAAGGAATGCAGATACATAATGGTTTTAGTGGACGATGAAGGAACATTTGCCATAGCGAGCTACAAGGGTGGAAAATCAAGCAATAGACAATACTTCATTATGACTTCATCCATAGTTTAAGATTCTATAAATCCATGATGCAATGGCCTCATTAGTTGACTGCACTTCACTACAAAATCTACTCTGGTTTTGATGCTGCGACCAGCATTATTTGCAAGAGACGCTCTTAGAAGGACATTCCAGAAATATATTCCTTACCAAGCCTCACAGAGTTCACATAATTCGTGGGGCTGTGCGCAGAAACACCAGGGAGGGCTAGTCCTATTACCCTGAGAAATATAGACAACCAACCTTCCTTGTACTCTGGACCTTGCATGTACCCCATTGTTAAGCTTCTCATCAATTCCCAGACAGCATTCAGATACTCTGTAATCAGGTACCTCGACCCAAAGTAATTTCTGTTTGGCTCCTCATCCACTTTCTTCAGAGACAAACAGAAATGAAGAGGCCAAATCATTGCGAAACGATTAGGAGTGATTGATTAAAAAAAAAGCTTCAAATTGGAACAACCAAAACATGAAATCCTTCATCATAAGGAGGTTCAGAAAATAGTAGCCATCTCACAAATAATTTAGCAGAAAACTGGAAGTTGTGGCAATATGGCTCCCATTTTCTTCCTTGGCTCATTCTGTATGATGTGTGTTTATGTTCAATTAGTATGTAAAACACAATAAAGCCAAGCAAATTCCATGGAGATCAGAATGAACCTTCATCTTAACCAGTTATCTGAATTTCTTCCAGTTAACTGAAACAACAAATACTAGTCCACAAGGGTGGCAAAGATCTTAGGTTTAAACTTTAAACAGAAAGTTTCCACCTGTTTGACCATTTTGAGTAAGCACCTGTATTGTCTGATGTGTCAGAACTCATTGAGAAACTGTCATATCCTTGAGTACTGTGAGTCTGTGACAGGGCAGTTGAGATTCTCCTGTTCTTTTTCTTCCGGTTTATTATTTGGGAAGAATTTTTTACAAAATATGGTGTGACAAGATCATTTAAGATGAAGATAGACTCATAGCGAGTGCAGAAGAACTAGGAAATGTGAAAAAGGAAAGTGTGAAACGGGAAAGCTGGAGTACTTACTTGTCCAATGTACCAGCTGTCATAGTAGAGGCACACGCCAAAATGCTTATACAAGAACGTGTTGTCATCATAGGGCAACCTCGGCACAAGGTCGTTACAGTAGACTACCCTGAAGTACTTTGGGATTGGATGATCGAGTTGAGCTTCCATGAACTTGCCCAACTGCTGGTTCCCCACCCTTGGCTGTCCAAACGTGTATACGCCCAACAACCTTTGCATAACCTCCTTTTCCTCATGCAGCAACAGCACTGTTGGGAACAATATAGCAAGGGCTCCCCCTAAGCTATGCCCAGTAACTATGAATTTTGCCTTCTTATGCTCCATGAGCAAGCTTTTCAGCTTATTTCTCACTGCATAGTATGCGGTTCTCTCCAACATTCTGCCAGTACTAGCAGGCCCTGCATTAACTTGAAGGTGAGCCTGGAAGGTGGCAGCATTAGCTCTGTCGCCCAAACCTAAGGCCTCTAAGAATCCCATGTGAACTTTGCCTAATTTTGGGATCTCATACCAAGAGTAGTCAAAATCTGTGCTCCAATCATCGGCATCAAACGGCTCTGTACCCCTGAAGCTGATCAGTATCAAATTTGCGTCTTTGGGCTTGTCACATAGAATGAACACTTGGGTGGAACACTGCTTCTGGAAATCTGCAAAAACATATTCGGATTGATAGAAGAATGGGGGATAAAAAACACGAAAGTAAGAAAAGAAAACACAGAAACTTCCGGAAGAAGTAATGCAAAATTCGACTTAAAAGCAAACAAATAACTCAAAAATAGGAAGCATCTGCACCCTTACCATTCCAGCCATTGTAGAAGTCCACGAAATGCATCTGATTTTACCAAGAAATTCAAACACAAAAGTCAGTTTTATTTAAGTTATGAGAAGTTGGTACTGCTCTTTATCCTATCACTCGATATGAAAAGAAGCAAAGGCGGAAAGGAAAAAAAAAATTGAAGTAGCATGCCTTCCAGTGATGAACTACGATGTTCCTAATCACATTAGCATTCTCATAGGCCAACTTGGCAGCTATGATACAGAGGTCCATGAGAGCTTGCTCCCCTGAGGCAGAATCACCAACTTCTTTCACTAAATCATCTCTCTTGTACAAGTCTATTCGCCCATCTAAATGCCCAATCGTGCTTATAAAAGTCTCAGAACCCCTCTGCGGTATCACCACCTTTCCTGTTTCACAACACCATTATGGTGGCAAAAATCATTTTCCTTCCCTTCTCCTTTTCGTGCTAGTTGTGAAAGAGAGAAATCAGAGTAAAGAGAGAGGAAGGGCGTACCGTGGAGAAGGTTGTAGAGTAAGCCGAGGAGGCTTCCGTTCTGAGAGAATAGATTAAGGAGGAATTCGACCAAGCAGCCAGTCCACTCCATGGGCTTCCCGAAAACAGCTATGATCTTGCAAGCGATGACGGACACTAATATCACCCATCGGTGGTCCACCGCCACCGCGCCCAACAAATCCTCATCTGAGCTCTCCACAAACTTCACTGCAGTTGCTTCGCCACCCCTTACTAAGCCTCGCACAAGGTCAGCTATCCCACCGTTTTCCGGCCTAACAATCAGGTACCTGAAACCCCCAGTTGGGCTATCATCAAATTCAGTCGCCATGACTGAGAGTTCATGATTTTTGTTAGCAATTTCTACATAATTTATACATTATCCAACTCCAACACGTCCCCAAGAAAAACCCACGTTTTCGATGCAAAGCTAACAAATTGCCGTTAAACCCCTTGAGTTTAATTTCGTCATCATTGCTCCTGATGGCTCTGACCCTTTTCCTTTTCCCTTTTGTTTTTTCCCCTTAAAACTTGTAGTTTCCCAACATGCCCAATATGCAACGGTTTGTGGACATCCATTGTCCACGGCCCAACAGATAAATCCAACTTTAGAGCAAATCACGTACTCTTGTCTGCGCATCCCTGCAAGTTGCTTCATGGGCAGATGGCCTTTAGTTCTGTGGGCTGTTCATCCTGTATTCTTCCTTCCAAGGCTCATGGGCTACTACTTTCTTCTTCTTACCTATCCACGCAAGACCCAAAAGAAGAGCTAGGGACCCAGTAGATATGGCCACAGGCTCAGAGCTAAAAGAGGGTGGGACCGCTATCCAGATGCAATTCTTAGGAATGCGTGGACGTATTGAAAATGGAGAAGGTATGGCGTTCCCAAGGAAAAATATTTCTATATATATATATATATATGTGAAAGCCATAGACTCGTAGTTTGTTAGGAGCCTTCTTTTCCATTAACACCCATATCATTCTGTTATTTTTCCTCTCTAACTGCCTGCACTTTGATTCAGATAATTTATAAATAGCGTTGGTGGGTTTAGATCATTTCAAAGTATTAGCTAGCATTGAGTGCCGGTGAGTGACGAGTCTGAGCCAGGAATATAGTATATATATAAAAAATAGAGGGAATGAAAGAAGGCAAAAGTCAATTATGAGGGAGCTATGAATCCTAATATGGGCTCCCACTCTACAACTACAAGACGAGATTATAGAAAAAATGGAGTTAATAATGGGATGGGTCAGGTGCGTTATCCATTTAGTTCCTAACTTCCTACGGAAAAACATCAACGATCGGGTGGTAGTATCTGTGTAACACATGTCCTATTATCTTCTATACCCTTTTTTGTGTTTTTTTAACGTGTCTTGACCCTATAGTCTGTATTTATTTGATTCATATTTTATGGCATAGTTTTAAGGATTTAAATTTGAATATTTTAAAATGGGAAATGCTACGTTCCAGCCGACACGATGATGGAGAGTCACAGACTCACAATCTGGACAAAGAGCAAGCCTCCTCCCGCGTCCCGTGATGGTCGCCACATGGCGTGACGCGTGAGGTGCTTGATTTTTGACTTCTCATTACATCCTTCCAAAATTTCCAGCCCAGTACTTCTCCGACTCTAACGACAATTTCTTCTATCCCATCTCTGTCTTCAAATTTATTTATTTTGTAAGCATAAATTATTTTTGTGAAATCATACCAATATTGGTTGAAGCAGTACTTTCAACAATTTAGAAATATTATGGGACCATATAATTAGGAGTGGGTTCATAAAGAAGTATTATATACGAAAGACCTCACATTTCAAACTGGGGCCCTTCAAATGATGTTTAAGAATCATATAATGGTTATGGTAATTCTTGGGTTTGGATTGACTTGCAAAAAATGTACACTCTAATTCCCCAACATACACTAACATTACACTCATTCCATCTCATTGTGGGGACAGCCAGCTATGACATTATCTACGGCTCTTTGACTCTTTCCATTATTTTTGAAAATTGCTTAACATCCAACTTTTAATGTGAGCCATTGAAATATCTTTCAATTATGATATAAAAAAAAAAGTGATTTAAGTACAAAATGAGGCCTAAGGTATAAATTCTTTTATTATTATTATTATTATTATTATTATTATTATTATTATTATTATGTGGTACAATGGATCTTTTAATATCGTGTTTAAAATGTCAAAATAGAGATTGAGACTCAAAACTAAATCTCATTTCCACTCATTATTAATTTTGAATTATCTTTTAAATTTATTATATATATATATATATATATATATAAAAACTTTATTTGCATCAAGATTTTGATTCATCTATATGATTGTATTTTGATTTATAAAAAATTCTTGAAAAATAATATTTTTTATATTTAGGTATCATTAAAAAGGTAAGAAAAAAGGGAAAACCAAAATATATTTCCCTACATTTTCCTTTAATAAAAAGTGAACAAATTTTGAGAAAACTATTACTCTATTTAAAAAATGTTTTAAAAAACAATTGTCAAAATAGTTTTATAAAACAATTTTGGAATTGTTGTCATATGTTTTATCAAATAAAGATTTGTTTGAAAATGTGAAATAAATGTATTTTCTGTTTTAAAAATAATTTTTATTTATAATTATATAATTATTTTTAAAAATAATTCTTAATAAATAAATAAAAACAATTAAAAGAAAATACATTTTCTTATTTATTTAATAAAGAATAGGAAACTTTTTTAAAAAATAATTGCCAAATAAAAGTATTTTTTTCATATATACTTTCCTTACATAATTATTTCCTCTTTTTCCCCTTCAAAACTTCCTTACTCTGGGAGGCAGACATTGCCTTCTCATCTACCAAACACATTTTCAAAATAATATATTCAATGAAACAGATTGACTGAGATTGCATCCAAAAGGTCAATCAAATGATGGCCCGAAAATTTTTCCCTTCCGAAACTCAAAAGGAAAGAAAAGGAAACCCAAGCTTTTACGAGACTCTCGTGTAGGTTAAATGGTGAAAAAAAAAAGGGGAAATTTGTTCACCTTCAAAGTAAACTCCCCATCATTACGTCAGACGCACCAAACGAATTGAAAGCTACTTCCCATGAATTTCTTTCTGTTTCTTTCTACTTTAATCAATAGACTAAATACCAGGTGGATGAATCGAAAGCGTGTTTTTCTTGCGAAAGCTCCACCCTGTCTACTGCTTACATTATCATATATTTAATTTTCTTTTTCTGTAGAAAGAAAAATACGATTAAGATACGGTGTAAGCCATATGCGTGTTGTCCCCTTATTTCCTTTTTTTTTTTTTTTTTTTTTTTTTTTTGCGTTTGGGTTGGTGGAAAATACGTAAATGGGCGAGTAAAAGGGAGAGGAAAATGATATAAATAGGATAAAATAAGCCTTCTGTGGCTTTGGATTCTTCTACCAGTTCGTGCCTGCCAGCTTTACTTGAGACCGTGGGGACTTTAAAGTATAAAATCTGTGAATAGAAAAAGAGGAAGAGGAGGAAACACAGAGAGAAAAAGGGCTAATCAAGCTGCTTGCTCTGAGGGGAGAAGGGCGAGAGAGATAGAGATGTGGGACAAATGGAGAATGTTGGTTCTAATTTGCGTCTTGAGGTGGGGACCAAGTTTCATCAATGGTGCCACAGATCCACAAGATGGTTTGTACTAAACCCAGTTGCCCCTTACTCTGTCTCTTTTGCCTTTGCTTTTTCTTTCGTTTTTTAGATGATAAACTCAGCCAAATCTGCATTACTATGTGGGTTTGCGTTGCTATGGATGGGTTTTGTTTTGCATTTGTGCTTGAGATTAGTAATGGAGTGGGAACTTTTGTGGATTTTATTTTTATTTTCTTGTTTTTCAGTATACGGAATGCTGACAATGATTTTAGAGGTACCTGGAGGGTAGGATTATGGAGATCAGTTGAATGTTGTTTCTACTATGGAAAGTAGAAGTCAGATTCATGAAGAATCTTATCAAATATCTCTCTTATTTCTTACTGATGCTAGCTTCAGTTTTCAGTGTGGGCACCATGTTACCCGTTAAGCTTCACTTCTACTTTGTTTTCTGGTTGTGGTAATGAATTTCCAGGTGGCTGTGACCTAGGATCTGGTAGGGGTTAGGTAATGGTTTTTAGAACGTTAATTTTTTTATAGTTTTTTCTTTGTTGGGGCAATTTGGGGCCATTCTAATAGGGAATTAATGCTCCCCATCCGCTCCAACACAAAGCTTTAACAGTAGATTGTTGCAGGTAGTTGGCATGGGGGCTGAAACTGCCTAAGATGATCATCATAACCAAATAAACAGTATCTAGAGTTATTGAGCCACGGTTAGCACCGCTATAGAATTTCATGTTCATTATATACTTGGGAACCTGATGCTGTGTGCTTAGCTAGGGCGCAACTGCAGCATAATGGTCACAAAGGTTGGACGCTCCAACAAAATTCAATTCTTCTTTTTGTTTTTCTTTTGAAGAACACCCTAAAGAAACTGTTAACCCAAGGATAATCAAACAGAGATTTAAGTAAGGCCTCTTTGAGCTTGTGGAGAAGTTATAACAATTCAGAGACATTTGTTTTCAGTTATTTCCAATTACGCCAACAATGATCATCTTCTGAAAGCACCTTATAGGCGCCATCAAGAGACAGAAGAATCATCAGTTTCCGTACCATCTAATGATACATAAAAGTTGATAGGTTATTCACATATAAAATATGGGAGTTTGATTGCCAGATGTATTCACTGTTCCTCAGCGAAGCAATTAAGCAAAGCTTCCACATGCTTATTAAGTCATACGTATATACTTTCTATAAAATGTTTGGTGGTCAATAGACTAATGGTCCATCACGTGGATAAAGATAAGTATCTGAACAAGTATCATTTTTCCCACTCCTTTTGTACTTGTTGGAAATCATGTTCTAACTTTAAGCAATGAACTGCCATCTTCTCAAACTTCCACCACAGAAGTAAAGAGAAAAGGAGATAAGGTGTCACCCAGTCTCACATTCCTTGAGCTATGAAGGAAACCTGTGTGACAATCAGTTACCAACTTACCACAAGGCAAGAGGACACAAAAGAGGTTTAAGCAAAACTCTATCATGCACACACATTGCAAGCTAAACTCGTCCCTTGTTTATTCATTTATTCTTTGACATCTTAAAAATGCTTCATACTCTGGTCAAGCCTATCTTCCTTCTTCAGTTTCTCTGTGCGAATTGGTTTTGCTTGTGTCAACTTGAGGCACAGTTGGTTATGAAGGATTTTTTTAGAGCTTATTTTAGACTTTGTTGGTAATTTTTTTAAGGATGATTCATCCTTCTGTTTACACATTTCTTGCTTTAAGAAAATGATGAATGTTTTACAAGAAAACTGGAGTTTAGAAGGTAATTTGGTCTGGAAGAAAAGTAGGTCTAGAAGATGAGAACAGGTAATTCTAATTTTAGATTTTTCCTTCCAATATGCATTCTTTTGTTGTGCACCATTTTTTTTTTTCACTAGTATGTTCTCAGAAGGATTCTTTAGTTGCAGCCTTGCAATTACTCTTTGCTACCAAGTATGAGGTAGGACTAAGAACTTGTTGGCTTAAAGGATGTGTGTAAGCTTGGATTAAGTTTGTCCTCTGAAATTCTGATCACCTTGACTGTGCGTTGCATAGATGGGTCATGCACATCAAATGGGCTTTTACTGGATCTGAAAGAAAGTTAATTTATAATGCATAGAACCTATGACACATCCACAGCACATTTTACAGCAGTAAATCTCAGAAATCAAGAAAAGAAAAAGCAGGTGGAACATTGATGCTGAATAATTCACTTACCTTTGCTGAAAATGATATAATCATCATACCTATGTCATTCATTCACTTACCTATGTCGACTGTGTGTTGCTAAACTTGATTTAAGATTATCCGAAAGTAAAAATGGTATAGTCATTGTACCTATGACATGGTTGATGTGCAGCTTCTGCTCTTAGGGTCATGTTCAGCAGTCTTAATTCACCATCTCAGCTTGCCAAATGGAGCTCAAATGGTGGTGATCCATGTGGGGAGTCATGGCAAGGCATTACATGCAAAGGCTCAAGAGTCACAGAAATGTAACTTTTGGTTTGTCTGTTTATTTCCATGTTAATGGTATCCTAAGCATCACAGATGCTGTTGATTCATAACATATTGTCTGTTATTCTTTTCTATCAGAGAATTATCAGGTCTTCGACTTACTGGGTCAATGGGCTACCAGCTCACAAGTTTGACATCAGTAGTCAACCTGTAAGATCATTGCTTTTATATGATGTGTTGAACTTTTCCCTTTTTGTATCAAATCCTATCAATGGTTTTATAGGATGGGTAAACTTTTCTCTCCTTGTTTGGTTATCTTGATGCGGTGATTTGACAAAACTTTGCAGAGACATAAGCAACAACAATCTTGGAAACCAGATACCTTATCAACTCCCTCCAAACCTGCAACGATTGTATGCTTCAAATCTGAAAATCTTTCTTGTTCTTTTGTTTATTATTCCTATTTAATTTATAATGACTTCCATTATATAATTCGTATATATGCAGAAATCTTGCTGGTAATGGCTTCAATGGGGGCATTCCTTATTCTATTTCTCTGATGATTTCTCTTAAATACCTGTGAGCCAAATTAGATTTCTCTGTAATTTATTTCTTTATGCAACTTATTCTAAAATACAAACTAACATTTTTTTTAAAAAAAAAAAAAAAAAAAACTGTAGAAACATCAGTCACAATCAACTTCAGGGTCAACTGGGTGACATGTTCAGTCAGCTGTCGTCCCTCACCACATTGTGAGATCTTCCCCCAACTCTATCCCAATTAAAATTTATCTTTATGATAGAAGAGTCCAGAGTAAAAGGTTTATTGCTTTGTAATTTTCTTATTGGTATGGTTTTTGCTTTTCAATTTAAAAAGCCTATATAGCTTTTACTTTCCTCGTGTTACTTGCAATGTATTATTATTTTTACATAGTGTTGTCTATATTAATTTCTTCTCTTTCAATACCCCTTCTAGTATGTCTTTTAGAAATTTTAGAAGTGTCAGTTACCTCCTCAATTAGTAGGATGAATCAGATCTCCATATGGCATTTACATTCTACTTTTTTTTGGGTAATGTTCATTACATGATTAATTACAGAAAATGAAAATTATATGTCAAATAGTTGGGGTTTGTTTTGCTAGAATGTCAAATCACACTATTCTTTTTCCTATGCTTTAGGGATTTCTCTTTGAATTCCCTGACGGGTGACCTCCCAGAAAGTTTTAGCTCCCTCTCAAGCATAACGACAATGTGAGTATTTAAGAGATTATCCTGTGGAACTAATATTTTCATTTGGTTAGGATCCCTTGGTTATCTAATTTCTCATTACACAGGTTTTTGCAAAACAACCAATTTACTGGTAGTATTAATGTCCTTGCCAGTCTTCCTCTTGAAACATTGTAAGTGGTGTATCAATCAAAATGCATCTGGAGACTCATATCCCTTTCTTTTTTTCAGAAAAGATCTGTTATTTGGTCCTTTACTATGTTCATTTTTATGTTTCTTAGGAATGTTGCCAATAACCATTTTACTGGCTGGATTCCTGAATCATTGAAGAACATTAATCTGCAGTAAGCGTTTCATAGTACCATTAGTTGCTATGTTTGTTATTTTGTTTCTATAGGGCAATTTCTTGACTGTTTGGATTGGAGTAATGTTCATGCAGGAAGGATGGTAACTCATGGAGCTCAGGGCCTGCACCCCCACCTCCACCAGGTACCCCTCCAGTCAGCAGAACCCCCCCAAAACACAAATCTGGTGGTAATGATGGCCCATCTGGTGGTGGTGGTGGCAGTGGTGGCAAATCGGGAATAGGCGGTGGTGGAATAGCAGGAATAGTGATATCCATCCTTGTTATTGGGGCGATAATAACATTCTTTTTAGTGAAGAGAAGATCTAGAAGGCCATCTATGGATGTAGAAAAGCATGATGATCAGCCTTTTGCTCCTCTTGCTTCAAAAGAAGTACAAGGTAGCAATAACAATTCTGCAAACCAATTTGATTGCTTGGGAGTTATGAAAATCAACCTGGGGAATAGAGTCAGGTTTTTTTTTTTTTTTTAAATTCTTTTATTTAATCTCTAAAAGTACAAGCAACAAGGGAAGGTATTAGGAAGAACTAGCTTCATTGATAGCACACATCTTTGTGAAGAGAGTTTTCATAGAGGCTTCTACCAGAAACACCTCTGGGAGGTGAAACTCAGGATGTATACAAGGACACATCCAAAAGAAACTAACTGGAGAAAAGGCCAAGGCCAATGCTAAAATTTCTATAAAGTTGAAGAAATACAATTTCCCCGACTTAGCCCGTGAAAAGAGGGAAAGAATGCAAAGGGTTCTAGGACTAACAGCTAAGGTTTCCTCCCTTTCAAAAATCTTTCTATCCCATTTCTTCCATGGGCAGCTGAACTTGCTAAGTGGTGCAAAATTTCAAACTTCCCTATCTCTCTTTCTGACAAAGTATAGATGCCCACAAAGCGGAACTTCTGTCAAAGACAAAGACATTACTCAAGATGCCAAAAATTGAAGAAAATCATGGGCCATAGCTTATTAGCAAACTCATAATCAAGAAGAATATGATCAGCAGATTCTTCTTCCTTTCTGCATAAAAAAATACCAATTCACCCTAGTCCACCCCTCCACATCATCTGATTAAAGGTAAGAATATTTTCCAAACAGCATTCCAAGCCCAAAAAACTTCCTAGTAGGATCCGTGGAGCACCAATTAAGCGTTGACTGGAAAGAAAAAGATGAAGCATGTCTAGGAGCTTAATCTAGAATGCTTCCTTTTTGGATGCTTCCAACAATATGAGTCTTCCAACTTCTCCCTAATACAATAGTTGTAATTGGAATCCCAGAAGGACACCGCCAACTCAAGCTCCCAATCATAGAAGTTCCTAGAGAAACAAGGGCTCCATTGATCAAAACTACCTCATGAACTCAAGAGTTAGCAATAGAGGCCCCTTTATTTGAAGCCAAGTAAAAGAGACCCAAATTGATCCTTGAGAAGTCTCCTCCCTAAACCAAACATTAAGTCAAAATTTGGTTCCATCCCTTTCCTCACTAACATACACGGAAGTACATGGAAGAACTCTCTATTAGGTTAGTATACATTATGAACCTATTACCTAACGACTTAAGTTTTAGATCAAATTGATAGCTTAACATGGTATCAAAGCTATAGTCAACTAGAGGTTTTGAGATTGAGTCTCTTTGTATTTCCCCTATCTGTTTCTTTGTAATCCATGATTTGTGATGTGCTCTTCAGATGTGACCTAACAACTTAAACTTTTGGGTCAAATTGATAACTTAATACTCCCAACCTTTCTGCATGGCTTGCAACATATCCTACCCCTACCTACCCTATTCCACCACCTTCCTTTGGACTCCCCAAACTTTCCTCAATCACAGGTCTCCACAACTTATTCCTTTTAATATGAACCTCCAAAGCCCCTGCCTAATAAGCCTTGTTGAGGACAATTTTCAAAGGTGAAGTGCTTTTTGTATCGAAGGTAAAATGATGTGTTCCTTAAAGCTTGCATTTTGTAGTCTTCAAGTTCCTTCATGGAAAGAATGGTGCCTCTTCTTGATTTTGTGGACAGACTGTGAGAGGGCTGAGGGTGCTGCGGAGGGGTTATTTATTTACTTTTTTTGGCAACTTGTTATTTTCTTGCTATTCCTTCATCTGTTTACTGCGGTTGGTTGGAGACTCTTTCTGTATACTGTGTACTGGGGGTTCATCTTGTTTTGGTGCTTCAATTTGCACTCCCATTACTTAAATGAGCACCGATTCTAGAAACCAGTCACAACAATTGAAAAAATTATTGAGAGGCCCTTTAAGACCCTCTAATATAGGCTGTGTATCTCTTGCAAAATTTGTGTAGTCGACTTGCTTGATACCTGTTAGGACTTCAGCTCAATCAGCTTGATAAACATTGTTGTCCCTATTACCTAATAACATAAGTTTTGAGGTCAAATTGGTTGCTTAACATGGTGTCCGAGCCTTGGTTTACTCAATGCGCGGATTGAACCTCACGACATATTTATTTTCTCTAGCCCAAGTGCAAGCCTAAAGAAGGCTGCTTGTGAGGCAGGGTGTTAATAGCTTTAACCTAAATATGTCTAATATGTATTGTTGGCCCACTATTACCAGATAGCATAAGCTTTTGAGTGAGATTGGTAGCTTGAGAACTATCATGTAGGGTCTCACCCTACTGTGGTCTCATTGGTTGTCAATTTTAGTAGTTTGCCTCTTCATATTTAAGTTCATTGCCTTCAATCATTCTCTTGATTCCAGTTGAAATTTTAATTGTTTTTCTGTAATGTCTTATTTTTATTTTTATTTTTGCAGAAATGAAGTCTATCCAGGCATCATCCACAATAAACACAAAGACCTATGAACCTTCAGCCTCAATTAATCTTAGACCTCCACCCATTGATCGTCACAAATCATTTGATGAAGAGGATCTTCCGAAGAAGCCCATTATTACCAAGAAGGCTAATACTGCTCCTATAAATGCAATATCATATTCAATTGCAGACCTACAGATGGCTACAGGTAGCTTTAGTGTCGAAAACCTTATTGGTGAGGGGTCTTTTGGACGTGTTTATCAGGCTCAATTTGATGATGGAAAGGTACATATTTGTTTAATATTTTTCATGTTGCATGCTGCTGTAGTGTCATGCATGTTTTACTTATCCCTATATCCTAAGCTGCAAAGCATTTTTGGTTTTTTCTTTTCTCAATATCTATATTGATGATTAAGGTAAACTAGTCACCCGCTGTAAGGGACATGTTGCCTAGGAGAGAGTGGGTTGGAATGGGAAGGAGCTATAGTTGTGTAGTAACATATATTTATATATCATATGCAAATTTTGATGTGCAAAGAAATTGAACCATCAAATGATTCTTTGATTGATTCCCATTTCAACCAACACCCTCCTCTCTTTATCTCTGATTTTCATTTGGGTAACTGAAACTCCACCGAACATTGATGTCAAGCAATTGATGGAATTAAAAGACCATTTAGGTTGTTTATTTGTTTAATATCATCCTTAAAATTTCTCTTTGCCAATGTTGTAGGTTGTTGCTGTCAAGAAAATAGATTCATCTGCTCTCCCCGATCAATTTTCTGAAGATTTCACAGAGATAGTATCTAATATCTCCCAGTTGCATCACCCAAATGTAACAGAGCTGGTGGGTTATTGTTCAGAGCACGGACAGCACCTCCTAGTTTACGAGTTCCATAAAAATGGCTCGCTGCATGATTTCCTGCATCTTTCAGATGAATACAGCAAGCCTTTGACATGGAACACCCGCGTCAAGATTGCTTTAGGGACTGCCCGTGCATTAGAGTAAGTCGATAAATGGATAATGCCTAAAACAACAACAAAGTATAATTGCCTCTAGTAATATCTGTATTAGTCATCACATTAAGTCCTGTGAACAACACCCAATCAAATAGAGCATCAGCAGTTTATGTTTTGTGGATCCAGTTCTCATGATAGATTAGTAACATTGATGAAGCAATTAAAACATTTCTGGCTACCCTTCAGACTGAAATGGTGGGTCTATAAGGTTAACAGTTCTAAAATCTGAAAAGCCATTAGTTTGTTTTGCTCCTAAACTATGTTAGATCACTAATTTGTTTCTAATATTATTACTGTAATGTTGACAATCCACAATCTGAGACAGTTCTGGTGAGCCACTGTTCTGAAATCTCCCTATCTAAGGAGTGTTAAATCTCCGTAACATTGGCTGGCTTAGTTATTGCCTAGTGCTCAATACTGAATGCTCATTGGTTTTTAGGTGCTCAGAGTTTGCTAACCACCCAAGGTTTTTTAAAACTTGGAAGTTGCAGCTACTCTGATGAGATCGAAGTTGGCAGTCTATGTGATAAGAAAAGAGATGGACTCTATGAACCATTGTTTTTTCTCTGTTGGGGTTAATAAAATTAGCTTGGATTTTACATTTGATTTTGTAACCTCATTCTTACTATGATAATAATGTGAGGGGTGCACAGTACTCACCAAGGGAACTTTTATCAGGTACCTACATGAAGTTTGCTCACCATCAATTGTTCATAAAAATTTCAAATCAGCTAACATATTACTAGACACAGAGCTCAATCCACACCTTACAGACTGTGGGCTAGCAAGCTTCATCCCAAATGCTGATCAGGTAGATTTTGAGCCTCTTGAAGTTTTATTGGTACTGCTGATTATTGTTTTGACATATGATATTGTTTATCTGACTTTTCTCCTTAATGTACAATAGTTGCATGGCTTGTTTCATTTGTATCTCATGTAATGCTGGTTTCTATTATCACCTCAGCAAAGTTCATACCAGTTTTTACTGGAAACTGGTAAGTCAAAAACCAAATCCAGGACAGGACAGAACAGGCTAATTCACTTGCAGCATTTCTTGGCTCAGGCCTCACTTAGAGCCATCTGTCAAACCATTCTGGGGAAATTTTCTTTTCCTTAGATCTAAGGAGAGCTTTGCTCAAATATTTCATTGAGTGGACAAAGTGCATCCACCTTTTGTGGGCAACATATCATCATATATTGTGATTTTTAGTGGACACAAATTATTACACTTGTGTGAGATCTGCTTTGTGCCCTTTTTGCATCATGAATTTAGTTCAATAACCTACATTGAAAATTAATTTTGTTAATTGGGAAAATAGCGTGCTGACGGTTTAACTATTTCTTTTGAATTATGCAGGTACTGAACCATAATGCAGGGTCTGGATACAGTGCACCTGAGGTTGCCATGTCAGGTCAATATACTCTGAAGAGTGATGTTTACAGTTTTGGTGTAGTCATGCTGGAGCTTCTTTCTGGACGTAAACCATTTGATAGGTAAAAATGTTGCACTACTAGCCATCCAATGATTCCATTACCTTTTTTGAAGAGAAAAGGACCTGAATCATACCATTTTCTACTTAGCTAACTATTATGTTAACATTTTCTGACAGCTCCAGGTCCAGATCTGAGCAATCTTTGGTTCGATGGGCTACTCCTCAGCTTCATGACATCGATGCTCTGGCTAAAATGGTTGATCCGGCACTCAAAGGGCTCTACCCAGTCAAGTCTCTCTCCAGGTTCGCTGATGTGATTGCTCTGTGTGTCCAGGTAAGGTGTTTAGTTAAAGTAAAGAGTGCAGATGGATTCATCATCCTGTTTCAGCTGCTGATGGTAAAGATCTGTTCTCTGATTTTAATATTTTATCGTTTTGGGCAGCCTGAGCCAGAGTTCCGGCCACCAATGTCAGAAGTGGTGCAAGCACTGGTGCGGCTAGTCCAGCGGGCAAACATGAGCAAGAGAACCATTAGTAACGAACAAGGTGCATCTCCGAGAGGTGACAACCCAGACACACAAGACCACACATCTTGAAAACCCATTATTGGTTTCTTGTTTTGATGATTGAAAAATGAACAAATTAACCTTAATTTTCTTGTGTGTTGAGTGTAAACCTTAAATTGAGATTGGATGGCATAACTTTTTAAGTTTGACGTTGCAATGTAAACCTTGGAAAAAGGTGTTAATAGTGTATATGCTCGTTCTTTCGTTTTTTAAAGGGTTACCAAATGCTGCAAGTAAAATTTCAATGTATGGACCTGGCGAGAGAATTGAATAGTCTCACCAATAAGTTTCACATCATAATGAATATTTCATTGGTCAATTTTGTGGTATTTTAGTGTCAATTTGACAACATTTTTTAAAATAATTTAAAAAAAAAAAACAGTTTTCAATTCTATTTGAGAATGGAAAATAATTTCATCAACTTCTCTCTAAAAATATTGTAGACTTACGGACGATACCGCTCTCATTCTCGACATGAGACAAACCAATTTCAAGTCCCAAACCTGCCCAATGCATTTCATTCATAACATATGTGTCGTAATACAACATCACTTAAGCTGAAAATACCAATGTTCCATTTATATATTTAAGAGCACAAAAGCACAAAAAGCATTGAATCTGACAGCAAGACAACTACTGTGATCAAAGCAATCAAAAAGTCTCATCACAATTCAAACATTTGATGTAGTAAGAAGAAAGGCAATCCATAATGATACGAAAATTAAGTGAATAAATGAGACCCAAGCATGCCTGCAAAGTAGTTGGATAAGCCTTCATTGGGTCTTTTTAAATGGCACAATAGCCCAACAAGCAGTTCAAACTTCAAAGTTCCAAATAATAAATTAAGTTAAAAAAAAAATGTCAGTCAAAGGAGAATAAGGTCCATATCATCTGCAGATGGATGTATCATCACCTCAGCAAAGTTGTTTTAGATAAATGAGAAAATGGCTCGCTCAATTATAGACCATGTACTTGGGTGTTGCGCTGAACTTCTGGTATCCTTTGATAACTTTGTTCACTGAATCAAGGAAGTCCTTCTCGGTCACTGTCTTCCTTCGTGCTCGAATAGCATACATTCCAGCTTCAGTGCACACACTTCTTATGTCGGCTCCTGAATGTGGAAAAAGAATATGAGAAAAACCAAGAACCCAAAATAACAGCCAAAACCATCAATGGAGAGTATACAAAGACAACGTGCCCTTCAGATAAGTATTTTACCAGTTGAGTTTGGGCAAAGACGAGCCAAAAGTTCAAAACGGATATCCCTCTCACAGTTCATGGTTCTCGTGTGGATCTTAAATATCTGTGTTCTACTCTCCAAATCAGGAAGGCCAAACTCAACCTTGCGGTCTAACCGTCCAGGGCGTAACAGTGCTGGATCAAGTGTGTCAGGCCTGTAAAATGATAAACCAAATTTAAATTGTAAGTAGAGACATCTAAGCTAGTGGAAGAGACCCAAAAACTTGAAAATCAAACCTTATATCTAGAATTATGCTTCAAAAATGAAACATCCAGTTAAAGCTAGGAAGCAAATATCAGTAATCAATATGTGAAACAGAAGATACTTCAACTCTATTTGCACTCTGAATGAGTGAGGAGATAATACTGTCAAATTCAAAAAACTCAAAACAAATAATAAATAGGAACAATCCCAAAGTTGTGTTTGTTGCATCTGCCGCAGAGTTAAGCATCACAGAGAACACTCACAAGTAAAAGTCTGGAAAAGCAACCAAAACATCCGTAATAAATATGGTACTGGATTGTCATATTGCATTACTAGAAAAATAACCCCAACAACCATTTCTAACAGTGGTAGCACAGCAACACAGACAATAATCCAATGAAGGTAGCCAACTAACCTATTTGTTGCCATTAGAACTTTGATATTTCCTCGAGCATCAAACCCATCAAGCTGATTTACAATCTCAAGCATGGTACGCTGGACCTCATTGTCCCCACCAACACCATCATCAAAACGCGCACCCCCTATGGCATCTACTTCATCAAAAAACACAATACACGCTTTTTTGGAGCGTGCCATCTGCAGCAAAAAAAGGTAGCAGTCGGACAATATAGCAATGATCAAGAACAATAAAATAAATGAAGACAAACTGTAAACATGTGGCAGCTTGTGACCTGAAATAGTTCACGAACCATCCTAGCCCCCTCGCCAACGTATTTCTGAACAAGTTCACTTCCAATAACACGAATAAAACATGCATCAGTTCTGTTAGCCACTGCTCTAGCTAGAAGTGTTTTACCGGTTCCAGGAGGACCATAGCAGAGAACACCCTTAGGAGGATCAATTCCAAGCTTCACAAACTTCTCAGGGTGGAGCATAGGGAGCTCAACCACCTAGAGCCAAAGTTATAAATATCAGCAAACAAGAGAAGGACAGAAGTTCACAGGATCAAAAACTAGCTGTTAATCAAGAAAGACACGGTGTAAATGCATATATGATCTGACAAAAAAAAATGTAAAAAGAATATACACACTTCTCGCATCTTTTCAATCTGCTCCTTGCATCCACCAACATCATTATATGTCACATCCGGTTTCTCTTCTACTGTCATCATGGTTACACTTGGATCAATCTTTGGGGGCAAGGGAATTTGAATCTGATATTTATTTCGATCAACCCTGCAATGGCAGCATGTTGGTGAGACAAACAAGAACACATTAAACAAATAAATTTTTTCACCACAAAAATTATGAGGAAGTACATGCCTTTAAAGGCATCACAATAGATTTGTCAATCACATTGCAATAGCTACGTCAACAATTTATAGCTTAGACTTTGATATTGTTAAACAGAGGAATAATAAAAAATAATCATCAAAACAGTGCAAAAACATTAAATACTATGCCTTTGGGAGGAAAAAAAAATCCCTGCAAATCTCAATAATCACTGCAACAAAGTTAAAGCTACCAAACAGGATAGGAAAAAGTGATCTGTCATCTCTCCATTACCAGAGAGTGTCAGTTTTTTTACCAAAGTTAAAATTTAAGGACGTCTTGGCATCCAACACGCACGATTCTTGGGTGTAGGTCTTATTATCAAAGTTAATTTAGGGGGAGTGCAGCAACACTTACAATTCATCATGTTGAAACTCATATCTAGGTATAAATGTCATGGATAACAGGTATGAATAGAAGATATAAAAACATTAATGCACCCTCCATGCTTATTTTTTTTTTGATAAGTAAAGAAAATTCATATAAAAAGAGACGCCAAAAAAGCGACTCAAGGTATACAAACCTATGCTCGGTATACAAAGCTATACACCCACCACCAAAAAGCCACACAAAAAGAAAAAGACCCAAAGATCAACGGGCCCAAAATACAGCCTTAAAAGGATCCCAACCAATCAATAAAATTAACCAAAGATTAAGGACAATCAACTATAAACAGCTTAGCCTCAGACCATAGAGAGAGGATAAAGGAATATTTCAATTTTTGAATTGACAGCTCATTATCCTTGAAAGTCAATCTATTCCTCGTCTTCCAAACCGTCCAAAAAATATGCAGAGGAGCAACTCTCCACACCTTCCTGCGCTTTTTGCCCACAAAAGAACCTTGCCAATTGAGAAGCGTCTCTCTAACTGAAGAGGGCATCACCCAAGACACCCCAACCAAGGTAAAAAGTAACTCCCATAATGTCCTTGTTTTTGAACAGTGAAGTAGCAAATGATCTATGGTCTCCTCATTCTTAAGACACATAAAGCATCTATTAGCCAAGGACCATCCTCTTTTCTAAACAAGATCTAGGGTTAAAGCCTTGCCCCATGCGGCCTCCCACGCAAAGAAACTAATTTTGGGTTGTACCCTCCCATTCCAAATACAGCTATATGGAATAAGAATAAAGCACATTTCCATGCTTATAATAAGAATAAAGTTAAAAAGAAAGATCATTGAGTATTCCACATATAAATAAATCAAGCACATTTCTTGAGACAAAGAATCCAAAATATAAAAATTATTACAGCACAAAGGAGCAGCATTAAAATGCATGGTAGTGGAAATTTATTGTAAAAACGGAGAGATGAATATGAAACCTACCCAACACGCATGCCTTCTTCTATATCAGTTGGAGAAACTTTGTCACCCAGCCCAACAACAAACTGCAATCGTCAACATAATTAGAATGATGCTTGCAGTTTTGTATCTATGACTAAATCCAACAAATGAAAATTTGACTTCTGCTAGTTTCAAATCATATGCCATGGAAAACATTTCTGACAAAAATACTAATTTATCATGTAACAAGGGATCATATGCCATAAATTTGGAGTATAAAAGGCATTGTTTACAGAAAGCAATTATTGATATGTGTTTATTGGTGATAGGTCAGAACTGCAATTAGAGCAATGTTGTACAACAGTGGTGGAGCCAGAGAAAGAGTTGAGAGGCAACATATGAACTTAGTTAAGGGGGCAAATGAGACCAAAGTGCTCATATAGCCCAGTGGTAGCCATGTATATTTTGCACAATCCTGGGCATGGGATCAAAACTCATAGATTTGAGGGGGGGCATTTCCCCCCTTGGGCATAGTGTGGCTCCACCACTGCTGTCCAACTCAGCCAGGCCAGAACTGCAATAACACGAGAGAACTGCAATTCTCTCATGTAACTTTGTTTAGATACTGAGGAGCTCATGAATTAGTGGATTAATTTAGGACTGTTCCACTGCTGTTGGCTTGATGGTCCACACATGAATATTTTTAGGGTTGACAAATCTGTAACAAGGTGTTGCCTTCTTAAAAGCTACTAATGCTTAAAATGGTTTTTTAGCAAGGAATTAAGGCAAGCCATCCATCCACAGACCTTATTCAAATTCAGTCACCTTTGCATTTATACACCTTTCCCTAACTAGTTGTAGTCAAACAGTTTCACCACCAATATACAGGATTCCTTGGTTTGTGCTCATATTCACTGTTGCCCAGTTTCAAAACCATTGTTTATTTGCATGCATTCCTTGCTGTGGCAATCATCAACAACTGTGCTTATAAATAAGGCACAAGTGTGCCATTGGGATCATGGATCAGATGACACAGATGCACAAGGAGAAGAAAAATCATTATCCTTCGATGTAAATTGTTCAAGGTTACTATATTTTACTCCTTTTTATCCTTACATTGTGTATAATGGATCTGGCATTAGGTTCACTGTGGGATATGCCGTCTTTATCATCTCCTCACAACTATTAGATCTTTCAATGCCCCACAGATCTTTCAACACGCCTCCCAAATGGACAGGCTCTTCAATCTTTTCAGAACTATTTTTTTTGCTAGGTAAAAGCAATTGTACTAAAAGTGCCTAAAGAAGGGCGCACAAAAATATATGCAGTGTATAAAAGCTCCTAAGAACAAAAAAAAAGAGGGATACTTCAATTTGTGCCCCTTTTTCATCCTTCTTTTTTTTTTTTAAGCACCCTTTTTTCATCCTATCAGTCCTTCACTTGTTTCTCTTTAATAATTTCTGTTTTGTTGGTGGCACTATCTCAAATCTCTTTCATTATTGGAGATTTCTTGTCCTTGTGCAGGTTGTTTTGATATGAACTACAGTGGAATAATCTGGTTTAGTAGCGTTAAAAGTAGGTGGTGTTCTAAGAGGGGAAGGCTTCTAGGATGGTCTCTAGAAAACTATTGTAAAAGGATTATTTGTACCAACTTATATGGTGAGTTGGCAGGATGTATGGAGGATGGGGAGAAGAGTTCCTTAGAAAGGATGTTTCCTAGACTCATTGAACAAGGCAATGGATAAAAATGCTTGGGTGGTTGCTTATTGGCTTGATGAAAGTGGTTGCAGCTCCAGAATCCACTAAATTTTAGAAAATTTCATGATTATGAATGGGATTCAGTGGAGTTACTTTTGCAACTTCTTTTCTCTGCAGTTCGTGGTGGTAGAGATGATAGTTATAGTCTGAAGAATCTCTGAAATTTGTACTACTGACCAGCTAATGGGAGAGGGCAGGATTATTGTCGATTGGTGCAGCTTGTGCCAACAAATGGACAAGTCAACCAACCATCTTATCACAGACTACATGTGAGTTTAGTTTGCATTCTTTGTTAATATCCATTTTTAGGCTTTCTTGGATTTTGCTCTTGCATGGTTAAGAATACTTTTCTAGTTGGCATGACAATTAGTAGGCAAAAACCGAAAGATGTGTGGGGATTGGCCCGTTGTGCTTGTTTGGTAGGAAGAAGTGAGATCAAACCATGCCTGATTTGGAGTGTCCCAAGTTGGCTTTGAATAAGTACCTTTGCCTTTTGCCTTCCAAAGCTCCTTTTTATGCACACTGTGTAGGTGAACCGCTCACATGCATGCCAAATACACACACACATATCCAATGGACCACAATTACCAAGGAAATAAAAGAATTGCTATCTCTTCTATTTCAACTTGAATGTTCATTTTCTCTAGTAGGAATCCTCTGATTGGTTTTATGACCAATTAGTAACCTCCTCTTTCTCATAAAATTGAAGTGCAACTTTCATGAGTCTTCTTTGGTAAAACCTAGTGAAACACATATCGGTGGCAATGTTAGGGATCACAGCAACTTCTTATCTGCCTATTATATGCTTTTTTTTTCCTATTCAAAACTCATTGTTTATCATCTCAGGGACAGAAAGAGTCTGTTATCACTAATCAAGACTTTTTGAGAGGATCTCTTCGCAAATGAGATTATCATTTTCCTGGTAAAAAAACCAAGTTCTTGTTTGATATGTGATGTGGCAAGGATAATGGAGCTTAGCATTTAGAGAATGTCTAGAGGAGGTAGAAGACAGTTTACTGTGGAATCTAAAGCTTTTGAGCTTGTGATTGATGTAGTAGGAGGTAAGCTGAGAGGATGTATTTGGGAGAGATGTAAAGGGCTATCATCTTGGATCAGATTTGGAGATGCAAGCCTCAGTAGTTTGTTGGTAGGAGTGGAGTCCTGCTGTAGAGATAGAGATGATAGTAATTGGTCCCTCGCTTGGGAGGAGGAGGGAAGGAAGTATAGATTGGAGCGTCGTTCAAATGAGGCGGGTAGATTCATTCTCTGTTCTGTTCGTGATTTGGAGGCCAAAAGGTTTTGCTTAATTTTTCCAGAAGGAAAGAGGCTATCTGGAGGATGGAACACCTTGGCTGAGAAGCTAAGGGAGGTTGGGGTAGCTCCATTTAGAGGAGTAAAGGACCCTCTTTCTCTTGAGGTGCTGAAGAAGGAGAAGGAGCCTGATCAAAGGACATATGCAGATGCTGTAAATCTGAGATTGGGGAGACTTGGGGACAAGGTTTGGCTGGAAGCGGGAAGGAGGGTGAAGCCTGGTAGATTAGAGCAACTGGGTCATTGCTTAGTGGGCAGATGGGATAAGGTGGAGAACCATCCTCCTGCGTTGGATTATCTGAAGAACTGGGCTGTCCATGCTTGGCTCCTCAAAGGCAAGCTGGACATAGCTGTAATGGGAGGTGGGCTAATACTATTTGAGTTTGAATTGATGAGTGAGGCCGAGCGTGTTCTTGCTAGAGGGAAGAGAAAGGTTCTAGGCAGTGTTTTAATGATGGAAAGATGGCACCCGGAGGTGGGGTGTTTCAGCAATGGTGCTTTTGCTAGCGAGGTATGGGTGAGAGTGGTAGGTCTTCCCCTTCACCTATGGAATCGAGAGGTGTTTAAGCTGATAGGAGATGGTTGTGGCGGGTTCATTTCTGTGGACAACAAGACGGAATCAATGGCAGAGCTGCAATGGGCTAGAATGCTGGTGAAATTGGCGGGCAGGGATACACCTTCCTCCGTCCAGATTGTGGATGAGATGGGGTGCTTCTCAGTCCAGTTGTGGTGGGAATACCCACCTTGGTTCTCTCAGGTGGTGCCGGTGGGAAGTGGTCTCGGGAAAGGGGATGCCATGGCTGAAGAAGTTGCAGGGAGTGGGCCTCGTAATGAGTGTAGAGGAGGCGTGCTCGTGAAGGTTGGACAGCCGAAGGAGCAGAGGGGAGTAGTTGAGCCGCCCTGTGGTAGTTCTTCAAAAGGGGTTTCAGGCTGTCCATATGAGTTGGCTGAAAGGGGGCCTGGAAAGGAGGTGACTGATGGAGAAGACAGCTGCGGGATCAGCAGCCGAGGTGGAGGGAAGTTGGCAAATCTGGGAGGTTTTAAATCTGGGCCAGCTGCTTGTGTTTTTGGGCCCGATTGGGAGGCCCAAGCCAGGAGCGGGCTTGGAGAGGGTGGTCTTAAGTCAGAACATTTGGGAGCCCAGATGCTTGGGTCAGATTGTGAGCCCAGGCCCATCTTGTTAAAAGGGTGGATAATGGGCCGCGAGGAAAGGCCTTTCCTCATAAAGGGGTCGATCACGGGCTGTGAAGGGAGGCCCGACATGGGATTTGAACCAGTCTTGGGGGGGTTAAAAGAAAATAGGGCTTTTCCTTGTGCCGAGGTCGGGGGGGTGGAGATTAGGGCTTCGATGGAAGCTTCGGGTGGCCAAGGTAAGGAGGACAGGGGGATCGCTTGCATTCTAGGAGGAGATTGGAGGGATTCCGAGTATCAAATGGAGAAGGCGAGAGCGCGAATGACTGAAGAAGCGCTGTCGGCTGAAGCATCCAGGTACGAGACCGTTATCGATGTTCTTGGGGGGGAAAGGGTCCATTTCTCTTCTTCTACTCTTTCTGGGTGCGATCGGGCTATGGTGGTGGGGGGTGTTAGGGGTCCGTTAGTTATTGACGAAGGTGTTGGGTATCAAGCCCCGTTGCGTGCGTTGTTGACTGATGGTAGTCCATGGGAGACGGGTACAGAGGGGGGAAAGAACAGGGGCTTCACGTCAAAGGAGAGAGTGGATCTGGAGGAAGAAGAGGACCAGGGCAGCGGCTGGGATGACAGCAGCTTGGCTAAGTTTAGAAAGACTCTGGGATTCTCGACAGTTGGTGTTGAAGGGGAAATTCTTAAATTACTGTTAAGGCTGAAATCAAGGAGGGATCAAGGTAAGAAGAAAGGTATTTCAGGGATGACTAGGTTTGATAGGGAAGTGAAAAAATTGGAATGGTCGATTAATTATGAAGGAGAGAGCAGGAAGAAAGGCTCGGATAGAAGAAACGGGGACAGAGCTCTGTGTCTTAAATGAAGATTAAAATCCTATCTTGGAATGTCCGGGGGGTGAATGATAGAAATAAGAGGTGTTCAATTAAGGCCTTAATCAGATCCCAAAAAGTGGATTTGGTATGCTTGCAGGAGACTAAAATGTCTCAGATGACTCTAGGGGTGGTGAGAAGTCTTGGAGTGGGGAGATTTTTAGATTGGGGAGTTCTTAATGCGAGAGGGGCAGCTGGAGGGGTGTTGGTTTTTTGGGACAAAAGAGTGCTGGAGTTGGAAGGGATGGAGGTGGGTCTTTTCTCAGTCTCCTGCCGGTTCAAGAACTGTGAAGATGGTTTTAATTGGGTTTTTTTAGGAGTGTATGGCCCTACTGTAAAGAGATATAGAGAGTTGTTTTGGGAAGAGCTGGGGGCTATCCGCGGCCTCTGGAGCGATCCTTGGTGCATCGGAGGTGATTTCAATTTAATCAGATTTCCAAATGAGAGCAGAAGAGGGGGAAGGTTGTCTTCTTCAATGAGAAGATTTTCGGAAGTGATTGATGACTTGGATTTGAGGGATCTTCCCCTCCAGGGGGGTCCATTCACGTGGAGTGGAGGGCTGAACAATCAAGCTATGACCAGGTTAGACCGTTTTTTGGTGTCGGAGGATTGGGAGAGTCACTTTAAGGGGGCGGTGCAGTGCACTCTTCCTAGGCCTGTGTCCGACCATTTCCCTATTCTATTGGATGGAGGAGGGGTGAGAAGAGGTCCTGCTCCTTTCCGTTTTGAAAATATGTGGCTTAAGGAGGAGGGATTTAAGGATCTGTTGAAGGGGTGGTGGCAGGGTCTAAGCTTTAATGGCTCGTTTAGCTTCATCCTTGCTGAGAAGCAGAAGGCTTTGAAGGCGATTCTTAAGTTGTGGAATAAGGATGTTTTTGGGAAGGTGGATGTCAATAAGAAAGTGGCCCTGGACAAGGTGATTTTCTGGGATGGTCAGGAGAAGATTCGCCCCTTATCTTTGGAAGAGTTGGAAGCTAGAAAGGTCGCAAAGGGGGATTTCGAAAAATGGGCTCTAATGGAGGAGGTTTCTTGGAGACAAAAATCAAGAGAAGTATGGCTAAGGGAGGGGGATAGAAACACGGGCTTTTTTCATAAAATGGCTAACTCCCATAGTAGGAGAAACTGCCTGTCCAAGATTAAAGTTGACGGAGTTTGGTTAATAGAGGAGCAGGAGATAAAGAGGGGTGTGGTTAGAGCTTTCAAGGACCAGTTGACTGACCCGGGGTGCTGGCACCCTTCAATGGAAGGTCTGGACTTTAATAGAATTGGTAATGAGGATGCAGCTAGGTTGGAGGAGGTTTTTTCAGAGGAAGAGGTCCTCAAGGCTCTTTCAGACCTGAACGGGGACAAGGCCCCGGGTCCAGATGGTTTCCCCATTAGGTTTTGGCAATTTTGCTGGGATGTTGCCAAAGAAGAGATTATGGGTTTTTTGTTAGACTTTCATGAACGCGGCAGATTCGTTAGGAGCCTAAATTCGACCTTCCTGGTTCTAATCCCAAAAAAATCTGGTGCCGAGGACCTTAGAGACTTCAGACCGATCAGTTTGGTGGGCGGTTTGTATAAACTGTTGGCAAAAGTATTAGCCAACAGACTTAAGAAGGTAGTGGGCAAAGTGGTGTCTTCAGCTCAAAACGCCTTTGTTGAAGGAAGACAGATTCTTGATGCTGCCCTTATTGCCAATGAGGCAATAGATTCTCTGTTGAAACGAAACGAGAGTGGGGTGTTATGTAAATTGGATTTAGAGAAGGCATATGATCACATAAAGTGGGATTTTCTGAGTTTTGTACTGCAAAGCATGGGATTTGGGGAGAAGTGGATTGGGTGGATATCCTAGTGCATATCTACAGCAACGTTCTCAGTATTGATCAATGGCACCCCGGAAGGCTACTTCAAGAGTTCAAGGGGGCTGCGTCAGGGGGACCCCCTATCCCCTTATCTTTTTGTGATAGGAATGGAGGCCCTGAGCAGGCTGATCAATAGAGCAGTGGGGGGAGGGTTCCTATCAGGCTGTAGGGTTGATGGAAGGGGTGGGAATGGGGTTTTAGTCTCTCATTTGCTGTTTGCCGACGACACGTTAGTGTTTTGTGAAGCTTCTGAAGATCAGATGGTCCACTTAAGCTGGTTGTTGATGTGGTTTGAAGCCATATCAGGGTTGAGAATCAATTTGGACAAAAGCGAAATTTTACCGGTTGGTAGAGTGGAGAATTTGGAGAATTTGGCTCTTGAGGCTGGCTGTAAAGTGGGTAGGCTGCCTTCTTCTTATTTGGGGATCCCTTTGGGGGCGAACCATAAGTCTGTGGCGGTTTGGGATGGGGTGGAAGAAAGATTTCGGAAACGGTTGGCCTTATGGAAGAGGCAATTTATTTCCAAAGGAGGGAGAATTACTCTAATTCGGAGTACATTGTCAAGTATGCCTATATACTTGATGTCTTTACTTCGAATGCCAAGAGTGGTTTGTCTAAGGTTGGAGAAAATTCAAAGGGATTTCTTGTGGGGAGGGGGTGCTTTGGAGAGGAAGCCTCACTTAGTTAAGTGGGAGACCGTTTGCATGGATAAAAGGAAGGGGGGTTTGGGAGTTAGACGCCTTTCCATCCTTAATAAGGCTCTTCTTTGTAAGTGGAATTGGCGTTTTGCGATTGAAAGGGAGAATTTGTGGAGGCATGTAATTAGTAGGAAGTTCGGGGAGGAAGAAGGGGGGTGGAGTTCTAGAGATGTAAGGGAGAGTTATGGAGTAGGATTTTGGAAGGAAATAAGGAAGGAAGGTGCCCTTATGCAAAGAAAAGTCGCTTTTCTAGTGGGGAATGGTAGAAGGGTAAAATTTTGGAAAGATTTATGGTGGGGGAACGTCCCCTTATGCAATTCCTTTCCCTCCTTGTACGCTTTTGCTTCCTCTAAGGAGGCTTGGGTAGAGGAGTTTTGGGACACTTCGGGAGTGGAAGGGGTTTGGAGTCCTAGATTTTCTAGGCCCTTCAATGATTGGGAGGTGGAGGAGGTGGAGAGGCTTCTTTTGGCAATCCGAGGTGCAAGGCTTAATCCTCTTATGGAAGATAGAATGATGTGGAAAGTGACTTCAAATGGGAGTTTTTCAGTTAGAGCACTCTATAATGATCTATCTTCAAGAAGAGTTGGTTTTTTCCCTCATGGCTTGATATGGAACCCTAGTGTGCCTTCCAAAGTGTGTTTCTTTGCTTGGGAGGCTTCTTGGGGTAAGGTGCTTACTATGGATCAGCTTAAAAAGAGGGGGTGGGCTGTTGCTAACAGATGTTTTCTGTGCTGTGAGGAAGGGGAGTCAATTGATCATATTCTTATACATTGCTCCAAGGCAAGAGATTTATGGGATTTATTGTTCGCCCTTTTTGGAGTGTGTTGGGTCCTTCCGTTTTCGGCTAGAGAGACCCTTGTTGAATGGAGGGGCTTTATGTTGGGCAAGAAGCATAGTAAGGTGTGGAAGGCAGCCCCGTTGTGCCTCTTTTGGGCGGTTTGGATGGAAAGAAACAAGATTGCTTTCGATAATGAGGACTTTTCGGTTCATAGGCTGAAAAATTCTTTTGTTTGTAATCTTTGGGTGTGGACAAAATCAATTGTAAATGAAGGTCCTCTCTCTTTACCTAGTTTTCTTGATTGGCTAGGCGCTAGTTAAGGGTCGGGTTTGTTTTTCTCTTCCCTTGGGTGTGCCTTTAGGGTCCTTTTGTATACTCCCTGTATGCTTTTGGGTTTTCCTCTTGGTGCCCTCTTTTAATATAATTCTGTTTTTGCCTATCAAAAAAAAAAAAAAAAAAAAAAAAAAATCATTTTCCTGGTAAAGATGCAAGAAAAGTTACTCTATACTTCCATCCACACATTGTACACCTCACGTGTCTTATACTAGTATCTCGCTTGCCCTTTTATTATGACCTTGCTTATGTATTAAATGGGAAAAAAAAAGGAAAGAATTTTATGTTTCAGAAAAATTTTGCGTTTGAACAAAACAAAAGGAACAGAAAAAGAAAGTCCATGCTTTACAAGTTTCTATAGGAAGAAACAGAGTCTTAAAATTGAAGCTTACCTTTGCAATTTGTTTAACATTTATCACATATTTGGCATCCTCAGAATTGGGGCTAATTATCTTTGTGCATCTTGCCACCTAGTTTCCAAAACCAGCCACTCTTCAGATATACATTATATTAAGACAGTAAATGTTGTTCAACAAAATCAAGAAAAACCACCTGAAGAGGCTGCTCCTCCTGCATCATTTGCTTATCAGAAACAAGATCCCACTGACTTGGTGCAGCTAAGCCAGTATCAGATTCCTTGATACCTGTTATAAGATGAAAATCATTGCTATAATTTCATGAAGTGTTATTCAAGCCATAATCAGCCCATAATACATGCCTAGTTTATCAAAACTTCTCATATAACCTTGGCTACTACTATTTTCAACATGGATCAACATAATACATGCCCAGTTTATCAAATAGCACTATACATTGGAAATATCACGAATAAGAAACATACCACATAAATCGTTGACCTTCTTAGCCATTTCTTTAATTTCCTTCTCTGTTTTCTTTATTGGTGCAGAATAAGGTCCCAAGCCCTGCATAAACCATTCAACTGTTTAGAAGAACTAATAACTGACCCACCAAAATCTAAGAAGCTAATAACAGCTGAAAAATGAAATTCACAAGAAATAATTTTAATGTAAGTGTGCATCAAGAAGCACGCAACCCCTAAACAAAATTCCACATTCTAAATATAAACTAAAAAGCATTGTCAGGTTGAAAAACCAGGCCAACCCAAATGATTGACTCAATTAATGGGACCAAAATCATAAGAATTGACCCACCAGGCCCACCCATGCAACTTCAATTCAATGCCCCTAACTCTGAGAAAATTTGGGCTTGCCGTTATACACTTCTAGCACCATCAGATCTCCATCCACCCCTCGATCCAACTATCGATTTGACCACTTTAATTTTGATGTGCTCGTCAATAACATCATCATAGAGATGATAATTTTCAAGCTGTTATTGATGAACAACAATCAGGGGATAAAGGAAGTTTCCATTAAACCCATTTTTCTCCTGTCTCTTTTCAACAGTGTAAAATATGAAGTGGCCAAAATCAGCACATAGCTGATACTAATGGCAAGAACATCACAATCGCAGTAATGAAAGAACAGTGGACAAAGAGAATCAACAGCGCGAGAGAATCTCACCGGAAACCCAACAAATTGCAACAAATCTAGTCGAAACAAATCGTATTTGGAGCGTAACTATTAGGGTTTAAAGGGGACGAATACTTACATAGGTTTTAAGGAGAGCAATATCATCTTCATCAAGAGGCCGAGGGTTCTTCTCATCCTTAATCTCATCTTCGGGCTCCGGCGCCATCGATGCTTTGTCTCACCTCTTCTTTTTTTTTATCTTTCTTTCCAAACAAGTTACCTCGCACAACAGACCTCACGCTCAGTTCCGCTTCCTCAACATCGATTTATAGCTCCCCCAATGGGTTAATTTGGGCCGAAGGGGCCCAGTCTCACCGACCTTCCTTTTGAGAAAGTGGGCTTAGTTTTGGGCTTAGTTTTATTGGGCTCTTGAAGTTCAACAACCCAAACACAATTTGTTTACCATTTTCTACAATAAAATATTCTTTTTTTTTTTTTTCATACGTTTTGATTGACATAAATGTATGGATGGTAACGGGGCGGGTTCAAGACAGGTCGCCTCATCATTTATTCAAAATAATTTTCATCTTCCTCCCATTAAAAAAAAATTAAACAAAGCGGGACGAGTATAAAAATTTCTCATACCCACCCCGCCTCGACTTGTTTATATATTTTTTTTGAAATTTTTAGAATTTTTTAATTATATTAAAATAAATATATTTTATAAATAATTAAATTATTATATTTTTGTAACTTATTTTATTGAAAAGTATTTTTATTATTGTTACTATTATTAGTCTCAATGTATTAAAAATGGAAAAATAAAAATTAAATTAAATTAATTTTTAAAATTAATTTTATATATAATCGGGACAAGGTGGGGTGGAACAAGGCTTTACCTGAACTTACCTCGAACCCATCCCATAAAAAAAAAAAAAAAGGGAAAGCGGAACAAGTATTCGAAAAAACCCACTCCATTTCCAACCCTACATACATTGAGATTGGGCTAACCAGTTGAGGTAGAATATCCATTTGCCAACCCCACTTCAAGAGAAAACTTGGTTAGGGTTTTGCCACAACACTCAAAGAGACGTATGAATTATTTGAAAGAAGAAAACTTACCCTTGTTTAAGAATTTAAGGTGATGGATAACCCGGAGTCATTTTTAGAATTCATTTAAGAATGATTTTGAGAAAGGTTAAAAGCTAAAGTCATTTTGGTTTAAGTATATTTAGAGTTTGTTTAAGAATGATTTTGAGAGAGCTTAAAAGTGCTTCTAATAATAATAATAATGGAACGGATTTTTTTTGAGTTATTTGAGGATTTGAGGTTTTTTTTTTTTCCTAAACACATCTAAATTTTTTTGACAAATACGTTTCTCCTAAGTTTAAAGAATTTTTTTGTTACATAATGGCATACCAAAAACATACTATCAAAAAATTTGTTTTGGTATAAAAGTATGTCCAATAAAAGCGTACCCAAAATTACTCCTAAATAGACATATATATATATATATATATAGACGAAAATGCAATTTATGAACACAAAAATATGATTTTTGAAAGAACAACCTATGAATTACAGCAAGTGATTCTGTAGATTTTGCCAACTACCTGATTTAAAATAAAGTGCTATCAAGCATAAGAAATCACTTCCAAATTGGTTCGAAATATAAGAAACTTTTATTAAGATCAACAGTTTAGAAAAGAAATGTTTTGTCCACATGAGGATTCTGCTACAACCTTAGAAGAAAATTATCATTTGGGCCATTAGCCAGTTTACGTGCCTAGGGCGATGGCTTTAACAAAGATTTATGGCGTGATATATGAAACCAATATATCAAGACCAAACCCAGAATAATTGGATACAACTGACTTAAGAAATTTAAATTTTCCATGGTCTTTTGGTATGAGGTTAACATGGAGCAGCTGCCCAAAACCTCCCAAAAGAGAGAACAAAAATGAAATGAACAAAACTTGGTTACATGTCTTTCTCCAGATGCCAATGACATATACAAGAATCTGTAACTACATTGAATCCCAGAACTTCAGAATGTCATTCTTGTTCAAGTGAAAGGTCTTGCAGATATCTGAAACAGCATTTTTGTTAACACCATCATTGGCATCACCAATACAAAGAAGCTTCTCGAGTTCCTCAGATGGCTCCAATACCTAATTACAATAAAGAAAAAATAATTAAACAAGACAGAAGACCCCTTCACCATAGATGTCTTAAGAACATTAATATCATTATGCACAATAGCCAAAACAAGCCGTCTTAAGAAAAAGAATGCCTTATCAACAACTGTCTGATAATTTCATAGATTGACAAACAGAGAATGCATTTGATGAGTTGAACCACTTGTCAGTAAATGCATAATCCATCTGGCTTGCAGCTAGGCAACTCACATCTTACTGACAGAATTTATTTTCTGACCTGAATTGAGAATATGTGGAAAGAGAGAATAGGGATCACTCTGTCATGCACAGTACAAAGTTCACTGGCATGGATATGCCTCTTATAGAGTTATAGGCTTGTTAATCCTATGTTACCAGTAAAGAGTTCTGATCAAAGACCAATCTTTTTACCAACCAAATAAGAGATGAAGTACCTATGATATTATTGTTCACAAAAGAAGCATTCTTCTTGTTAACGATAACCCAGCTGAGTTCCAAATTAAGAGTACAAGTTTATCATGAAACCTAACAAAAAATCTTTATGATTTTCAGCCTAGGTTAAAACCAAAGAAAAGGTTAATTGCCTGAAAAATCAAATGAAAGACATCAACAGAGTTTGGGAAAGTTTTGAACTTATAAAGTCCACCAATGAGTAATGCAAACTCAGTTAATGACACAGAAAAGGAAGCGTCAACAAGTTGGAACTTTTAAGATAACGACCACAAGGCTCCAGAAAATAAAACATCCTACCAATTGTATGAAGTAATAATATCACCAACCAAAGCCATACTCCAATTATTGTCATTAAGTTCAAAATAGCAAACAATATCTTACCCATGGACAACCAAGTGATTTATGGATTTCATCCTTGGATTTATTAGAAGCATCCGATTTCTGAGTCTCTATGCAATCTGAAACTAGCCGAAGAAGTCTCTCGCTTCCCTAAAAGATCAATATAAACATATAAACAAAAATAATAAAGGAAACTGTAGTTTCATGCATATAAAGGAAAAGGGGTAAAAAAGATATACAACAATATCTGTAGACCTAGGAGACTCATCTAGGGGGAGAACAGCACAAACAGATAATATGACCATCAATACACAACATAAACCATACTAAAGGAAATACACCCATACAACTAAAACTTAACAAATCCTTAAATTTTAATCACACGTCTTTTCTTGCTTCCTCCAGTCAATTCCTTTTGCCACCCACCCCACCCCAAAATATCCACTTCTCCTTATAAGCATTCACTGGTCTTGCACATTGTAAAACCATCTTGACTGACTTCCCTTCATCGTGTCCTCAAGTGTTAATCCCTCTAGCTTCTCATGTGCATTCATGTCTTATTATACTTTTTTTGGCCACTCATCCATCCCAACATCCTTTAGCCACCATGCCATTTTCTGAATCTGTCTCTTGCCTGCCAGCATTCTATACCACCAAGGCAACTCACACCATATTTACATAAGAAAAACATTAAAACAAAATCCATTTAGTGGAAGAGTTTATGAAAAATAACCAAGGAAGATTGAACAGTGAGTAAATAATGAAGAGTGAACAATTCCCTTATTCCCTATAGATCATCCCAAAGGAGGGAAGATTGAATAGATGTAATTCCTACTCCCTTGGTTTCTAAGTGCCCGAAAGTAACTTATTTAAGATCATAGTATTTACCATAACCACATGAGCATAAAGTTAGTCACAATGTCTAAGAACATCATACACACCTGGAGAGCTTGCCAGTGAGAATAAGTGCGAAACGAAATCCAAAAGAATGGGATGTTAGGCAGAGGTAAAACCTATATAAGATAAGAAACAAAACAAGTAAGAACCTGCTAGCCAACATATTTGACAAAAGAATGTGAATAATGAGCATTTGAGAACATATAGTTTCAAGCATGCTAAGAAATAAGTTTGACAGTTGATAGAACTAACAAATATACATCCAAAAGTGAAAATGGAGTACAAGAAACAATTACCAATGTACACTGAATGCAAACGTGAACAGAAGCAATGAAACTGAACCGTAGAAGCATTTCTTGTGAATAAAATTTGACAATCAATAGAAATAACAAATATACATCCAAAAGTGAAAATGGAGTACAAGAAATGATCACCAACGTACACTGAATGCAAATGTGAATGGAAGCAATGAAACTGAACCGTAGAAGTATTTCTTGTGAATAAAATTTCCCCTGATAATCAGATAGCAGTTCCTTTCAGTAAACATTATCATTGCTAAGAAACTAATACAAACAACATAGTATGATTCAATTGAATTAAATACATCTTCAACTTTCTACATGCTTAAAATTGACAATAAGGTAGAATGAAGCTCTTATAAAGGCATAGCAATGCCCGACTCAACAACGCCTAACATGAACCATTTAGGGTCAATTCCATGCTATCTTTTGCCATTCTAAGGATCTGCTTGATCCAGGGTCATGTCTTTCAAAAGATATAGCGACTGATGGGAAATTCTAAAATTTAATCAATCCTACTGGGTGATTTGCCACAACAGAGGAGAGTTACCAAAAAAACGATTATTCATTGGCTTTAATTAGTTGAAGAACGATGCTAACCTACTTGTCATCTCCTCGTTTGGCTTATAACATTTTACTTGTTATACAAAATTCTTGGAACTATATGATCCAAATTGGCAACTTGAAGGAAGGAATGGTGACAAAAAAGCAACAATAGTTTATAACCTTTGAAATATTGAGTCACACTAAAAGAAGAAAGAATATTAGTTACCTTAGGGCAACATGCCGTAATCTTCGACGTACAAGTCGTGCATTTAAGCTGCAAGCCATGAAATACTATTAAATATTGATAGATGGATAGAAGGCACCAAAATAAAAACCGAAAAGAAATAGAATACAGGCCCTGCAATCATATCCCATGGTTACAGTCCCCTGCAGAGCATAGCACATGTAAATTATCAATATAATACGGCTCATAGAATTCAACATCCTAGTTGAATACTTCTTCTAATATCTATCAAAAAAAAAAATTCAAGACTCCCATCAACTTGAACAAAGGGTGAAAAAAAAGGTTAAAGGTTAGACCAGTGTAGTTCAAATTTCAATATGTTAATTCATACTTTTTTTTAAATAATAATAATAATAATCTACACAAACTGGACAACTTAAAAAATATAAGTAGTTTCAATGGGGTAAAAAACGACAATATGTGCTTACTCAGCAAAATTTCTAATATTTCAAAATTTGAGTGGCTCTTGTTACCTATATAAATAAGTTAAAAGTTACATATCCAAAAATTAATTAATAAGTATCTAAACCACAGATCGGAGATACAGAAAGAAGAAAAAATAACTCAAAGCAAGAAATCCTGCCCTAACTATCTAGGACCACCTGCATGAGCCCTCCCTCATCATCAGTGTTTTACATAGGGTCATACCTCAATTTATTCAGAGGATATCATAGATTTTGTCAGCCCGCAACCCGCATTCTACCAGGTTAGTAGCAATCCTCACTGTTGCAGCCACTAGTCTTAAACATACAGTTCAACCACAGTTCTCTCAAACTGGCTCCATCGGTATTACTTTTTCTTCTTGGAAATGCAATCATTTACAACTTTTTCCCTTCATTCTCAAGACAAATGCATTTTAATATTTTGTGAATATATTTCTTTAACATTTAAACAAAATCTACCAGAGAGAAGAGATCCAAACGTAAAAAGATGAAAGGCCATTGAAGAACCTACCCACAAGATGTTTATTCATATTGGTTTTTTGTTTCAGCTTTAGTTATAATTAAAGGCGTCAAGGGAAGAAAATAGGACTATAACAAGAATATCCCACACACTTGGTAATCAACAAGCGAACCCAAGAAAAAGAGCCAAAAAAAAAGAAAAGCGAAAGGGTTGAGGTGAAATAAGAGAAAAAAAGGAGAAACCTTGACCTTGACGGATATGCAACATGGACCTTTGAGACCTCCTTGGAGATAGATTTGAGGAAAATCTCAGAAGGCTTAACACGAGCCAAAAGACGCAAACCCAATCTGCATCACCACAATATGATTCAGTCCCTCTTTTACTTTAAAAAGGAAAAAAGAATGATAAAACAGGGGGTGTAAATTTAAAGAGAAAAGTCAGGATTACCCATAAAGCTTGTTTTTCAAAGTTCCCTCGGGCGCCTTCTCCAGACCCACCCAAGCTTTATTCATCTAAAAATATTGGAAATAAGAAACGAGTAAGGAGAGTTGAAGAAGAGTAAACGGAAAAAAGAAAGAGGGGAGACCTTGTTGGAGGCGAAATCGAGAAGGAGCTCAGCATTAGCGTTGAGGGGCTTTGGATTGGAGGAGATGCGGTTCCAGAGGTCTCTGAGAGTGGAAGGAGTATGAGCAGCCTGAGAGTCGGCAGCAGCGGGGTCTACGGATCTGGCGAAACACCACTTTCTTCCTTTGATCGGGAAGACCACCAATCGAGCTTTCATTCTTGAAAACCTACCCTATCTTAATTCAATTTCATTCCTCTTTATGTTTTTTTACATTGGAAGCAAATGGAAGCCCAGAGAATTCAAGTTAGAAAAATGAACTTTGAATCGCACAGAGAAAGTATTTGTGGAGGGGGTTGAAAACGAAATGCGAAAACGAGGTGAATCGCCGCGCATTTAAAGGCAAGACGGTTTTTTCTTTCTACTTTTTTAATTTTTTTTTTCGAGATGTATAAAAATGGTAATAGCAGTGAGGTCACGAAGCGATGGACTGTGAGTCAGTTCCCACGTGCCCTTCTTTATTTTTCATTCATTAGGAAAATTCTATTCCACTAATTAATCGAATCTCCAACGTCCAAATCAATCTTATGAAATACGAAACAATGACATCACGTAGTGTACTTCCGTCACCACCACCAATCAAGTGGTACAAATATCATCATTCGTATCCTTATTTACCTTACATATATTCAATGATATGGTTTAAATCTTTTGTTTGGTGGATATTACTATGAAATCTAAACATTTTTCAAAACACATACATGACAATGATAAACATCTAATTAATGATCCATTTTCGATAGATATAAAAAAAAAATGCAAATACATTTCGATTAATTTAAAGTTCAGGATCTAATTTCCATTTATTCATATCAATAAATTGAGTGGAGCATGATTAATATTACAAAAAAAGAGTGATGAGGTATCCACCCAACTTGTGAGCTGTTAATTTGTACAATCAAATTTAAACTATTAAACGAAAGCATAAGGAAATGGGACCATTTCGATACCATACCATAGAATTACCCTCTGTTACAAACACTTAAAAAAGAGTACTTCTCTAATCCCATTTCCAAAGACATCGATAAAGCCTTATATACGTGTGGCTAGTGGCTCATATGTTTTTACAAAAGCATCTTCCCTGCACCGAGCTGCAGTTCGTTCATGCACAATTTGCCATTACAATACTCCTTCCCAATGGGCCCTCTTGTCTTTACCTTCACAACATAACAATTCCAAAAGTTGTTTCTCAAAAGTGAGCATCAGTTGATTTACATCACAAATAATTCCTTGCCTGAATTCACTAGCACCAGGTGCATAAAAAATATGACTGACAAAACATGCCTTAAAAAATAAAAAAAGGTGTATGAAAGAAAATTTGGGAAAAAGGCATATGCTATATCATACACTACTAATACATGTTGATGGCAATCTGAGCAACTCAACCATTTGGAAATCCAATCATCCTGCTGAACTAACAGAATGAATGCGTACCAAGTGAAGGCAGCCAAATTCACCTAACACAAAATATCACCAATCTCTCTATTGTTTGTCTTCACTCATTGTCTGCTATGAAGTTTGGCTGTTCACCTTGGCAGAGATACTCATCACAGTGTGATGCAGATCCCCAGCCCCTCCGGAGCCGCAGAATGTCTTCTGTGAAAGTGGAACCAGGGGCTCCAATGAACACACTAGCCATAGCACAAATTGTCTTATCCAGCATGGCTTCCACCTGCAATATAACAAAATTACCAAAATTATAAGAATAATAACCAATAAATTCTCAAATTTTCTTAAAAATATTTTTGCCAAAAGCCAAACGACAACATTTATGCTTGTTAATAATGCAACACAACCACTGTTTTTCATACACAGGCCTGATCAGACTTTTGAAGGGGATACTTTTTGATCCCATTCCAACAGATTTAATTTTGGTTCATGGCTCAAATTTCAATCTTCACTTTCCACTGATAAAGCCAACCAATCTCACCTTTTTAAACTTTAACCGTGTGTGTACCTGAGTGACCTTGAGTCATTGTCTTAATATATGAGGGTGACACTGTAGCATTATCTTATTCAAATTGGAGAAAGGAAATCAAGCAAACGAAGAAACCCTAGCCCAAAAAGAACATTAAGTGGCAAGAGAAGATATGATGGCAAAGGATTTGGCAGAAGTTCTGGGACTACTACATAGAGCTGAATTGAGAAATAGGATTCATGCAGCCAAAAGATTCAGGTAGCCAAGTTCAAAATATTTGGAAGGTCTTTAACAGCTACAAATTTAGCTATGAAGATCTAACCTTAACTAGCTTCAAATGTTCCTTACATTATATGATAATGTAAGACACTTCTCCCCACTGTCAATTTTGTTTCGATAGGCAAACGGGAAAACATGTATTAAAGGCCCCTCAAAAGAGACATAACAAAGCACACATGTAGTATACAAAAAAACACCTAGTAGCGATGAGGGAAAAGAACAAAAAGCCTCCCTTCCATACTGCCAATTCATAGATTGGACATT
Source organism: Vitis vinifera (assembly GCF_030704535.1). Taxonomy (NCBI): domain Eukaryota; kingdom Viridiplantae; phylum Streptophyta; class Magnoliopsida; order Vitales; family Vitaceae; genus Vitis; species Vitis vinifera. The sequence goes on from NC_081813.1 coordinate 216,187, forward strand.
TTTAAAACACATCCATTCCCACCTGTTTCTAGAACTGGTTAAGACACTTACCAAAGTGTCCAACTCAATTTTCATCAAAAAATATGTTGGAGGACAAGCATATTTACAAAAGACTCCTATAGTGACATTGTATCATGCACTTCTAAATGTTACTTTGAATATCTCTTCCAAAACCACCATTCTCCTTAGGATTTCAGCCAAATGAAGATCTGTGTTCCCTAAACTTTGTTGATCATAGCTAAAGAAGTGTCGAGTCATGGCTTTAATGAGGAATTTCAAGGTGTCCTAGATAGTTTTTACGCATCTAAGGGGCGTCAAAGAGACCCAATTTTATATCCAGTAACTCCATAATTCACTCATTTTTATATATGGAAGTAGTACAAGGACCATCTCTAACTTTATGAAGATATCCATGACTACTGAAAATCCTTGGCCCAATTGGCAAATGTAGAGAAACATAATTCCATTACTCTTCTAAGAAATGCCATGTTTGGACTCAAATTATCCAACGGCTACTGGTTTTTATCAGAAAATGTTTTCCATTAAATATTTGGGTGCTCCTCCCTATGTGGGTAAAGCTTCTAAAGCCACAATTTCTTTTTCTTTTTTTTCCTAATGCCATTGGCAACACAGCAGAAGGATGGAACAGATAATTATTAAATTGAAGTGGTAAGTTGTTGAAACATGTTTCAACAGCAGCCTCAGTTCATATTTTTCGATCTTAACAATTCTCAACTATGTTAAAGGTTCTGCAACGATCATTTTATCAAATGTCCATAATAAGACTCCCCTTCATCCACAATTCTGACATCTTACTAATTTCTTTTCAAAAATTTAGTTTGAAAATATGTTCTAGCAAACAAAGCTTGGATTGTTTAACATGCATTGGAGATCAAATTTCAATGGAGCAATTGCAAACCGAAAAGGATCTGCACTTTTGCACAGATGAACACAGGACTGGGCTCAATGTGGACAAACACTTCTTCTCCCAAGAAGAATTTCATGAGTTAGGGATTTAGATACCCAAGCCAATGTTCTTCCAAAAGACATGGCAGCTAAAAGGACATTACCAGATGTGATGATGGTGCTTCATCCCTCACATGCTTTTTGGTAGGACCATGAAGATTTCTCCTTCAAAATCCACACCTAAACACTAACATGGCCTCCATGTACCATATATCCCACAGACTAATCTTTTGGATAGGCCTCAAGAGATTGCATATCACATGGCAATTCCTTTGGCAAAACCAACAAATTCAGGGTTAAACCCATTGGTGGCATAATTTTGGAATGACCAGTTGAAACTTCCAAGAGTGGAATGATTGCCAATATCCAGGTAACTATGCTTGAAAGTATAAGATGAAAGAAAAAAGAAAGCACGGTCTGACCTGAGAATCTCCATCAAGGCCATGTCTGTAGAGCAAAGCATCCCATTTTTCTGCTGAATTACGGGTTGGTCGCTTAATGAGTGGCACAAGCTTCCCATTCAGGACAACCAGAGACTGCAGTAAACCAGTTTCACTTTCAGCAGCATCTGTGGAAAGATAGATGACTGGTGTATCAGCCCTCTCAACCACACGACTAATGCAGTCTGCAGCTTGGGGAATGGGGAAAAAGCAACTTGGTTCTTTAGCATTACTGACAAAATAAGCAAGAATGTTAGAGATAAATTTTGATGGCAAAGTTCTGTTCAAAAGTTCACCAACTCAGACACTATACACTCTCTGTGCCCCACTTTGCACTACTTAGTAGATAAATTTAGAAATTCCCATCATGAGAACTGAAAAAAAAAATGGAAATTGAACTTCAACTCTCAAAGGCTAAACTATTTAATACAAAATCAGCAATGCAATTCATGTATTGTTACGACAACCATGCTTCCATGCTGTCAAACATAAAATAATAAAAACATGTTCTTCAGAAATTAAAGCAAGAAAGTAAAGCCAACGAAAAGCATACCAAAACTTCAGAAACCCATGTCGTCGAAAATGGAGAGCAGTAAAACTCTTCCCCAAGAATGTTTGAACAAAACGTTGGGCAGTGAGCATAATGAGACGACTTGGTTCAATCAGAGTCTGACATTTGTGAGCAAGGGGACCACCCGGTTGCATGACCCACTCTTCCTCCACATTAGCATAAAAAACATCACCAATAGCAATAACATCATCATTCGAAGAAAATTTAGCCTGGACATCCTGGGCTGTCCTTTTCTTTGGCTTTTTGATATCCTCAGCCCAAGCAGGTTCAAGCTTACCCATTGAAATTCCCAATGACTTCAGCTTCTTAACATGGTCATCGTCCACATAGCAAGGCAGTGGCAGTGAGAAATAGCATATAACCCTGTCTATGTGTAAGTGATTCTTTTTAGATTCGGTAAACTCTTCAAATGTGACTACCACTTTTCTTCCCAAACAATTATTTATATGTTCAATATCAAGTACCCGATTGTATTGATAATCAAATTTGGAGCTGGGAATAACTAAAATGCGGTTGAGGAGGGCTGCAAAGAACATGTGTTTTTCTAAACAAATCAAGTGGTTGGACATCTGCCCAGACAAGCATATTGCAAACAGATACTTATCAGATCTCGGCTTCCATTCTATGGTTGGCCTCTGGGACATATTCTGATTAACCTTTGGACACCTATTAAAACTGTAAGCCCCGAAATTGAGATCCCCGTTGTCGTCCACCAATTCGGACAGGTTCCCAGATGGATGAGACGACAAGAGGACTTGCTGAATCTCTTTATTCAACGAAATCTGCTTCAGCAGAGCAGATTTAAAATCGGCAGAGGAGAGAAGAACCTGCCGTGTAGAGAAATCAAGAGTGGAATTGGAAGAATTAGAAGGAATGGGCGCGGAATCAGCAAATGCAGTATGGTTCCAAAGAGAGAAGAGACTCAACTGCTGCTGCCTCAACAAATACAAAGCTCGCAATTCGGATTCCCTCATACGATCAGTGGGAGAATCGGCTTTAACGATGGAAATACTGGTGGTAAATAAGTTTCGAACATCTGTGGTGAAATAAATGAGGAGGATGAAGAGAGGGGGGAAGATGGCGAAGAGGTACCTCTTATTGAAGGAGAAACGATGAGCAGAAAGTCTAGACTTGAAATCCTCGATCTGGAAGCCGGATCGATGAGGGAGCTTCCGCTCATTTTCGTCGATTAGGTTTTGTCGATCCTCCTCATCGTCGGAAGATTCTCTCTCCATTTCGAAACGCAATGCCCAAATGCCCAAAGGCCCAATTCAATTTCAAAGAATGGTGAGTGAGTTCATGTATGTATTTAGAAAATCAAAGAGGAAAGTGGTAGAGAGCGATGATGAAGATGTGGGCCGTAGGGGGGGAGGGAAGGTGGAGGTGGGGTTAGGATTGGATGGAATTCTGGACTTAGAATCAGATTCAAGTTGAGATTTGTAACGGGGAGGGTGGCAGGGGGCTTCGGAAGCAAGGAATGAAAGGAGTTGGCGATGTCGGTGGGTGATAGTGAAAACTGAAACCCCATCCACCACCACTCCTACTACAAGACGTTTCAACCATTGGCCGTTGCCCGTCCCGACTCCGCTTCTTTTATATTGATTAATTAATTAATTAATTTTAGAAGATAAATAAGAAAATTTTACTCTATTTTTTTATTAAAAAGATAAAGTGCAGGAACTTTTTTGTACATTGGATTTTTTTTATAGGTTTAAATTTTTTTATTTTTTTATTATTTATTTTCATATCAAAAAGTTATTTCTTAGAAAATATATATATATATATATATAACTTTTATATAAAATAATGTCTAATATATATATATAGTTTGACCTGTTCATGACTTTGCGTGATAACCTCGAGCATCTCCTAAAAACTAGATTTTTTTATTTTTAGCATTTAAGTTCTTTACAAAAAATCACATACAACACATATTCAATATATGAGGCGAATAATATAATATTATAATAAAATAATTATTATCATGATAATATTAATAGTATAAGCAATAACATAAAAATTTTCAAATGTAACCCTTTTCAATAATTTTCGCTAGATAAAAACAAGCCAAGCACCCAAATGATGACAGAGCGCCACGTCTACAACAAAGAGGCCACGTAGGTGCGGTCCATGCTTCCACTCCCGATATAGAAAGAAAGGATTGCTCTTCCCCATCATTCCGCTTTGAACCTTCTTCAAAAATGCAGGCGAGTCTCAACTGCTAATCTTCATCTAACTCTCTACTTTTGGTTTTGTCTTTATTCCAGAAGGAGGAAGTGGAGATGGAGATCAACTGAGGGAAAGAAAAGAAGGAAAAGAAAAGGGAAGAAATTGGGAAGACTGTGGAATCCCAATTCCTAACTCAACCACCCCCAAGAGTCTGATTCTCCCACTAAATGATCAGTGATCACCACCATAACCTGCATGTAGAATTGTTCTATCACTACTTACTATGACTTCGATTATGAGGGCCCTTGTATGAAAAACACTATTTCAAGCCAGAAGTTCACTTCTTTCACCAGTTCATTGTATGTGCCATCCGCCAAGTTAATATAAAAATGTGGCAATATTGAGGAGTTCGGATGAAACAAAGAACTAACCCAGTTCAAAATTCAAATAAAATAGCATGTACAAGAGCAATATCAGTAGATTCAGGACTATTAATGTTGCCAGAACTGTTATTTGATCAAAATTCTTGTAAACATATTATATAACAAGAAACATAATCGGCCATAGACATGAACCTCACCAGACAAGAAGAGGATGAAAGAAATCAACTTTGATGTGCCAAGACTGGGAGGCTATTCAGTTTGAAACAGCTATGATCAAGAATTGCATTATGTGGACTACACTTTAAAAGCTGAGATAAAATTTAGCTTCAGTGTTCCTTGAACCGACTCTCTCTCCTAATCCTCTTCTGCCACTTCGACGAGCCGCCCGCGAACCCATTTCTTAGTTGTAGTTACTGAATTAGCAGGTGCTGCCTCTTTTCTGGGTTTAAGTTTGCTTCCATTGGGTAGTGGGTTGTCTTCCCGTTCGACATTTAGATTTGGTAGTTGATCCAGCGGCTTTGTTGAACCTATTAGACTGTCCAAATCCAGAGGGGACAAACCATACCCACTGGAGCTTGTTGAGAGAAGCTCCATGTCGCCATTCAGTAGATCCTGCCAGGTGAACTTACCAAAATCAAAGCCCTCATTGTCATTTTTACTTGATACCAGGGTTTTAGTCCCATTTACTTTTCTTTGATCTGCTTGGTTCAGGCCTTCAATTCCCGCATCCATTTCCTTCTCAACATGGTTTACTGGTACAGCTGAGGAAAATGAAGGGTCTCTGCTGTTCTCATGGGAGGAGATCTGCCCTGCTTCTATGGATTCAATTGATTGAATTGCTTCAGCTATAAGCTTCTTGGTTTCCATGAGGGAAGCGTGAGCAAGAGGACTCCTTGTTGCTGCTACCTCAAGTGCCTTTGCTGCCTTCTCAGCTTCAGCAATTAATAGCCTGCAGAATATCATTGATACACAAAAACAAAGCTGCTTGGTGACCCGTGAAGTAGCTTATAAAACTAGCCTAATGTGCCAGTGGGGAATCGATAGCATCAAAAGAAAGATAGAAGCTCTGGGAAATTGAATAGGTCTATTTTGCCCAGCATTTCCTACAAAAGAAGACACTAAAGTTCCAGTGCTTGGGTAATCCTGGAAGAGTCATAAGTGTGCTGAAGATTGCACTCTGCCATCACATTTTTATAATTAAGAATCCATGACAGAGTTGCAAATGTCAAGTGAGCTTAACTTTTTAATACCAATGGAATCAGCACATCCGTGCATCTACAGCCTGAAATAATGTCTAGGGGGTGTTGCATTGTCAATTTGATGGTGCAGGGCAGTTTTCTATTCATTTTTAACCCATGGATGAAAGTGAACGTAAACAAACTTACCTTGCTCGTTCAATAGCTTCGGTCTTCTTGGTTTCAGCAGCTACCCTCTGAGCTCTAATATTCTTTATCATCTCTAATTTGGAATTTGCCAAAGGATCCTTATACATCGGTGAATTACTTTTCTTCAACCTGGTTTTCTGATTTTGGCTTTTAGTTTCACTCCCAGCAGAATCAAGTATATGACTAGTTGTTTTATTCGCAGGACTCCTTGTGGACTGTGTGTCACCACTTGGCCTTCTCCTTGGCTTTCTTGGAGCTCCTTCTGGTATTCCATGATATTTAGCCAGGGCAGAGCAGACCCGTTCACGGTAGGCCTAGTAGGAGAAGAAAAGTACATTTTCAACAAACAATGGTTAGGCACAATGCCATGAAATATGCGGTAAAATTAGAAAGACCGAATTGAAAATACTCAGTATCAGCTTGAAACAAGTGAGGAAGAATTCGGTCCTGAGGGACTTTAGTCTAGCATAAAATTAGATATTCTTCACAACAACCAGTTGACTGCAGATATAGGACACTAAGGGCGGAAAAATGAATCAGGTCCTCAATTTTAGGTTGAAAAAGGAGCATAACAAGCACATTTGTATATTTGTTATGTTCAAAAGCTGGGCCAAATTTTGGATAGGATTATTCTGTTCTAACCTGTTTTTACAGGTTGGATTCTATTGAGCTAGAAAATAGCACGAGTACAAAATCTTCGGGATATACAAGAGGGAAGGGTATTATGCCTTATCATCATGTTCAGACCATAATGTGGTCAAAGAACCCTTGTATGACTAAAAAATTTGGTCTCCAAGGATAAGATATTCAGGCCTTGACTCTCCACTGATAAATCCAAGGAACCTAATTATCCATGACCAATAATATGATCCACCAATGGCATTGAGGTGTTAATGAAAGATTATGCATCCATTAGTTGATAGAAAAACAATTTCCTAGTATTCTATCAGGCTACTCCCTGTAATAGTTTGATTTTCTATGGAAGACCTATAGGGATAGCAGCTATGATCATCATGAAACAACCCACATTCTGCTAGAGAATTTTCAAGACTGTTCAAAATGTCATGATAAGTTCTTACAGGATCAGACCATTTGGCAGAAATGGCCTCTGAAATTTTCCTCCTTTGCTCAGGGGACTTAGGTGCTCTCTTGCTACCCTTTGGTCTAGGCATCCTTTTTCTTTCTTCTACACTCTCTAACCACTCCCGCTCAAGCTGTTCATCCAAGATATCGTAGGAATCCCACTGAAGCTCTTCCTCACCAGCATAGCCTCTTCTAGAAGCTTCTGCAATCAAGCTCTGCCACTCAAAATAGCAGGTTTCCTGCAGCATCCGCTTCTCACGGCGTCTCTGCCATCCCATTCGCACTCCAACCCCAATTTTAACCCTTGTCTCTTCGCTGCAAAATCCATTAAAACAAGTCAGTAAAAAATGTGTGGTGGAATACAGGGAAAAAACATAAATCAAAATTTCAAAACTCAAACCTCCAGAACTTAATGAAGAACCTAGTACAAGCCAGTTTGGGAGGTATCAAGAAGCTGAGTTCTAGTTTTCCATATTTCAATAGCTCAAATTTGAACAAAAAGAAAAAATAACAAACTTAAAAGGAATAAAGAAATACCATTGTAGGCTCCAGTAACCAATCCTGACCCAACACATGGATCAATTAAATTAAGCTATGCAGGCAAGAGTATTACGTGCCACAGTCAGGCACCCATGTGGTGATGTCACCTGTGAAACTGAAAAAAGAGGGGTTCTAGACCATCCTATGCTAAGTGACCATAACCTTGGCATGGATGCTAACAGCTCAGGTGGATGCCCATAACAACAGAAGCTGCCATTCTGGTGGTTACCCAAGAGACCCCTTTCTTGAAGGCCCATTTTTAGGCACCCAAGATACAGTGCCTGATGCTTATTTTCTTGTCCAAGTTGGAAACAGGTGCTAGGGAGTACAAAAGTTGGACTTGTGCCTTACAGGTGGGGCAAACCACCCACCACCAAGTCTTCTTGGAAAGGTTTGAGGGCCTTAACTTGGTGGCTATGGATGGAAGATTCAAAGTCACAGCTGGACAGAAACAAAAAGTCAGGCATTTACATCACCAGCACCTGAGAGGAAAAGAGACCTGCCTCTGTCATAGAATAGTTATCAGTCCCAATCAGGTCTGAACACCAAAAGGCCTGAACAAGTATCATCTATGACAAAACATGAAGTCCAGGATTTTCTGAATCCTGAGGCCTGAATATGGCAAAGCCAGGGCCCCAAGCACCTTACATTCTCTTGACCTCCATTACTTTAGACAAGGCTCTTGACCTCCATTACTTTATACAAGGCTCAACTGGCCACCAGTTAAGGGGTTCAAACACCATAAGCTATAGCACAAGGTCCTAAGTTCTAAGAATTCTTTTTTTTTTGATTGGCAAACACACAAAGAAGCATATATTAGCAAGGAGCCCCAAAAACAGGCCCAAAAGCATACAGGGAGTATACAAGAGGCGCCCGAGGGCACAAAAAGAAGCAGAAATACAATACCAGCCCTCACCTAGCACCTAGCCAATCAAAAAAACCGAATAAAGAGAGAGAACCTTCATTTACAACTGGTTTAGACCACACCCAAAGATTACAAACAAAAGAATTTTTCAACCTATTCAACGATAGCTCCTCATTGTCAAAGGCAATCCTATTTCTTTCCTTCCACACCGCCCAAAAGATACACGAAGGGGCAGCCTTCCACACCTTTCTGCGCTTCTTGCCCATATTAAATCCACTCCACCCACAAAGGGTATCTCTAACCGAATAAGGCAGGACCCAAGAAACACCAAAAAGAGTAAATAATAATTCCCATAACACTCTAGCCTTGGAGCACTGAATAAGAATATGATCAATAGATTCTTCTTCCTCACCGCAAAGAAAGCATCTGTTGGCTAAACACCGACCCCTCTTTTTGAGTTGATCCAAAGTTAACACCTTACCCCAAAAAGCTTCCCAAGCAAAAAAACCCACCTTAGTAGGCACACAAGGATTCCATATAATATTGATAGGGAATTGAACACCTCTTCTTGAATCTAAAATGCTATAAAGAGATTTAACTGAGAAAATCCCATCCTTTGTCTCTTTCCACAACAAACAATCTTCCGCAAGAGGATTAAGCCTCCTCCCCCGAATTATCACAAGTAATCTCTCCACCTCCTCCACCTCCCAATCATTAAAGGGCCTAGAGAATCTTGGACTCCAAACCCCTTCACCTCCAGAATGGTCCCACATCTCCTCTATCCAAGCCTCTTTATAAGATGCAAAGGCATACAAAGAAGGGAATGAATTACAGAGAGTGGAGTTCCCACACCAATTATCTTTCCAAAATTTCACCCTTCTACCATTCCCCACAGAGAAACCCACCCTGTTTTGCAAAAGAGCACCTTCCTTCCTTATATCCTTCCAAAAACCAACTCCAAAGCCCTCCCTGACCTCTTTAGAGTACCACCCCCCATCTTCCTCCCCGAACTTCCTACTAATGACACGCCTCCATAGATTATCCCTTTCATTCGCAAAGCGCCAATTCCATTTACAAAGAAGGGCCCTATTGAGAATAGACAAACGTCTAACTCCCAAACCACCCTTACTCTTATCCAAACACACTGTATCCCATTTTACTAGGTTCTAAGAATTCTAAACCCACACTTGGAAGTCTCTAAGATCCTTAGAGTGTTCCAAGGATCCCAACCCTCAAGACCCCCTGCTTCATTCATTTTATAACTCCTTTATAAGCCTACTCACTTCTATCTCTGAGTTGTACATCTCACCATCTACATGATTAAACTCCTCTACATGAGAACCTACCATAGACAGTTCAATTGGTTCACGTCCTCTTTCATGGCTTTATAGGGCAAGCCACTGAAGATTACATGAAAAATATCATATACTTCATTACAAGGCAAAACTATAAAAGCAAGAACTTTAGAATGATAGCTACTGGAAATTTGACGTTCAGACTATAATACTTGAGACATTCATTTAACAAATCCAAGAGAACAAAGATGGAAGGCACAGGACCCACCTCTGAGCATGTCCCAGGTTAACCAACTTCATCTTAACCTGCATGGCAAAATTTTGTTAAAAGAAATAAACAATCCAATCAGATTCTAATGAAAACAATTAAATCATGACAACCCTTGTCTCCTCTTCATCAAATACATAATCTGTTGGTTACCTCATAATTCTAAAGCATCACAGATTCACTTCACCTATTGAATTGGTTGATTAAAAGGGAAGGATCTAAGGTGACTGCAAACTGAACAAGTTGACACAGTTGTTTCAAATTTAGGCGAAACTGAAAGTGCTTTTATCCTATGGAGAAAGTGACCTTTATATTATTGCATGCCTGTCCAACTATGAACAAAGACATATTTCAAATGGCATACAGTAACTGAATGTTTTTTTCCATCAGTTTGTGTGTGCCACATAAGGAATAAATGGGGGCTTAAGCAAAAGCCTGATATGAACCTCAAGAAGTGGCTCTAGTTATGAAATTGAGTTTATCCTCTACTTCATCAAGGTTATACCAAGGAAATGTGTAAAATAATTCTTACATGACATCACCTTAGGATCCTGCATGGCAAGCTTAGTTCTCTCTCTGATCCGCTGAAGGGTTTCTGCACAAAATTAAAGAAATATATATTTTTTTTATAGGTTGCACAAAATTAAAGATATTTAAATTTACAATGCAACACTATTGCGAATAGAGTGATAAATAGTTCAACCAGTACTCAGTTACCTGCGCTGTGCTTCTTTCCTTTGTTCCATGGTGTGTTTCCTTTATTTGCTTTAGAAATCCTCATTCGTCTCAACCTTTCTCTTTCGTCCAGTTCAGAGTACTCTTCACTTGAGGACTGAATTGGATTACCTGGGGGTCTTGAATCAACACCCAAGGGTAAATTGTTGTAACCTTTTTGCCCATCTTCACCCTGAACTGAGCACTTGGCTTCAAGAGTAGCAACTGCCTTGATCAGGAATTTGCCCCACCGCGCCTCAAGATGCCCAACATTGAAGTCCACTTTTTTGGGGATCTGGAAGGGTTTCCATGCAGAGGCCAACCTCTTCTCAGGTCCAGAGGCAAATTTACCTGATACCTTACCATGAATGAGGGTTTGAGCACTCAGTGTAACTAAATGATTTTGGAAAGAAGGCTGTGCTGTAGCAATATCTGCCAAACAAATAGCAACACAAGAAAGATGTCCTCAGTAATTATCAACATGGGACTCCTAAGACCACAAATTTTTCTTCCAAAAAAATCTATGTTATTTCCGTCATATTTTCTGCTAAGAGTTCCATGTAAATGATACAATTTTTTTTTTCTCTTCCACATTTTAATGCTGCTTTTACGTATATCCAAATTTACTTCAAAATCTTATGTTATTTCCATTGTGTGTTGAGGCCTATTTTGGCACTTCAGGCACAATATCAAAAAGTACTAGGCAAAGGGAAAAAAATGCTAAGAAAAATAAAATTTCCTGAATGATTTACCATAAAAAAAAATGGTAAAAGAAAATTAAAATTAGTTACAAAAGTTTATAGATTTTCAAATTATTTTTTAATACTTATATTAAAAAGAAAAAAGAGAAAAAAAAAAAAAAAGTAAAATGCATGTAAAGAAACATATAATTTAATGCTTTTTCTTTCCTATTTTCATTCCTAGCATTGTCCCCCAAATTTTCTGCAACCAAACATAACCTTCGAGTTTTTATCCAAACGATGCATTTCAATCTTGGCTAGAATGCTTTCATACCAAAAAAACACCAATACCGAAAATTTTCCGCTGGAAACCACCAAAACAAATCGAAATTCTTATAACTTCAGCAGAACTACTGCTCCTTTTTCAAAAAAGGAAAAGGGGAGAAATAAAATATTTAAAACTTGTGCATTACAGATACATTAAAAAACCTAGAACTTGCATAGAGCTACCCAACGAAATAGCCAAGTAAATTTGAGAAGGCGCGCCCAGAAGCAAAATGCCCACAAAACCCTTATGCGCGGGTCTGCTGTGTGAAGGAGCAATTGAGCTCCAATCACCAAATTTTCACATTTTTAGCAGATTGAAATCGCGAAGAAATAGAAAGAAGAGGCGTGTACCTAATAAAGGCATGGATGGGGAGGTGTCATTCAGTGAAATGCTTCAGATGGAGATAGAGAATGGTGCCATAGAAGTAGGAGTGGGATGGAGAAAGAGGCGAGTAGATGAAGCGAAGCAGCGAGAGGAGAAGAGGCCGCCCAGAAAGAGAGAGCACAGTGAGAGCCACACACACTACTGTCCAAAATGCTGTAAACGCTGGATAACGAAATTACATTCAAGCTCCAAGACTAGAGCTTCCCAAATAGGCTCACTCTTGGGCTAAGATATTTTAAGCCCATTCTGTTAGGCTTCTCCACCGTGGCTAAGCCCACTAAGCCGAGTCCGATTGATAAGGTTTTGAAAACGGTTTTGTATGTCCCGCTTGACAAACAACTATAGGAATGATTAAAAATAAATCACTTTATTTATTTTTAAAACATATTTAAAAATATGGAAAAAGGGCGAGGAGCATTTTAAATTCTTAAATAGATGTCATCGTAGGAGAGTTGTAAAATACTATTTTATTTTTTTTTTGAAAATATTTTCACAATACTTGACAAAAACAAATCTAAAAATCTATTCTTGAGAAATGTTGTAATTATATATATATATTTTTTTCATTTTTATAAATAATCATATTTTAATAAAAAAAAATTAAAATATTTTCTCCAAATACCCACTTTGAAAGTGCTTTTTTGAAATGAAATTAAAATCTAATGCTATGTTTGGTTCCCGGAAAATTTGAGGGAAAATGCGAGGGAAAGAAAATGCAAAGGAAAAGTAGAATGAAAGAAAAAATGAAGGAAAATAAAAAAATAGATTAAAAGTTGATAAATTATTTTTTTTGTTACTTCAAATTCATTTTATTTATTTTAACTCATCAATATAAAGATTAAATAATTTAAAAATACATAAGTTTTTAATTAGTTTTAATTATATTTGATTTTCTTTGATATTTTTCATAGGACAACCAAACATGAGAAAATCATTTTCCTTAGCATTTTTTTTCTTTCCTTTGTACTTTCCGGGAACCAAACATAGTAAATGTTATTGATTTATGGGAAAATTACACAAGAATAGTAATTAATTTATTTTTGTAATAATTTCATAGCAAGTTTGATGGGCAATGGCTTCACTGGAGGTTTCAAGATCCAGGATGGTCTAACATATGAATACTAGTGAATTTTATAATGAGATTTAAAAAAATAATGCATGCAAGTTAATGAAATGATACTTAAACCAATTTAAAATGATTTTTATTTAAAATTAACACATAATAAAACATGTCGGGTTATGATTATCAATTATTAGACTGGATGCTCCATGCTGCCCACACGCTACAATAAAAAATTAAAAATAATAATAATTTTAAATTTTAAAAATAAAAAATGGAGACGTCTACTTTTGTCAAAAGTTCAAAACTCAAAAGTCAAGCATTTGAACGGCCTGGGCCCTGGTAGCCTCCCGTGAATACCGAATATAGTACTTGACGAAATTCATCAATTTGTAAAACTCAAAATAAGGGATTTTGAAAAATCAAGAATAGTCATTTTTAAAAATACAATAATTCAAAAAATACTTTTAAATATATGATAGTTAGAAATTATATTTTGAGGCAATTTGGAATTTTGGAGACTACTTCCCATTGAAATTGTTTTTCTAAAAAAGAATGAAACAACTTTAAATATTCAAAAAATGATCATTTTTCCAAAATCCATCAAAATAATGTCCAAAAGAATACATCTTATTTAGCTAAAATGATAGAATTCATATTTGAAAATTTGCTAAAGAAAAAATTAATTTTCTCATATTTGAAAAATAAAAAAAATCAAATAATAAAATACTTTTCTTTTCTTTTTTCCTTTTTAATAAAAATATAAGTAAAATTTAGAGCAACTTATAAATATAATTTTATTTTTAGGAAAAAAAATTATAATTTCTCTTTCAATTTTCATTATTTTTTCACTATATATTTCATTATTTATTTATTTATTTTTTTAGTAATTTATATATATATATATATATATATATATATGTATATAAGTTAGATAATATTAAGATCAGAACAAAGTAATGCTTGTTGGATAAGAATAAACATGATAATTTTGATTCCACTTAAGCTTTCTTTCCCAAACCATTAATTTAATCCTCACTAGGCCCCTCCTTGTACAAATTAAAACAAAATTTATAGTGAAGTGGGGAATTATTAATTGGTGAATTATGAGTTTTTTAATGAACTTTGATTTTGTTAGAATTTTGGGAAAGATAGAAACTCTCTCTCATTCATTGTTTTTAATAATTTAATAAAGTATTTTATGCTTATTCAACCATTTTTTTTTAATAAGAGTGAAAAAATATTTCATATTTAATAGTAATTTTATGTTCAACTAAATTTTATAATAATGTTTTAAAATTTTGACTTTTAACACCATGTTAAAACCAAAAACAAATGTTTACAAAATAAAAATAAAAATAAAAGTTTTTTTATCTTAAAAATAGAAAATGAGATATTTTTAAAGATTTTTTAGAATTATTTTTATTTATCTTTTTAGAATTATTTTAAATATTAATTATATAAATATGAAAAGGCACTAAAAGTAAACTATTTTTTTTAGAAGTACTTTGAAAGCATTTCCCGCTTAAAGCTCAAGGATTGGTTCAATACTTCCATCACAAGATTCACAACCACGGCGCCAACAGACAAAGGCGTCCCCGGATCTTCCCTTTCGGCTGGTCTCTGGACTATAGACAGTAGATCCCTAATCCCTATCCAACCTTGTTTTTCATGTGAATTATGTTGATGGTAGGGTAGAGACTCAGCCTCAGCCTCCGATGGCTACAATGGTTGGGTGGGTGGCAGGTTGGCTGACTATTGACTTATGGAGCCACGAATCTAGGAAGAAAGGGCGGTGGGCGCGCGTGAACCCTTTTCCTTTGAATTTTCAAAGTCAGTTATGAACGGCCCCCTCTGTTCACATCTATGGTCTGATTCACAGAACCCTCCCCTCCCCCCTCCTGTGGGCACAATGACAAGGAAATATCATCATTTTGTCTTAAACGATATACCCTTCACTTGCCTGTAAAACCCAGAATGATATTTTATGATTGCATTTGCATCTATACCTTAAAATGGGGTCTCTCACATCTCAATAATCACGGGGCTGGATCATGTGTGAGAGCCTAAAGAGGCATTAATCAATGATGTTCATTTGAAAGCGACACTCCACCCTCCCTACTTAAACCAAATAATGATTAGAATTCAAAAGTTTTGCCCGCAAATGTAGGCTTCTCTTTTGCTAGGTTTTCAAAAGCACTTCCAAATAAACAATTCTTTAAAATAATTTGAATTTTTTTTTTTTTTTTTTTTTAACTTTCTAAAACCACTAGAATCAACGTAGGTGATTACTATTTTAAACTAACTTACTTATTTATTAATAACTCTCTGTTTTCAAAACCCACTAAAATCAACACTAGTAATTACTATTTTAAACCCTTCCTTGAATTTGAGTTTCAAAAGGAAGTTGATTGCTAAAACTAAAAGGAAGACCAGAAATTGACAAGGAGGACTTTCCTGGTCGTTACTTACATTGACGCTGACCACCAACAAACCCACCATCGCCGTATTGACCACCTCAAAGCCCCAAGAAGCACCAAGGGTGGATCACCACGTCACCGGCTTTTGTGGTGTGGGTCATCATTTATTTTATTTTATTTCTTAGAAAAACCAAAATAACTGTCGTGCCCATTGAGAAGAATTTGTGATGCTTGAATGGGAACCAGAATACGGGTAGCTTTCATCCTCTTTCTCACTCGGCAATAAAGAAGAGAGTGAGAGGGAAAGTAGGTATTGACTAGGTACAGTATCCAACCCAAAATTTAATCTATTGATATGCAAATAAATGAGACTGAAGTAAATAAAATACATTTTTTTTTTCTATATGGTATCAAGCTTTTTTGGTAACATAGAATCAGCCCAGGTTGAGGCTAAGGAGATGGATAGGAGGTTGATAATAATTTTGTTTGTAGTCGGAGTTCAGATGAGCAACCCTCTTGGCATGCTTATCCAGTGATTTTTGTCTACCATTCAAGGATAATGTATAAAATATTTAAAATATTAAATCATTTAAAGTGTGAAAATGCCTTTTACAATGGGCTAAATAAATTAGGCCAAAATAAATCTTCTCTTTTGTCTTTTTTGAATTTTGTACATTGATTTACGAGATCTGTTAAGCTAATTTTTTGAGCTTGTTTGCAACATGGTGGGCTGCGCCCCCTCTTTTGCTAAAGCATGTTTTGTTCAATTTGCACATAAAAAAAAGAAGGCTAAGTAGACCCGATAAGAATTGGGTTATTATATGTGCACATGAGTTCATCAATGATCATATAATAAGGATATTTATAATCCGGTATATATAAAAAATATGATAAATCAAATGATGTCGATTCTTATTATTCACGTATGATTTTATTATTTTATACCTTAGTTCAATTATTTTGTACTTTAATCTTGTCATTTTATACATTGACTTTGATATCATGATGTTGTAAATGGGTACCATCATTTAGTAATTAACCGTGATGTATCAATTTAGCAGGATTAGATTTTTCGTTTTGTATAGTGTATGAAGGTCTGATTAGAGTATCGAAGTAATCATTGACCGGATGGTGGTTTCATATGTATAAATTGACTTATCCCATGATCTCATACTCTGAGATGAGATTTTTATGGGACACTTTCTACGATCAATATTTTAACTTGGATGGTATGGATGGGGACGTAAATTTTATACAAAATATACCACCTATTTTATAATATGCTGATCACCCATAGTGAAACAACATCACCGTTACATCATTAAGAAAAAAAAAACACAAAGGCAAAAAGGAAAAACCAGCAATGGAAACATGGATGACCTCGTACACAAAAGTCAAAGTAGGGGGTAAAGAGAGGGAAGAAAGCAGAAGACAATGGGCAGTAAGCCCAAGTGGGAAAAATGGGTAGTGATGGTTAAATTGAAGAGCAGTTGCGTGAGTGAAAATGGGGTTGGGTTGCGTCTTCTAAGAATCTAAGGCCACGGGAGGAGTCAAAGGGAGAAGGCAGTAGGAAGAGAAAGAGGGGGACAGGTTTGGTGTTTACTCTATGGCATGTCAATGTAGAATTTAGACCCATCTCTCGTCATCTCTTCCCTCAATGAGTTTCCTTGTTTGAACTTTCTTTCGTTTAAATGCCTCTGAATTTTCCATTCTCCCAATCCCACCAACGAACAAGTCCAATTTGTTCTTCTCCTCGTATTTAAAGCTTCTCTGCTTCATATCCCCAAATCACATCCCCCTTCTACACCATTTTTCATTCATAGAGAGGTTGAAAGATGGGGGACTCCTTTGATTCGAGCTCGTTGGACGACTCCGCAGCCGTGGAACTGAGCGGCAAGATTATGGTGGTAGCCATAATAGTTCTCTTCTTCGTGGTTGTGTTTGTTCTCTTTCTGCATCTCTACGCGAAATGGTTCTGGTGGAGAACGGCAGACAGAGGCAGCTCCTTTGGTGGTAGCCGCCGCCGCCGCCGCCGCTTCGTCTTCGCCCCGGGCCAAGACCCGGCTCTGCCCGCCATGCGCAGAGGCCTCGATCCCTCCATTCTTGGTTCCATACCCGTACTGGTCTTCCGTCCTGAAGAGTTCAAGGACGGTCTGGAATGTGCTGTTTGCTTGTCTGAGCTCGTCACCGGCGAGAAAGCCCGGTTGCTTCCCAAATGCAACCATGGGTTCCATGTTGAATGCATCGACATGTGGTTTCAATCCCACTCCACCTGCCCTCTTTGTAGAAACCTAGTTGCGACCGTACTCTCCGACCCAACCACTCCTCAGTCGCCGGAGAGTATTCAGTTATCGGATGAGAGTTCAGCTGCTGGGGACTACTCCTTAGAGTCTCCGAATTACCCCACAAACATCTTGTTTTGGGGAAACCAGACTCGGGTCACCTCTGCTGGATTGTGCTTGGAAGAAGGCGCTGCTTCTTCTCAACCCCCTTGTGCCTCCCCTGGTAATGGGCCAGATGGGATGTTGGTGATTGACATACCCAGGCAGACGGCTGAGAATTTTTCATCCTTGTCGCCTTCCACAGGAGGAACTTCTGAGGAAGAACTCAAATCGCCAATGACGACCAGACTGAGGTCATTGAAGAGGCTTTTGAGCAGAGAGAAAAGGGTCGTTCCTTGCAGTCCCGGTTCTGTTGATGTTGAACAAGGAGGGAGAGGACAAAGTTCAAAATCAACTCTAGATGTCTGAAGACATCACCTCCCCCATTTGCGAGCATTGCCCCTGGGACATGACAATCCAGTCGAGAGCTTGAGATTGTTAAATAATCAGATCTCAGGTAGACCAGCATTCGTTATTTTTTGGTGGTTCTTTTTGAAGATGAAATGGTGAAGCTGCAGCACTTCAAATCTCTGCAATCTGTTGTTTATACTAGAATGTATCTTATGAAACAAAAGTAGGATTTCTTTCATTTGAGAGGATGGACAATCCATCTGTTGTAAAGCTATTAATCGAACTGTTCAAAACCTCATTCTCTATATAGAATCTCTTTACATTTGCTGCAGTGGAATTGATTTCTCTTACAATAAACTACTTGTGATGGAGAAACTTTCACATATGGGCTTGATTTTTCATCAGAGACTTGAAATTCCACTAAATTGAAATGCAATGTGTATCGAACCGATACTCCAAATTTGATACTAATACTAGTCAAGAAAACAAAAATTGTTGTTTAGGGGATGGACAGGTATGTGCAAGACAATTGGTTATTCATTAGAGATGCAGGCATCTAGAACTTGGTATACTACAATCTTGTAGTTCTGTTGAATACAAAAATTCATTCAACTCACTGTTATTAACAGCTTAAGAACCCCTGAATGACAACCTGATAAGTTATGCTAAAGTCATTGGTCTTACAGGCTTGTCTACTGGTGGACATTGTTGCATATGGAGGTAGCCTATTTACACAACGAAGAATGGTGGAATTATCTTTTTGTTGTTTTTGGAAGTTATACTTACCAGTCAATTTTATGATTCATTGTGCATTTGTTTGTGGGATTTGCATATTTTCAGTTTCACATTGTTCTGTAGAAGTTCATTGTTTGGATTTGATTTCATTTGATCTTCTGTCGTTATTATATCAAAGTACAGCAACTTTGCTTTAGTTCTGGTGTTCACTACAAGTATTCTTATTTATGTGGACTCTCATGTCAAAATTTTCTAAGAGCAAGGATATGAAAATTCTCTCTTTTGTTATAGACTTTGTTGGGCTTTGTTTGGCATTAGCTCTTCTATCAATCAAATATCATCTAATGTCTCTTGTTTCTCCTGAGCCAGACATGAAAATGATGGGTTGGAATGCGAATGTGTGGGCAAATGAGATCACTTCTGAATCTCTGATTGACCAAAGCTACCAGAGGTAGAAGAATCATGCAGAAAAGTTGGGAAGTTCATTGTAGAAGCCCTTCAGCAAATCATGAAAAATGTTGGGAAGGTTTTGTTTGAAAACTGTTTGGCTGAGATTACAGCTCAATCCAATTGTTTTCCTCAAGCACCAAGTCCTGCAGTGGCATTCATAAATCATGGTGGTTTCTCAATTTCTTATACCTTCTAGGCATATTCAGTGGATTGATGAATTGGTGATTTTGTTCTTTCTACTCATTGTTTTGGGATAGTTTTATTAACTTATGATTGTTTGGATTAGCTTGGAGAAATGAAAGGGCTTGTGTCCAAATTGTTCTTGAACATGGTTTTATGTTTTTATAAAATAAAAAACTCCTTTTTAATTTAAAAAATTATTTTGAATTTTCTCTTTTTAAAAATTAAATTTAAATATTGAGTTGTTTTCAACTGGTTTTTGAAGACAACTAACTAACATGAGGGATGCTATCTTCGTGAATTAATTGAGAAAGTTGTTTTCAGTATTTGAGTCAAATTGAACTCTTGTCAAAAATTAGTTTCAAAAAGTGATGTATAAAATGTTGCCAAACACAGATGGAAAGTGTTTTCCTTCTTCAAAACACAACAACTTGTCTATTTTATTTGGTCACTGAAAATTATGAATTGAATGTCAAAAGGACAAGATATTGATTCTTGTTATATGGGGAAATGCAGTTTTTGATTTGTATGGGGAAGACGATCAATGGGGTTAGGTTCAGGGGCCGGGTCCAAGTACCACAGTTGCCATCAGCAGCAAACACTCTGCCTCTTGCATTCTTCTTCTCCGCTCAATCCACCCCAAATCAACAACATGAAGAAGAAAAAGAAGAAGAAAGCATAATCAACAAGGCTTTCTGGAGCAGAAAGATTCATAACCTCTGCACCCGCGACCGCAACGTGGACGAAGCTCTCCGCCTTCTGGACTTGCTTCGCCTCCGAGGCTACCGACCCGACTCCCTCAATCTTAGCAGCATAATTCACGCTCTCTGTGATGCCAACCGTTTCTCTGAAGCTCACCATCGCCTTCTACTCTCCTTTGCTTCTCACTGCGTCCCGGACCAGCGCACCTGCAACGTCCTCATTGCTCGCTTACTTGACTCTCGTACCCCACATGCCACACTGCATGTTTTTCGCGGTTTGATCGCTGCAAGGCCCGAATTTGTGCCCTCTTTGATTAACTACAATCGTTTGATACATCAGCTTTGCTCGTTTTCACAACCCAATGAAGCCCATGGATTGTTTTTTGATATGAGGAGCAGGGGCCATTGCCCAAACGCGGTTTCTTACACTACTCTCATAGATGGTTATTGTAAAATTGGTGAAGAGACTAGTGCATGGAAGTTGTTTGACGAAATGCTTGAGAGTGGAGTAGTGCCCAATTCACTGACCTATAGTGTATTGCTTAAAGGGGTTCTTTGCAAGCGGGATGTTGAACGTGGAAGGGAACTGATGTGCAAACTTTGGCAGAAAATGATGGATGAGAATGACCCATCTGTGAACAATGCAGCCTTTGCTAATCTCATTGACTCTCTATGCAAAGAAGGGTTCTTTCTTGAAGTGTTCAGGATTGCAGAAGATATGCCTCAAGGGAAGAGTGTGAGCGAGGAATTTGTATACGGGCAAATGATAGACTCTCTTTGTAGATGTGGAAGGAACCATGGGGCTTCCAGAATTGTTTATATAATGAGAAAGCGAGGGTTTTTTCCGAGCTTAGTATCTTATAATTATATCGTACATGGGCTAAGCAAGGAGGGTGGTTGTATGAGGGCTTATCAATTGTTAAAGGAAGGAGTTGAATTTGGGTACATGATGTCAGAGCATACATATAAGGTTCTATTAGAAGCTCTTTGTCGTGACGCTGATCTCTGCAAGGCAAGGGAAGTTATGCAGTTAATGTTGAACAAGGAAGGAGTAGATCAAACTAGGATCTACAATATTTATTTAAGAGCTCTTTGTCTTATGAATAACCCAACCGAGCTTCTGAATGTGCTTGTTTTCATGCTGCAGACCCAATGCCAGCCTGATGTGATTACCCTGAACACAGTTATCAATGGGTTCTGCAAGATGGGGAGAGTTGAAGAAGCCTTGAAAGTACTAGATGATATGGTGATGGGAAAATTTTGTGCTCCTGATTCTGTGACCTATACCACTATTATCTGTGGTTTACTGAATCTCGGAAGAACTGAAGAAGCACTTGATGTATTGCGACGAGTAATGCCCGAAAAAGGTTTTAAGCCTGGTGTTGTAACGTTTAACGCAGTTCTTCATGGTTTGTTTAAGCTGCAGCAAGCAAATGTAGCAACGGAGGTTTTTAACAGTATGGTAAGTGATGGGGTAGCTGCTAACACTATAACCTACACTATAATAATTGATGGATTATTTGAGTCTGACCAAATAGATGAGGCTAAGAGGTTCTGGGATGATGTTATCTGGCCATCAAAGGTTCATGATAACTTTGTTTATGCAGCAATTCTCAAAGGGCTTTGCCGCTCAGGCAAATTGAACGAGGCTTGTGATTTCTTATATGAATTGGTAGATTGCGGGGTTACTTTGAATGTTGTGAACTATAACATTTTGATCGACCATGCTTGCAAGTTAGGTTCGAAGAGAGAAGCTTATACAATTGTTCAAGAAATGAAAAAGAATGGATTGACCCCAGATGCTGTGACTTGGAGGATTCTTCACAAATTACATGGGAATGTGGGGAAGTGATTCTGTCTTGAGGATTTAGCATTGCAACCCAAAGAGGGTTTGCATGAGGCAAGAAAATCTGAATTTCTGAAGCAAAATCAATGAAAAAACAGAAAGGGATCCAGACACTGAACATGTAAAAAGTGACCTGATGTGATGTTTCCTGTCACGGGTCAGGTCAAGGAGGCTACGTCTATTGCTGGGAGATATCATCCATCAAAAGGATGATGCTAGAATTCATGATGTAAAAGCATGGAATTATTAATTTAAGAAATTTTACTGAATGAAAAGATCTACAAAGAGTGTTTCTGAATATCAATATTTGTTCCAATTAGTCTGCAACTCAATTTCTGTGGGCTGTGTACCGAAGGAGATAAAAGCAGCCAGGTACAGAATTTTTATATAAGACTAAGGATGGGGGTTTTTTCCTTTTTACTTTTTGATTCTCTAGAATGGAAGATTAGCTAATGTAGTCCATTGCTGGAGAAGATATCAATTGCTCTTTTTCAGTGTGTCCGAGTATCCTACTTGTAGGATTACAGTCATCTCTGTAACTGCATATGCCCCATAACTTCTTGGTCATTTATGAAGGATCAATGGATTCCAGCTTATCTTATTTACCTGATCGATTTTATGCTCTCTTTTCAATCCTTTGTTTGTGGAACATGCCCCTCATCTTACTGGACAAATTATACAGTTCTCTGATAGTTATGTTCAAGGTTTGAAGGATATGGGCGGACCACACTGCTCGTATCGGACTTGGGGGAAAAATAGGAATTTCAGCTTCCTCTAGTTTTTGCCTGAGAATGATCTTGTATGTACTTTCTGTTTCACAACTTCCTCATCCCTCTTATATCATTTGGCTTGCCCTATTTCTACTTTTCTGTTCCCCAACTTCCTCATCCTTTTTTGTTTGTCTTTTTTCCTTGATAATATGAACATGAAGTCAAGCAATGACCGCTTTACTAAAGAAGGGGGAAATGGACAAATCAAACATGTTTTTGGTTACGTATTCTTTTACTCTCTGGCTCCTGCTGGCTGGTTTCTTGCCATCTTTATCACCCAAGAGACT
Organism: Vitis vinifera; assembly: GCF_030704535.1. NCBI lineage: Eukaryota > Viridiplantae > Streptophyta > Magnoliopsida > Vitales > Vitaceae > Vitis > Vitis vinifera. The sequence goes on from NC_081813.1 coordinate 239,439, forward strand.
AATATGGCTTGATGATTTCAAAAATTTTGAGTCATTTTCTGTATCTAGTTTCTGAGAAATCTCAGAAAGTAAAAGCAAATGCAGCATTATCCCCGAAATTAGAAAGAAATCCTGGGAAAGTTAGAGAAATGCACTAACAAAACAGAGGAAAAAATGAAATGGAAGCTCAAGAGACTGCTTGGAGATTTTCTTGCGCAACTTAAAGAGAACTCAACCAACCAACCTAGTTGGCTCTATTTCCAAACTCTGCATTCCCTTCAGACATTCCAATTGCTTAACCATTACAGCAGGCACTCAGATTCTACACACCATGGAAATTATCTTATTACACTTCCTTGTCGCCAAACTTCCATTGTTTTTCCAATGTACCAACATTTTCAGGCTTCTGCCAACCTTCTGGTGTCGATTCTTCACGTTACCAAGTAAACAGGTCCATAGGCCTGGGCACTATGTGAACTGCTCAGCTGGTTAAGACTCACATAGGGAATATCAGTTTCTGCTTTCCTTGTGGGGTTGAAGAGACTAGTAAGCGGGCCAGATGTGGGGCGGCGCTGCTTGCTATCTGTTCGCCTGCCGCTCCCATAAATTGGACCAGAAACATGTCCGCGTCTTGGATCAGAAATGCGAGAACAGGGCACCTGTTCCACACTGGGCTTGTTCTTTTTATCAGCTTTCCACCATGAAAACAGAGTGCTTTTCCATGACTTCTTGCTCCTTTTCTCTTCACTCAATCTTCCCTTTCCAGCTTCATCTCCATGTGGTGATGGGCCCTGGGGATTTCCTTGTCTTGCATGCCTTCTTGCTTCCTCCAAAAACTGATCATAATCGAAAATCGAATAAATGAACAGACTCAATATAGAAGGCTGTACACATAGGTCTAGAGATAAGTAGCGGAAGCTGACAAAGAGTGTATTAAATACCTGTGAAAAGTCCTCCTGAAGATCAAGACCATGGTCATTGTAATCCCCCGTCTCACATTTTGGATACACTGCAGATTTCAACATCTTTGCCTGAAAGCAACAGAACCCCATTACCATGACTAAAGCAAAACTAAAATCAAACTAGTAGAAGAACTTGTTCTGTCTCAATTTGATGATTTCAAATCATTTCCAAAAGCAAACCTCTTTCAACAGATTGAATAATCGAATCCTCCCAAAATCTATTAAAAGGAAGTGAAACCAATGGAGCAGACACTGGCAGAGAGATCAAAAGACAAGAAGATGGAATGCAACTCACGTTTACTTACCTTCAAGTATGGTTGGCTTGAAAGAGAAATGACATGAGAAAGAGAAATCTTGTTCTAACAACTTTATGATTGATGGGTGGACGAGGCAAAGCCAACCACTCCATTAAAACCCCATCAAACATCAGTATCTGTATATTTTGTAGAGTATAGAAAGCAAGCTGAATTGGCAAACAAGGGGGCAAGGGCCTTTTAACTTTTCTCTTTTTGATTTATACTAGGGTTTTGCTTTTGGCAAGGAGAGTGGTGTAAAGGAGAAGTGAATGGAAACACAGTAAAAGTCAATCCACACATTACCAAAAAAAATCAGCATCAAGACAACTCAGCCTCTACTAACAAAGAATCAAATCTAAGTTTGCCCATCCGTGAAGGAAGAGCCAATTAAAACAGTTTAATGTATTACCAGTTTAGTATTAGAATATCTGATTACCTTCCTTACTAATAATCACCAGGATGGAAAACAGTTGATATTGGAGGAGGGAAAATATTAATTTGAATAGATCAAGATATACTCTGTAATCATATTATAATGGAGGGGAATAAATTAAATGGTTGAATTGCATCAAGTCCGCCGCATGTTTCGGATTCTCACGCTACTTTTTCTGTGGGTGGAGCAAAGTATTGACCGACTTCATCTACAAACTCTCCCCACTCAATGCCTCCTGCTTTTTCTCCCTTTAGACATTATGCTGCTCGGATGTGGGTGTACAGAATTTAAAACCTGTTCTTTGATAATAAATTTCTAATTTAAAAAACATGATTAGTAAATTTTTGTGTCATATCAGTTTATGATTGAAATATTTTCAGTTATTATTTATAGAATGTTTGAAGAAACAATTGAAAAATAGAGAATACTTAAAGAGATTTCTACCATACTTAGAGGTTTTCAAAATTGAAAACCAAAAGCTATTTGAAAGAACCGTAGTCAAAAACTTATTTTTTTTCCCGAAAATTGTCAAACATGTTTGCCTCTAAATTGTAGCTAGCAGATAAGACAAATGCCAATAACGTCCGTCCAATTCTTGGATTTGATATTTGCATACTCCCATGATCCATCAGCATTAACATGGCCGATGGTTTTTTGTCTACTTCTTTCAGAAAGTGCATTAATTTTGTTGAAAACCACTTGAAAGCGTCTGAAAGATCTGCCTGTCCCAAGGTCCCTGTGAGCTCCAGCTCAAGGTTACGTCAAATTACATGTGATTTCTGGACTTAAAAACCCAATCCCACTTCCAAAACCTAGGAATAATGATTCCCTATTCTAGGAGAAAGGGGGACCTACAGAAAGTGTAGCTAATGACTATGCCCTTGAATCCACATAATACAAATAATTTCCACCCATCATCTTTAATTCCAGTCTACTAACTATAATTGCCAGAGCATTTGGGTGCCCTTCCACCGAAATCCACCCATTAGTGGCTGGAGATGGCCCCGGCAGTTGGGCTTTAGACACGGAAACAAATAAAGGAATACCAACCTCAACTGAGCCAAGCAGAAACCTCAAATAGATAAAAGATGACATCACAAGCATGTAATATCTCAAGGATGACAAACAAGGCGTCATCGGTAGAACAGAAGGAGAGACATCAGGCAAGAGATCTAACTGACCCTCTCTCCCTTCACCCCCCTATACAATTCTGTTAGATATATGGCAAACCTAGAAGCATTTTAAAAGGAGTGTTTGAACACTGCAAAAGCTAGTCTCCTTTACCATTCTACATATCAAAGTTGAAGAAGAGGGAGAGCCATTACGATGCCAAAGATGGAAACCAGCAGGACCAGCATCCAGGTTGGAAATGACTGCCTCCTGTTTTTTCTTGTGTCCTTTGGCGTTTCTACTCTTTTCAGGTCCTCCCGCATAGAATTTCCAACTTTATCCAACAAGCGTCTGGAATCTTCTTGAGAAGGCGCAGGTGACCCCTGTTCTGAAAGACTTTGCTCAGAAAGCTGCTGGTTATACTTCTCCACATACTCAGGAAACATTTTCCTAAATGTTGCGCTGTCATGAACAAAACCAAAATGGCGGTTGAGAATAATCATCATGGCAAGGTTCTACCAAAATGAACTAAATTCAGGCAGGCAATCAACAGGAAATAAAAGGGTGCCAAAACATGATAGAATAGATTGGATAACATGAAGTGTGACAAACAGAAAGTTAATTGCCTGAATATAGCATGCTATGGTGAATTACCATTATCCGAATTTAAGGGAAATGAATTTTGAAGTTTCATCCAGAAACCACAGGAATTGGGGATTAAATTACAAAAAACAGAATAAGAATAGCAATGGACTTACTTTTTACAATTGAAAGAAAGAGAAGCCTTAGCAAGACGTTGCTTCTCTTTAGTAGTAGTTGTAACACTGCCTGTTGTAGGACTGTTGTCCATCTGCATAAGAAAAATGCATACTCAGGTAAGTAGCTCTTGGGAATGGACAAATTAATAGAAAGGTATCACTATTTTAAAAGATCTAAAAAATGGTTTTAGGTTCAATCTATGGAAATAATTTCCTCAAGGATTTTTCCCATCTCTCCTTGTGCCCCAAAACCACCAACCTAATAACAACAATTTCTGGTATATCATTTCAGTAAGGTATCCCATCATATAAGGGCAACCCAGTCAGGAATATAAATTTAGATGGAAGTTTCCAGCTATGAATCCACAAAGAAACAGGTGAAGAAAAGTTTCCCAAAGCGCTCAAGACATACATCTTTTCCCTGGCAAGCTTTTTGGTGGTGGGGATGTTAGTGTGGCGGCCATGGTGGTGGTTGTGGTGGGTGAAGAGAGTTAAGAATAAAAATAAAGCACGAGTAAAGGGGCTTAAGAGCTCGCAAAGCAAGTCAAGTCATAGTTAGACCAATGCAAGGCCAGACGTTTGTATCTATTTGTATTGTGTGCACTTGGCATGAATGTTGAAAACAAATAATAGTGATAATACTTTTTCTTTTTGATGAGTAAATGGCAATAGTATAAAAGTGTCAAAAGGAATGCAACAAAGAACACACAGTTATTACAACAACTGCCAAAAAGGACAAGAAAAACAAATATAGTCCCTCCCTTAATCCAACCCCAACCAATTAATAAAATCAACTAAGGACAAAGTTATATTTTCTACAAACAAATTAGACCAAGATAACAAGCTGCACAAAAACAAGAATTTCAGCCTTTGAACGGAGAGCTCCATATTCTTGAAAGATCTTCTATCTCTCCTTTCATATTGTCTAAAAAAGACATAAAGGCGTTGCTCTCCAAACTTTTTTCCACTTTCTTCCAACAAAAGAGTCATGTCATCCTAAAAGGGTCTCTCTAATTGTAGAATGGATCACCTAATACACCCCAAACATGGAGAACAAGAGCTCCCACAACACCCTCACCTTTCCACAACGCCCTCACCTTTCCACAACGCAAGAGAATATGATCAATTGACTCCTCATGAGCATAGCAAAGCAAACATTTATTGGTTAAAGACCAACCCCTCCTTCGTAGTTGGTTTAAAGTCAAAACTTTCCCCCACGATGCCTCTTAAGCAAAAAAATTTACCTTTGGAGGAACCCACGCATTCCACACTACACTTGATGGGAAAGGCTCTACCCTTCCCGCCTCAAGGATAAAATAGAAGGACTTAACAGAGAAGGATCCACTATTTGCCGCCATCCAATACACCTTGTCCTCCCCTTCCACATCTACCGCCATATCTTGAAGCCTCGATAAAAAGCACTCCACAGTCTTAATTTCCCAGCCAGCCATTGAGAGGTCTAGAGAAGTTAGGAATCCAAACACCCTTCTCATTAGAGTGCAACCACAAGTCCGCCACCCAAGCCTCTTTAGAGCTAGCTAGAGCAAATAAGGAGGAGAATGAGACATATAAAGTCTCATCACCATACCATTTGTCTTTCCAAAACTCAATCCTTCTTCTATTGCCCACCGTGAAGGAAATCTGACAATAAACTAACTCCCACAAATTCCTTATAGCCTTCCATAACCTAACACCACAACTACCCCTCACTTCCTTAGAACACCAACTCCTTTCCATTTCCCCAGATTTACCACAAATAATTTCTCTCCAAAAGACATCCCTTTTTGTAGCAAAGCACCAATTCCACTTGCAAAGGAGGGTCTCATTTAAACAGTGAAGGCAGTCAACACCCCGAGGTTTGGGTCCTCATGGAGAGTCCTAAGAGCTTGCCCATGGAAAGTTCCTTAGTTATCAAAAAAAAAAAAACAAAAGACAGTGAAGGCGTCTAACTCCAAGACCCCCTTTCTTTTGTTTGAACAAACAATAGCCCACTTCACTAAATAAGACTTTCTCTCTGAAGACCCACCTCCCCAAAGAAAATCCATTTGAATTTTCTCTAAGCTCAAACAAACTCTCCTCGACATCCGGAGCAAAGACATAAAGTAGATTAGCAAACTAGCTAACATACTCTTGACCAACATTAACATCCCCCTTTTAGAAATATATTGTCTTTTCCACATTGCTAATATCTTTCGAAACCTTTCTTCGACCCCATCTCAAGCCACCACAAAATTATGAGCGACTTCTAACGGGAACCCCAAATAAAAGGTCGGGAATACACCCACTTTGCAACCAACTTCAAAAGTAAACTCCACATTCAACACTCTTCTAACCGGAATGAGCTCACCCTTAGCTAAATTAATTTTCAAACCCGAAATGATCTCAAACCACATAAGCAACCAACTCAAGTAAGTCATTTGGTTAGAAGTGGCCTCATAAACTCCAAAGTATCATCAACAAACAAAAGATAGGAAACCTCCAAACCCTCTCTATCTCTACAAAACACTTTGAAACCAGACAAATAACCACCCTCCCTTGCCCTTCTAAGAAGGCAACCGAGTGCCTCCATGGCTATTACAAACAAATATGGTGAGAGCAGATCCCCCTGCCTTAATCCCCTAGAGCTCTGAAAAAGCCCCAATAGGATACTATACACTAACACCAAGAATCTTGGTGTTGAGACACACCAACTGATCCAATTGATCCACCTTCCCTTAAAGCCCATTTTTTCTAATACCTCAAGTAAAAAATTCCAATTGACATGGTCATAAGCCATCTCAACATCAAGCTTGCACAGTACCCCTGATCTATCACTTCTCAATATTGAGTCAATTGCTTCATTTGCTATAAGCACAACATCAAGAATTTGTCTTCCTTCCACAAACACATTTTACAATTTGGAGACCATTTTATCCACCATTTTTTTAACCTATTAGCCAATAGCTTGTAAAGGCTACCCACCAAACTTATCAGCCTAAAATCCTTCAAATATTCACTCCTTTCTTTGGCACCAACACTAGAAATGTAGCATTGAGGCTTTTCACTAAACAGTCCTGTTCATGAAATTTCTTAAAGAAACCCAAAAACCTTTTCCTTAACAAAATCCCAGCAACATGGCCAAAAAGCCATAGAGAATCCATCCAACCCCAGTGCTTTATCCCCATTAAAATCTGACAAGGCAATGAACACCTCCTCCTCTCGAAACAGTTCCTCCAGCTTTGTTGCATTTTGACTTTGTAAAACATCGAAACACAAGTCCCTTATACAAGGATGTCACTCCCCTGATGTTTCTGTCAAAAGAGATTGGAGTGCTTGAACAATCCCTACCTTAACATCAGTCTCCTCTGTGAGAGTAACCCTATTAATCTTCACCTTAGTCAAAGTATTCCTCCTCCTATGTGCATTTGCCATTTTGTGAAAAAACCGGTATTTCTATCACTCTCCTCAACCAAACCTCTCTAGATTTCTGTCTCTAGCTTATTTCCTCCATAAGGACCCATTTTTGGTATTCTACCCTTGAAGCCTCCCTAATAGACTCATACTCAAAACATAAAAGGTCCTTGTAAATCTTTTGAATCCCAAAAATCCACTTGTTACAGGGCCAAATTTTTCTTAACTGCCACATTGCCAAAAACATCAGTGTTCCACCTCTGCAAATTAGACTTTTCTACTTTTCTACCAAAATGAAGCTGGGAGACCCCCTAAAATTGATGTTCATCCACCAAGACTTCGCTAAATATTTGAATCTCTTGTCCTTAAGCCACATATTTTCAAACCTAAACTGCAAACCCTGCCCTCGCCCTTCCCCCACCAAAAAAAAAAAAAAAAACAGTATCACTGAATGGCCTGATACAAGTTTGGTTAATAAACACAGTATCACACCACTAAAGTGGCCTTCCCACCCATCTGACACCAGAAATCTATCTAATCTTGCATGGGCTTGATTATTCAATCCCTTCCTCCAAGTAAAGGAACCTCCTAGCAACGAAAGACCTCTCAATTGAAGGTCTTCGATGACCTTTGTAAATCTTCTCATTGTTGCACACAGTCTAGTGTTGGCACCAAAACGCTCCCCTAGGAATCTCACAACAGTAAAGTCACCCCCAATGCACCACAGGTCATTCCACAAACCCCTTATTGCCCCCAAGTCTGCCCAAAAATCTTCTCTAACACCCCCAAGGGTAGGGCCATACACCCCAGTGAAAATCCAGACAAAACCATCATCATAGTTCTTGAACCGATAAGAAATTGAGTACACCCCAACCTCCATACCCACCAGCTCTAGAACTTTATCATCCCAGAAAACCACAATTCCCCCTACTGCCCCCCTCACATTCACCACTCCCCACTCAAGGAATCTGCTTGTCCCTAGACTTCACGCCAATCCTAAGGAAATATCTTGGATTTTGGTATCCTGAATGCAAACCAAATCTACCTTCCATGCTTTGATCAAAGATTTCAACACCATCCTTTCATTACTGTCATTGGCCCCTTCTACATTCCAAGACAAAAATTTTAACTTCATAAGCCTCTTGCTGAAATCTTCCCACTCTCTGTCCCTTCATTTTCTGAATTTGTCCACTTATAGCTCACCGACCACTCCAGCTTCTTAAGCTCCCTTTCAAAGCAAGAGGGCACAAATTTACCATTGCTCCTACTAAGTCTTTGACACTCATGTCCCTTACACGCCTTGATTCTTCTTAGAAGTGCCAAAATCTCCTTTTCAAAGCCTTCGGTTGGCATCCCCAGGAACTTACTAAAGGCAGCCAACCTGATGAAGGACTCCCCTCCTCCATCCCATCATCCTCCTCGCCTACAACAAAGGCCTTCCCCTCTTCATTGTTTCTCTCCTTGCAGTAACAATGTTAAAACAAATAATAGTTTACACATTAGCACAAGGAATAAAGAAGAAACTGATAATCATGACAACGATCACAATGGAAAAAAGAAATGTCCCTGGAAATGGTTAACAGTAATAGGTACAGAGTTTCCATATGATTATGAGATGGATATTTTCAGTCTAAAGTGCATGTTTCGTTTATATAGAATATCAGTTAAGAGTGTAACAATCATTAGCATGTATTAAAACTGTCCTACTACTTGTATTTTCATTCTTATTTGATTTAATATTTAGCCACCACATTTTTCAGCCAAAGAAGTGAAGTGCCTAAACGGGTGAAATTCCATATCGTAATACGTGTTTTATATATGTTTATTCAAATTGATAAGTCACCAGGCCAATATCAACATCTATCTCAATTTACTAACATGATCGTAAAATATTTCTTACACAAATAACAAAAAAGAAATTCCAAGACAAGGAGTACCAGTCACAGTAAATCAATCTATTCTTAAAAGGTAATGTAGACAAGAAGGCACAATAAACTCACCATAAATGACAGAAGCCCTGTAAGTATGCTGTATTTGTAACATACAACCATGTTAGTTCAAAAAGGCTATATTAAATAACAGAAAAGATAACATAAAACAAGTGTCGTGTATAAGAAATCTTGGCTCTGTCTTACCTTGATACAGACCACATTGGGTTCCAGCTTTCTGGATGAACTGGAAAAGTAACAGAATAAAAGTGAAAATAAAATCAACTTCTAAATATAAATAAGAAAGGATTTTCCATCTATGAAACAGCAAGAGACTTACAATCACTCATGGATAAGCAGATTTTCTTTTGTGTCATAAACCGTCCATTGGGAGTGGTCATGCTACAAGAGAGGAAAACGTCATTAAAATTAAAAGCAACTACATGAATACATTAATATAAGTAAAATACTGCTGCTAAAAGCAACAGAATATTTCTTGGGAAAATTGAAGTAGCCAGAATACAGAATACCTGATTCCTGGAGGTTTATATGGATACTCTGGAGGAAATTTGATCTTTCCATAGTAATATCCACCTTATCATCATGAGAAGAAGAAATTTCAAAAAACAGAATAAAACTGTTGAATCCCAAAGTTCAGAATGAAAGAGACAATAAAAAATACAAATCCAACAAATGACAAACTAGCGCCCAATATCACAAAATGAACAACAAAGACAGAAAAAAAACCTGCAAACGGTGTTCCCTCACTTCCCTCCAGCACATAATCTGAAACATCAAGGTAGGAGAATAAAATCAAGGTTACAAATGCTCAAGAAAATTAATAGACCATAATAAAATCAGGAAAGTGAGAGAAAAACATAATACCAGGGAAAAAAAATCCTGAATAATAATCCCCTACACTACAAAGCAGCCGCTACTACCGAGTTAAGACCAAAGCAGAGTACTTTCTAGAGACAACACGAGATAACCAAGCGAAATGGAGTAACTAATTACCATAGAGTTTACCCATGAAAATTACTTGAATTACAATATTAAGGCATAATTTTTGTCTTTTATAAACAATGAAACCCTAAGGAAGTAGATTTGACCATAATTAAGAACAGGCAATAGCCTCCCAAGTCCCAATCCATCTATGGATGAGTCCAAGTACTAGTTTGAGACATTTCGTAAAATGCAAGATTAGTAAGGAGTAAGAATATAATTGAATTTAAATTCTACGCAATTTTAGTTTTGCATCTACAATAAATCCATCTAAATACTTCTTTTTGAAGATGAGATCAAAACATAATGGAACAGTAGATGATCCACCATTTTCTCATCATATCTTGCACATATAATACCAATCGAGGGGGACTCTTCCTCATAAGACTATATTATCCGAGGTTAAGATTTTAAAAAGAGATGTCACCAAAGCAAAGAAAGAGACTTTTAAAGGGGCTCACTGCAATAAACAGATGATCTTTACCAGTACAACAAAGAACTCAATTCCAGTTATTGCATGCACCAGATATTTTAAGAACTTGCCAAGGTCCATTAGGGGTTGTTCCTTAACAGGATCCAGTTTACTTACTATCTATCTAGAAGGCAATTACATCCAACCACACTAATCAAGTTTCAAGGGAAATGCAATTTCTATTGTTAAACACTAGTGGAAAGCAAATGCTTACTTACATCCTACAGTATATGTCAACTTATCCAAGGAAAGCAATGGGAATTTGTTATTCTCAATCCATTTGAGGACATTCTAAAGCAAGTCATCAACAGGGAAACACTGGCACAGCCATGCCATATTAAAAGACACACACAATTGCAAATTCATTAAGTGAACTAAAGTTAACAAGTCAGCTCCAATAATCAATCTTTATTAGCTTGCATTATCCATAACTCCATTCTCCACAGGGTTGAGAAAAGACATGTTCCCAATTTTGCTCTATATGCATCCCGGATTTTTGGAAGTGTATCTTATACAACATATTTCATGACAGTTTCCAGTTGTAACCTACAATCATCTATCTAAAGACTAATCATTAATCTCGGTTATTCTTAATAAAGATAGATAGACAGACAAAAATGGAAGACTCAATATTGTTACAGTGCATGTGTTCAATCAATCACAGTATAGCCTTATCTAGAAAAGGTTCAGTTTCTCTAAAAGGAAAATTTAATTGAAGTAGAAAGCAAAGAGATAGAGATAGATGCAACTTACGCCACTCAAGAATATCATTTGGGGAAGGGCGGGCAACCACATGGGAAACTGGTTCCTGCAAGTTCATAGAAAGCATGATTAACAAATTTAACCCAAAAGAAAAACAAATCAAAAGTTCATTTCCAGAATGCATATGTGCTATAACTATATAATTAGTAGTTATTTATACAATTTAAAAGGGCATATTAAGAAGGCATACTTTACAGAGTGCTCTATATTCTTTCTGAAGGCGCTTGACACATGATTTTTCTGCCATCTCCCAGCTTTGGATGGTAGTAAAGACAAAAGTTGAAACTCTGTACTGTTCCTTCAATTCTTGGAGAGCTAAAGCTACAATGGATTGGATGATAACCTGAAGGGAAAGAATGTTATTAAGAAATGTAATTAGATATTTAAAAATAATAAGCCTTTAAGACCTGACCCAGGTCTCAAGGGGTAAGGGGAAGGAATGGTGAGGTTCCAGGTTCCGTTCCATGTACTCAAAAAATGCCAGAAAAACAAGTACTATTCTATGCAAGAAACAAAAACATCTAACAAGAAAATGGCATATCATGAAGATAGTATAGACAATACAAACAACCAAAAAAGACCCTCATATACATGAAATGTGGCATGCATGACACTGCAAAAGAAAAAAATATTAAAACAAATCTCCTTGTTGCATAGTCTTGCAGCCCCATCAACAAAATTTGTATAGAGAACACATCAAAGATAACATAAATTCTATGCCTATGGATTACAAAATGTCATAACACAAGATATTAGCAATTAACTAATTCCAATTAAAGTTCAACCAGGACAGGAGGGCATTCAATCAAAACCTGGAAAAAAAAAAAGGCAAGATGGTAAAACATTCCCTCTACGTGTAAATTGCAATAGCTGAAGTTATAATTGCAGTAACAAATTAGAGTTGTAAACACTAAATTTGGGACCAGATTTGTTGCTCGTGCATGCCGTAAATCACAAAAATTTCAGGTCACGAATTCATAAAAACTCGGACAAAACCAAAATCCAAACCTTTCCTCTAGAAATTCTCAACATCCTAACTAACATAGAATGCTAGCAGACCTGGAAAATCTCCAAAGCCAATCTAGATTGAATTGATTGAGAATCATCTCTCATTCAAATGATAAAATTCTCCTAAAAAGCATCCAAAAGACCGTGTTTTGACTGGCAAGCTGACCATCAACCTCAATTCCAGTGACCCTAAACTCACAACCATTGAAATTGGGAAGCAAAACGCCCAAATCAGACACCAAACAAACAAAAAATCCAAAAAAGCATGCTATTCAAAACCGAGATCCACAGAGCATTACACATGTAGTAAAAACAATCAACAAAAAACCTAAAACTGAAAAATCAAACAGCGGAAAGCAAAGATTGGTTTGATTGCAATGAGGAAAAGATTCGTCGTTACGTGAGAGGCAAAGCAAACAATCAATGAAATGGAATCAAAAGCAGAGAGAGGATCGAAGGGGAAGATCGAAGGCTTACCTCGATCGATTCACAGGATTTGGGGGCTCTCAGTCTCAGCCATACGATCGCTTCAGCGATGACAATTTTTTATTTTCTTTTTATTTTTATTTTTGGTAATAATGCGTATATAAATAATAATAATAATAATAATAATATTAAAAAATAGTAGCGTTGAGTTCGTGAAAAGATGTGTACAACAGTACAAACGGCGAGTGGCATCGTCCGAGAGGTCTTTGATGAAAACTGGCGGTTTACTCTCATACTGTAAAAGGACGAATTTGCCCTTTTGGATTCCCGTTGGTAAGTTTACCCTTCTCCAAAGCAATTGTCTAGTTTTGACCTTTCGCAGTAAGAACCATTTTTATTTGGGAGTTGTATTAATCCCAACTTAAGCCTTAAATTATTAATCAAAAAATAATTTATTTTGATCAGAGATTATCTGTGTTTCTAATTCATTTTGAATGTAGGGTATGTTTGAGTTTTCATGGATTCAAAGTATTTTGTAATGCTTAAAATACTTTTTTAAAGATGGAAAACACAGATTTTTATAATCAGTTTTATATATGATAAAAACCGAACCATTAGATTTAGAGTGAAAACTTGAATCAAACCAAAGCTTTTTAAGGTTGGTTTGGTTTGGTTTGATTTTCGTGAATTAATTTCAACCTAACTTAAATGGTTTTTTTTTTTTTAATGCTTAGTTCAATTGTAGATTTTTATTTGTTTTGAACTTAAAGTTCATTAATTTGAATTTATATTAGTTCTTAAGTCTAAATTTGTTTTTAAATTAAAATAAAATAAACTTGAATTTGATATTAAAAATATATTAAATACATTTAATCATAATATGAAAAAGGATAAATTACCTTAATTGAATATAATATTTAAAAAAAATTATCAAGTATCAAACAATTATATATAAGTTTTTAAAATATAGGTTTTTATGAGTCAAGAGACAAGAAAATTGTAAACCAAACTGACAAGGTCCGAACCAATAGAATGTTATGCTTACACCCCTAATTCGGAGATAAAACTTATTATCAAATATGAATTTGAAGATTATTATAGATATTTTTGAATAGGATTTATAGATGGCTTGGGGTCTTTCTTAGGTGTTAGATAAAATATTTAATTTGTGTTTTTTCTAAAACTTGTTATTTTATTATTTTAAAACGATTTGATATTTGTTTTCTTATCATGAGATATAAAAAAAATAAAATAAAAAATCAGTTAATAAGTTTAGAAGCTTATCAAACATAGTTTACTTTTTGGGATAGGGCCTCCCAATAATTTGATGCAACCCTTGTGGCACTGGTATATGGTTGTTAAGTTTAGAGTTGGTTGGTACTTGGTGGGCAATGTAGACGACGAAATAGGTAGGACTAGAGAATAATAGAATGTGAGTGTGATCACTGGTGCCCCCAGGGGCCAGGGCCCAGGCCCCACCCCTCAGGGTTGGAGGGTGTTTTCCAACTCATTGCGGCCCACGGGTCCAAAGTCCCAACCCAACACACTGTCCTTTCAATCCCCTCAGGGTTGGAGGGTGTTTTCCAACTCATTGCGGCCCACGGGTCCTAAGTCCCAACCCAACACACTGTCCTTTCAATATGTGGGTGGGGATGAGAAGATTGAGGAGTGATTTGTCTAATTCATCTTTTACTTTTATTCAAACTCTATACTCTGCTATAATTCAAATTAATAATAAATACTGATTTAAATTAAGGATAAACATTAACTCTCCTACTTGAAAAAAAGGGTAAATTTCTTGGGATTGAATATTAACGGAGAAGCAGGTCCTTACAGCAAAGTCTTAGGAATCAACATCTTCTAAGTTCTAACTCGGACTGAGTTTGAATGAGGGAAAGATGTAGGCTTGCTGTGGTGTGCATAACGACACAAGGCAAAGGCAATGGCAATCCCTCTTTTTTTATATTAAACAACTGCAGTAGGTTGACAGGCAGAAGCACCAGGACCAAAATCATAATATAAAACCCTTAATGTTGCAATCACGTGCCTAGTCACATGACCCGTCTGATACTATGGTAGTATGGTACCATATCCTATGGTATAGTTCCAACATGGGAGCAGTCAAAGATGCTTCACATGATCAAACTAGTGACCCAGTTTGATATTACATAAATCAACACCAATGACCAACCCACCATCCTTCAATCTCTTCACAACCTCCTAAACCCATCTTCTACTTACCATGAAGGCCTGCTGTCTTCTTCTTCTTGCTCTTGCTGCTGCAATCTTTCCATGCCTCTGGGCCAATGGAGCCTACGCCAGGCACCTTCCCTTCCCTCCACCATCTTCTTCCCCTCCGGCTCTCAAAGATTTGCATGCGGACAACAGGTTCAAGTTCCCTTCCAAGCAGGTAGGGTCCAGCTTCAGAAGAATACCTCCAAGCACTTCCAATCCCATTCAGAACAAGTAACTTCTGTCACCAACAACTGAAATTTCAGGTCTTTCAGCCATTTGCAGCTTTCCATAATTGACTCCAATGCTACATTTTTGTGCTAGGTGCAGCCCTCCATCAGATGACTGATGACTGAAAGGGAAGCAAAACACTGAAGATAACAAGATCGCTCTACATTTAATTTTCAGTTACATTCGCATCCATGTTTGCTACTGTAGACTGGTTTTTACTTCTCTAGTGTCCTGCAAGAGTCACATGTACTGAAATTTATAATGAATATACAACAGTTTTCAACTAATGCTTGCAAGGGAACTCACTATCCAGCCTAGACAATATAAACAAGAACAAATTCTCTGATTAAGCTATAGTCATGCAGCTTAAGTTAAGTCATACAAAACTGGGTGATCAAGAGAGATCAAAAGCTACGTAATCTGCATTTCAGACCTTCAACTTCTTTGTAAAAGGTTTTGACAGGCCATCCTTCCAGCTCCGTTTCTTCTCCATCTTGTCAACAGATTGGGATGGCTCCTTATCCCTTGCTGCTGCACTGGCATGCTCAATTGAACCATAATTCTTTTTCTTTTTCGATTCTTTGTTTTTTATTTTCAAGACATCTTCATCCAAAGTCTGTTTGGAAAATTTTTCACTGCCCTGTTCAGCTCCTTCTGGATGGCGCTTATGCCCAGAAACATTCAATTTAGTCACTGAAGCCAAGCACTGGTCAATCTCTTTCCTCATTGCTTTTACTGACTTTGGGTGCGATGAGTGGTAGGAAGGATCAACAAAGCTGTCAGTTTTGGATGACTGAGTTTCTTTAGAGCCAAATGTAGCATAAAAGTCTTTATAAGCAGATTCTTTTGATGATTGTTTCAGCCTCCACTGATCAGGCCAGGCAGCAAATCTGTTGCAAAAGGCAAAAGAGAACACAGATAAAGATTAACAAAAATAATAAACTGCCAAACTGCAACAATTTTTTTATAGGCAAAAGAGCAATATATTAGTAAGCCCCCAAAAAAGGCAGCACAAAGTACACAGGATGTATACTAGTGCGCAGCAAAGCAAAGAACTAGAAAAGGGCAAAAAAAAAAAATGTATTCCCTCCCCTTTCGTGCTGCCTAACCAATCGACAAAATCAAACATAGACATGGACCTAACCTCTAAGCCCCCTTTGGTCCATTCCAAAAAGCTACACATAAAACAGGATTTAAGTTCTTGATCTGATAACTTCTATTTCACCCTTTCCAAATGATCCAACTACGAAGAAATATTATACCACTTTATATAACATCAGTTAAGGTATTTTGTTTTTTTGTGTGTGTGTTGGGGGGTGGGATGATTTCTGAAAATTGAACATAAAATTTTGGGAAGTTGTTACTGCAAACATGTATATAAATCACTCCAACTATGGCGAATGGATGGTGCATGGTGCTACATATACCACCACCTTAACCATCGGGTTGGATGGCTGGAGCAATTGAATATAGTAAAAAATGCATTAAATGCAAATTTTTTTTTTACCATCAATCACTGATTGTCACCAAACAAAGTGATAAAAGTGATGGTGCAACTAGCATTTTCCATTGCTAATTATAATCAATTTCTCCTCATGCATTATTTAAGCAATGCCCAGAGAAACGTAAGACACTAAAGAAATTGATGCCCCACACCCCTGTCTCAAGAAACAGAGAATCGTGAGGAAGAATAAAAAGAGTGGATACGCAAATACAAACCAAGGTGGTTCCTAAATTGAACCACATGGAAATCTGATGTATTTATGTGCCTCATACTGGCAGGAGTAAGTGCAGTCACATTTTGATGAAACAAATCTGTGTTTTTAGTCTGTTCAATTGATTGCATTTAAAAACAAGGTTTAAAAACTCAATAATCAATAGTAGTTAAAGCTGAAGTTGATATGTAAAATTAGCAGTGATCCTCGTTCTGCAGGGCTCAAGTAACTCTTCATTTATTAAAAAACAAAAGTTTTAGGACCTAACAGTCAATAACAAGACCTTCTCTATTTGAGCAATGGATGAGCAACCCTTGAGTTTGCAAGTTTCAGGCAAACACATTGTAGATCAGTTTACCAAATTCTACACTCGTACAATCAAAGTATCTAATTAGGGTATGGAAATTCAATTAAAGTTTCAGTTAGTCTAAGCATTCAGCAAACTCATCTACAACTCAAAAAATATTTCAAACACTGTAAAGGCTATGTAATCCTCAATTTAGTTGTCAGGGGCACATCACTAAAGACAGAAAATTCAATTAGTATGCCATGAAATGATAATATACATAACCAATATATTACCTGTCAACATCTAGTCTCCTTAAGAGGTGAGGGCCATGCTTAGTCTTGGAGAGCTCGGTTCGAACAGCTAACAACTCATGCATAATGGTTTCTCTCAGTGACACATTACAGGCAGTGAAGCATTTTTCAACTGTAAATGAACCTGATGGGTGCATTGCAAGCTCTCCAAAATGTCCTCGTAGCCTTCAAATAAACAACAAGAGACCAAAGAATAAATAAATAACAATGTAAAACAACATAAAATTCAAAATCCTAAGCATTTAAAAATTGTTTCCGAATAAAATTTCTAATATGATGTCCAAACTAAAGAACTTCAAAGATCTAAAGTTTCTTATATGAAAAAAAAAAAGGTGCTTTCTAGTCCGGAACGGTTGCCGGGCAAGAGAACACTGCTGGTCTGGTTTTCCCCACTATAACCTTGTTTAAATTTCAAGCATAAAACTTTCGTTAACAATGGAATCAGACCACTTTAAAGGAATTAGTTCTCATACACAAGGTCAGAGGGCAAAAATAATCAGATCTGATAAAAAAAATTTAGCATGGTCAACTGCTTCTTCCAGTGAAAACCTTGGCCATTTGCCTTAGAGATTGATGAAGGCCTAGTAAATCAGTTTTTCCTCTTGATGCTTTGCTTCTTACCCTATTTAACAATTACTTGTTGCATATATCACACCATGCTGAGAGACATAAGTGGTCAAAACATAAAAGGGGATCCCATACAAATATCACAGCATGCTGGCATACGTATGAAGTGGAATTTTAATAACTAAGCATACAAATTTTTGGTTATTCAAATTGTTTCCATGATGCATTCCAACCAAAGTTCCTCATCATAAATAAGACTTTCTGAAATAAATACAAGCTACTACTACAGCTGCATAACTTACTTCACAACTAATCTCTGTTTGTGTTTCTTAGAAGCATTTGAACTTAGAAAAGCTTCAATAACACGTGCTCCCCCTGCATCTTTTGCTGCTTCAAGAACATGGTCAGTTTCCATGGATGTGATACTTGATACATAAGGCTGAATAAATCCCTGCAATACAGAAATTCATGATATGGCATACTGCTAGGAATAAACTAAAATCATAATACATTACATGTAACCGCTTAACCCAAGTAATCCAGCATCACTCTTGAAACCCCATAACAGATTGACACGAACATGAAGAATAATTGCAGTGTCAAATATCTGGACCATTATGATCATATTTGGGAAGTAAAAATTTATAGTGTTCCTCACATAAAAACAAACTTAAGACACAAATACCAAATATGTTCCAGAAGAGAAAAAAATACTTGGAAATATTCAACTTAATACGAGACTCCAACAATTGATCTCCGATACTGTAACATTTTAATGGAAAGGTTAGAATGATGACATAAAGAGAAAAAAGGCCAACAACACTGATAAGGTTACTATAACACTGTCATCAAACAAACCATCTTAATCATAGGGTTGAAACCCTGGCTATTACCAATGACAAAATGCTCAACATGAATAGACTATTTTCTTTAGTTGATTCCAGGGGAATGGACAACTGAAATAAGAGCAACCAATAACCATAGTTTGCATGACATAGTATGTACTTTAAGTTTTTAATGGCTATAACACAACACACTGTATGCCAAAGAATATGCAGTAAACATCCAACACTCTCTGTCAACAGAACACACGATACCACAGGATGGTTGAATTCCTTTCAATTGAAAATTTTCTTTAGGTTCTCATTTCCATGGTTCCACCAAGATTCATCACCAATGCCATCACTCAAAGCTCAGCATGTTTTTTCATTATAGGAAATGAAATTTATTGTGAGAAGAAAGAAGGAAAATTTCATAACTCCTAAAACAAAAAGAAGGCATAAAAACCCTAATATAATGAGATGTCATATAATTATTGCTACTAATAGTGTTATGGAGGAAAAAACAAACCAACCTAGGGGAAAAAACAGAAGTCAAATGCAAAAGAGGTGAGAAAGTTCACATACACTCAGACATTTAAAAACTGTCTGCAAAATCAGAGAACCTAAGACATGCATCTTAACACCTCGTGGCCAGGTCCAATTGGATTTATCTTCACAGCATAAGTAGCTTTCAAGAAATAATATCCGAGGAACAATACATTTTGGAGGCTCATTTGCTGGACATACTGCAGCAGCAAGGGCCTGACAACACTGCCAACAAAAATGAAGTGTAACCAAGATTTGATTAGATATATTTGGAGCAAGGGTATCAACTTCAGATTGTCAGTTTTATGAATAAAAATTGTTTTTTAACAGCTTATCAAAATAAATTTTACAATTTTACAATTGGCTTAAACTGTTTAAAAGTTTCCAAAACATTGATATTAACACAGATGAAGATGAAAGGTGCTTTGAGTTGTAAACCTTTTGTGCATGGGTATCAAGCCTTTGACTTGCTGCAAGCAGAGAAGCTATAACCCCTGACCTTCCCATTTCTAGAAGATCCTTAAACTTTGGACCAAGTTCTTCCCATATGGACTCCACCTATTGTGCAAAATGAACCAATGTGCATAAAAACCCAAAACACCACTTCAAGAAAAATGGAAATTGTAAATGTAATTTACTAGCCATAAAATTAGACATCAGATTGCAAGGGGTAATGAGTGCATTAAGGATTATTAAAAAAAAAAAAAAATTGACAAAGCACTGTAGTTAGAAGTGGACTGTAAATGATTTATGACACAGCAATTGGGGCTTTCTTCACTATTCTTTAGAGATGAAGCAGTTTAATGCTGAATATATGTCTTCTTTTTGGCCTCCAATGGTTTTCATCAAAGGATCCCCCTTTTCCCTTGTTCACCATGGCTGTCAATTCCCTGCATAGGTTCTTTCTGAAGGTCAACAATACCAAGTTAACAATCCAAGTCAAAGTTGAGTGATTGCTAGAAGCCTAGAAATGATGTTATGGCTTCTCCACCACTATTTGCACATGATATAGTTTTTAAGAAGATATTGACGAAGTTTGGTCCATACTTAATGCTACTATTTACTAATTTTGGGTTGAACTTAAAGGTTAACGGGAGAAAATCTCAAACAGGGGCTGGCTACACTTCCATAGAGCTTAAAGAAAAGGGAGCCATATGCAATAAAAAGCTAGAACACGTACTTGACGTTGACATCTTGCATGAGAAACTAACGCCTGAACAGAAAAATTTCCACAATGATGAGATGAAACCTCAAACAATGAATTCCTGAAAACTTTTGTGAATATCTCATCGTACAAGGTTTCAGGAGCCACTTCCAAAATAACCTGAAAAATGCAAATAAAACTCACTTAAATCAAAAGTTCACAAAAGGCGATATCAGAAAACAATTAGCAGGACCCCTGGCTTTTATGCTGAATCTGAATGCATAAAAGCCAGGGGTCTTCTGGCCATTTGTGTCACAAAAAAAGGTATGACTTTTTAAGTTCAAATACACATTAATACAAACATAATTCAACCTTGTTGATGGGCCACTCACCTCCATTAGATGGCTAAATGCAGTTTCTTTCATCAAATCAACAATGTTTCGCACTTCATCTATTTCTATGAAGTTTCCTTCCTTACTATTTTCCTTTTTGCAGCCAAGAAGAAGAGGAATAATATGCCACAATTCTTCATCATGTCCTGCTAGTAACTTCAAAACTGTCTGAACAATGACAAAACATCAAATGTGAAGTATCTGGTTATGGCACTGATTCGCAAAACTAAGATCTTATTAGGAAAAAAAAAACAATCTGAATTATTGAAAACATGAAAGGACCACAGGTAAGGACGGTGCCTCAGATAGGGAAATAAAAAATACAATGAAAACTTTATAACTCACCCATCCCATCCATGACAAATCAACTCGCCAAGAAAGAACATCCAAACACCACTTTCAATTTGTAAAAAAGGATTTCTCAGAAAAGGGCACTAAGCACCAAATAGGACTTCTAAGCTTCCTGAACTCAGTTAACTATTAGAAAGATATTTGACTATTCAAACTACGATCCTCCATATGTTCAATACATATTTTTAAAGTACTTCTCAAGATTAGAAAGGCCTTCTTAATCTTCCTATTTATGCAGTGCATCTTAATATGCGTGAACTTACCATACCTTGAAAATACAGGTCAGTAAGTTAATTAGAGATTGGAAACTTGCCTGGAGAACCAAACTGCTGTACTGTTCAACTTGCAGGATTGCAATATCTTTTTGGGCACACTTAAACATCTCTAATACAAAAAATTTAAGCAATTCTGGTAATCCCTGTTGATGCGGTACGCCATTTCCATCCAATTGAGGTGGCCTGAAATTCAACCGCTCTGCTAGAACTGTAGATGACTTTGTGGCATGGAACTCAGGAGAATCTAATGGTACTCCTTTACAAAGGCAAAGAAGACTCCGAATAACATGAGATCCATAGCAGTTACACATCACATCAACAGGATTGACTACAATCACCTGAAAAGAAGAAAAGATAAAGCCAATTGATCAGATTACGTAAACCAAATCCATCAAAATTATATTAACTACTCTAGGAATTATAATCTATCAAAAAAAAGAAATTAACTTCTCTAGTAATTATCAGCAGTTTATTTTGCCTGTGAGTGCACCACGACATCCACTCTCCTAGGTAATTACATTTACAAGATTCAGAAATTCCTCGCTAGAAATGTTCTTAAAATGGTACCCCACCAACTGGATATGCACTACTGGGAAATTAGTAACTATCAACGCAGAATACAGGAATCAGAAACTCAATTTTGATATATTTTAAACATTTGATACCTTGCATATCGTAGCTAGAGTCTCTTCGACAAGAGTGTAGGACTCTTTATCCTGAAGATGCAAAGATAAAGACTTGAGAGCTGTCTCGGCTACATGAGAACCGGACCGATCCATGGCAATATAAGGGAAATCCTTTGCACAGCTTTGAAGGAAACGACAAAGGTGGTCTACATCACAGCCCTCAAGGAGGGCTTGCAAAGTGTGACTTATGATATAATCAGTTGCCAGCTCTAATTCTTTCCCTCTAGCTTCTTCCAGAGCATTACCACAAATAACTGATCGTTCCTCCAAATCAACCTCATTACCCTCAATTACATTTGCAATTTCTGAGAAGTATTTTGCCATTTCTGGATCCACCTGTTTCCTACAAGTATATTCAAGCCAAAAACATGCTTATAACATCTGGCATTGAAAATAGTCAATTACAACAACAGAATATCCATATAGTAAGCATGCATTTTGTTCATGAAAGCTAAAAAACTACAAGATAAAACCAATGTAGCTCATCACACAAGAGAAAGAGAATAAGAAACAGAACCTGAGACGATAAGTTTTTGGTTCTGAGGTATTTTTGTGCTTGAAGGGCTTTTCAGGTTTCACAGTTCCATCAGGCCCCCACCCAGATAAACCCTTTTGACGATGATCCCCCTCAAACTCACGATACCCCTTTGCAGCTTTCCTTCTTGTGTCTTTCTTCCTTCTGCCATAGGAATTGTCCTCCCCAGCCATCAAGTTATCCTCAGTTAAATTATGGGTTTTGTGTCTCCTCGACGGTAAAGCTTTTGAACCAAAAGAAACCATAAGCACATCACCAGCTATTCTCTCCTATCATAAACCTACTGTGCAGTAAACAAACAAATAATACACAACCTCTACCAGGTTAGCAACACAGCTGATAATTTAAAAGGATCAATAATCTAAAACCCACATGAAATAGTCAAGGCATTCAAAGCATTAGGGAACATGAGCGACAAAAACCATTGCATTGAGCATTCTTTTCCTTTTTTTTTCTCTTCTTTTCCTAGTTAAATTTTAGAAACCACGAACAAACAATGAACAGCCAAAACCCAGAATCCAAATTTGCACAGAAGCAATTCCCTGGTTTCGGGTCTACAGAAAAAAAAACCCCAACCAAAAAAATAATACAGATGGGATATTGCTTTATAAATAGAACTCGAACTAGCATGCATTAAAGGGAATATTGGACGAAAAAAAATTCTAAACAAGCATACAGAAAATAAAGGAAAACAGAGGAAATTGTTCTGAGATGAGAAACCTAACCAAAGAGCAAAGAGAGAGTGAGTGTATGATTCTTGGAAGAGCCCTCCAATGGAAACTGGTTCGGTATTCAGAGGAAGCCGAAGGGGGCGGTGGCTTTTTTTGTAAATTGGAACGGTAGGGCGTGGCCCAATAGTCAATACCTGTTTCAAGACTAGGGCCGAGCCAGACTAGGGCTAACACTTTTAACTTTTAAGCCTGTTGAAATATCGTATGTGTTTACAGTTTGCACCCTTTTAAAAAAAAAAAAAAAAGTTTTATGTTTTTTAAAATAATAATAATAATTTTTTAATTTAAAAAATATATTTATTAAACTCTGGACATAAAATATTTCTTTTCAGGATTTACCCTAAAAACAGTTGTTTTAAAATAAATTATTAAATTTAATATGTTTTCGATTATTTTTTATATAGCATTTTGAAAAAAGATTAAAAATACTTTGAAAACTTTTAAATTACATAAAGAATAAATTAAGAAAAATGTTTTTCCTTTTAAGTTTCAAATAGAATTTTGTTCCTAAAAACAAACACTGTTCTAAAAAATTGTCCCTTTTTAGATTAAATTTCGGCCTCTAGGCCCAAAGTTTGGACCCAGCCCGCCCCAAAATTTTTGAGTTTTGGGACAAACCCATGTTTGAACCGGCATAATCCATCTATGCTGGGTTGGGCTTGGAGGAATTTGTACATTCAACGTAGCCCATATACTGGCCTGAGCATTGAAGCCCAAAAACTTCCATAAAACACATGCTTCACTAAATCAAGTCTTTTTTGGATGTTCAGGTGTTTATCGTTTCATTTTGTTGGAAAGATTAGGAAAAAAGGTAAATTTTGGAAATTCAATTTTTGTTCCTCTTCCTCGAAAGCCCTAACTCCCCAAAACCTTAAAATCTTATAATTATCAATTTATTTTATTTTATTTTATTTTTGTTCTTTTTTCATAAGATGAGTTTCTTCTGGGCTTGTTAATTCTTCTTTTAGGGTTTTGGTTGTTTCAAATGACAATTTTACCCTTGCTTATTAAATGACGTAGATGATATTTCCGTTTAGTGTGTTTAAGAAGTTTTGAGGGTAGGTTGGATTTTGAAGATCAAGGGTGTCAAGGGGTAAAGTTAGCTTTTAAGAAGTTTGGAGGGTAAGTTGTTAGATTTTGAATGTGATGGGACAAAGTTGGTCGGTCCTTAAGAAGTTTGGAGGATAAGTTGTTGGATTTTGAATGTAAAAGAGAAAGTGATAGGTTGAGGGTAAAGTGTATTAAACTTTTTTTTTTTTAACTACCAAAAATTTTTGTATTTGCTAAATTGTTGAGAGCTTGAGCTTGCGTAAGAGTCAAATTCCTTGTTTTTTTTTCCTTTTAGTTTATATGTCTAAAATGGAGTTTTAAGTAGTAAAATAAAAATAAAAATTGAGTCATTATTTTTCTATTATTAATGTATTTAGATAAATTTTATCAAGAATTTAGTGTGATTTTCAAGTTCCATATACATTGTTGATTTAGGTTAATGTTTGATTAATGCATATTGTACCTTAGGCTTGGGAAATTATGTGCAAGGGCTTACGATAAAAGATTATAAAGGGATAAGTTCGAGGTGAGTCATTCCCATCTTATTACTTAATTTAATTTCTCTTCCTATCGTGAAGAAAGTTTTAAATGAGATATAACAATATATACTTTAATAATAAATTATTTATATTTAAACTTAAAAACTTAGTATTACTTCAACTAACATACATTAATAAATAGAAGAGATTATAAATAAATATTTTATTTGTTAATAAATTAATAATCTTAAAATAATAAATTTATATAACATATGAATAAGATATAAAATTATATAATTTATTAATTTAAGATATTTAATTTGTTATTTTTTAAGATATTAATTCATTTGTATTATGATAAATTTATTTTTATTGAAATAATAATATACTCTTAAGTTTTCATATATAGATTTTTTTTGACAAAATTATTTAATAAAATTAATTAGAAAAAGTCTACTACAAAATGTAATTTTTAATAGTTTTATCAAAGTTATAAAAAAAACTCACTAAACATTTATATAATAGAAAAAAAAAAACATATAGAATCTCACATGCCTCTACAATGAGAGAAGCTATGTGTAACCCGTATTCTTTTTCTTTTTGGCCACTCATCTTTAATTATAGCTGATATTGCATGTGACACATGAAGAACATCCGTCTGTGATAGAGTTGGAATTGAAAATAGAGGTGGTGGTGGAGGTAGTAATCTGGGTCAACATAGGTCATGCCTACCCTTCGAAATGGTTGGAGGTAAATATAGCTGAGTAGATGTGTCAGTCTACATAGACATATGGACAAATATATATAACTCTGGTGAGGATAGAATTAATATCATAAACTCGTATCCTAGTGGAGTAGCTAAGGAAGCATCTAGGTGCAATGAAAGAGAATCGACATATGGGGTAGTAGACATTGAAAGTGGGTCTAAATAGGTAAGGGATTACACTGATGATGTGTCTGAAAAAGTAGGAGATTGTACTGATGATGGGTCTGAAGAGGTAGGGGATTCTGCTGATGATGGGTCTGAAGAGGTATGAGGTTGTATTGATGGTAAGTTTGAAGAGATGAGTGACTGTACTAATCGTGGGGATAGAAAGGTAAAGGGTTGTAATGATGCTGACACTGACGAGGTGATGGACTGACGACTAATTTATTATTTAAATATGTATTTTAATTTTAATAATAAATTATAATTTAATAGTTTTTAATTAAATTTAATTAAAAAAAACTGAAACCTCAATTGACAATTAAAACTTTAATTAAAAAATAAAGTCTTAATTGTCAATTGAAGTTTTAACTAAAATTATGAACATATATATATATAAGCCGCGGCTAAAGTTGCAAAAATAAGAGCTTGAATACCACTTGAAAATAATCCAAGGAACATGACAGGTATAGGAACAATTGAAGGTACTAAAGAAACAAGAACAACAACTACTAATTCATCAGCTAATATATTACCGAAAAATCGAAAACTAAGTGATAAAGGTTTTGTAAAATCTTCTAAGATGTTAATAGGTAAAAGGATTGGAGTCGGTTGAATGTATTTATCGAAATAACCTAATCCCTTTTTGGTAAGACCCGCATAGAAATAGGCCACTGATGTGAGTAAAGCTAAAGCAACAGTAGTATTTATATCATTCATGGGTGCAACTAACTCCCTATGAGGTAACTGTATGATTTTCCAAGGCAAAAGAGCCCCTGACCAATTCGAAACAAAAATAAATAGAAACATAGTTCCAATAAAAGGAACCTAAGAACCATATTCTTCTCCAATTTGAGTTTTGCTCACGTCTCGAATGAATTCAAGGACATATTCGAACAAATTCTGACCGTCAGTAGGAATGGTTTGTGGATTTCGAACAGCTAGAGTAGCTGAACCTAATAAGATAGCGATTACAACCCACGAAGTAATAAGTACTTGGGCATGGACTTGGAAACCCCCTATTTGCCAATAGAAATGTTGGCCGACTTCCACACCAGATATATCGTGTATATATATATATATATATTTATGATATGATTCCTTGGTATCAAAAAGGCCGCTTTAAGTATAAGTTTGTTATATATATATAAATTAGCCATTTTTGATCCAAAACTCATCACGACCCCAATCCCCTCCCTCTATGAGGAAAGGCCTTTCTAAAATCAGTGTGGGACAAATTCAATGATGTCAGGCGAAGAAGATGGTAGTTTGTTGGCCATGTGGCAACTTGACCCTAAACCCTAAAACAAAAACTATCAACTGAAAAGCATATCTTGAACCTAGGGACATTCGTTGAATGTTACACATGCCCAATTTTAAAAGTATACTAAGGGGTAGTTAATTAGTTACTGTGCTTCTTAGTTGTACTACATTCCATTTTAAGCTGTGCAAAAGAAAATAAAAAAATAAAAAGAAAAAGAAATATAAATACATAGAAGAATTGGATTGATGATGTTTTTGAATATACAATTGTTGCAATGGGAATCCTATGTAAATAATTAAAATGCTCCATCGTATTTGAATTACTTTGTTTGGATGGTACAAGGTGTCGCACTGTGAATGTGAATAGAAATTAGGCCTTGGAGAATGTACTAGGACTTATCCACATTAATAAGAAGAAGATGCCCACGTTGTGGGTCACAACTCAATTGTTTAGGCCAGCCGACACCTTTGAATACCTAAATTAATTAATTAATTAATGTAAAAAAAACCATTGAATCAATCAGCACCTTGCTTTACGGTGCAGATGGAATAAACAATGGAAAATTGAAGGGCTCTTGAACTCAAACTATGGCTTTTTTTTTAATAGAAATAAAGAGATCACAAATGGCTTTTGCTTAGATATGATAAGTAGTTCTGGTTTCATTCTCTAGGAAACTACTCTTTTCTATGGAAAGTTTACTGGGTGTGAATTTTTGACTCCAGAGTTTTTTTGGCCCCCCCATGACAAACACCCACACAATCATTCCAATTTTGGTGGATGTTTGAAATGGAGAAAGCGAGAATCACGCAGAGATATGCAATGTTGAAGGAAGAGACGAGACGCTGAGACGGTGAGAATCAGGCACTGGAGAGGAGATTGAAAGAAAACGTGGGTAGAGCCCATTTGACTCTAAGAAAGCAGCCATCGACGGTGGCTGTGAAACACCTCTCCTCATTAATTCTGTAATTTGAAATTGGCTCATGGCTGGCTGGTGGGTCCTCTCTCCCCCCACCTTGTAACCAAAATCAAAACATAAATTAAAAACTGACACCCAATGAGAGTAATTGGAGTGCAAGATGACTTAGACAACATGGAACAAAAGCACATGGTGTGACTTTTTTTTCCTCCATACATTCTACAAATTCTGTTTTGTGAAAATTTTGATGTTAACAACTAAACTTAAACAAAGGTTTTTTCTTTACTGATTCAATCATTTTTTGGGGTCCAACCTCCCTTTGTTGATTAGACATCTCTTATTGTGTCCCACCCTCACTTTAAAGGAATGCTCGAAATAGCATAAGGTGGGTGTATGGTTTGTCGTGTCTTTGTGTTCTTCACCAAAATTATGTATTAGTGGGGAATCTTGTTTATGCGACTGAGATATTAAAATTGATAACATTGTCCGTTTCCGAATGGGAGGGACACTTGGTCGTTACATTGTCTTTTTCGATCTATTTGGTGTGTGTAGGTTAGTAAGTTGTGAAATCGAATCACTTCTACTTACATGATGTTTTTTACTCCAAAAAAGATTAAGCAAACACTGGACCCTTTACTTTTGCCAATCCCTTCGTAGCAAAAAATGCATATATGTATCCCATAAACCGGAGGAGAAGATCTAGGGGGCACCAAACATGTCCTCGAGCATTTGCCCAAAGATGATTATATGGGACTGGAAGGTTTATGCCATAAAATCCAAGAAGCCAGGTTGTGAAGTCCTCCGGCGTCTTTCCCTTTATCACCTTCTTGTACTTCACCAACAATACCCACTATTAAACTCTCTTCAGTCCTCTAAGTATGCCTCTACCCGAATCATTCTCCATGTGGGTGGGTCCCAGCCATTAATCTGTTGGTTGCCAGCTGAATTTACAGAAAAAAAGGAAGTCAATGTGTAGACCCCCGGAAGAGGGACTTTTTTTTTGAATTTTAAGTTTTATTTTCCCGGGGCTCGACATGATGGGAGGGCTGTGTTTGGGGGCTATGAGGCTGCAGAGAGGGCAGAGTTTTTGGGCGGCAGAGGGGACGGGATACGGCTGGCTTGCTGAGGAAGACACGAACGGAAGCTAAAGGGAAGACAGAGAGATAGAAAGGGGGGGCTTTTCTGGGAGGCGGAGGACGAATCGAGAAGGAGAGTGAGAGCTTATAGAGGAGGGAGTTGAGTAAGCACTACCAGAGAGGTTCAGGTATGGCCAACATGGATTTCTTTATTTTGGATTTCTTCATTTTCCTTCTCTATTATTGTTGTTTTTTTAGTATAACTTGTTGTTGATCTCTTGGTTCACATTTCCTGGAGTTTTGTTCGGGTATGAGCTGTCTCTGTTGCAGCTTTCCTATAAAATGTCTAAATCATGCCTGGGTCTTTGTCTAAAATTTATTGATCTCACTTACCTTCGTTTAAGCACATGGATTGTAATATGAAACGTGGCTGTCTGACTGGTTCGTTTTATTTCATTCTTTTGTGCTCTGTTTGTACTCTGTTTTCGATTGTTCTCCTTTGTTTCTGGTCTGTTCAAAGTGTTGGATATCTCAGTTGGGTTGATCATTTTGGTTGGGATATTTATGGGAGAGCCCCATGAGAAGCTCGATTCTCATACAAACGAAAATTCTGGATACCTGTAAAGTGTGTGAACCACACTCATGAAATGCTGAGAGATGCAAAAGAGAAAGCCCAGAAAGTTGAGGATGGACCCCATTGTGCCATCTCTTGGATGTTTAGAAAAATCCGCTCAGTCCCAACTCGAATTCATTCAGAAGAATCTGAATCAGGGTGTCAATTTGGACCTACTGAACATTGAAGACCTTAACCTGGACCACCAAATACCTCGGGGTCACCCAGAAATTGTTTTTCTTCCCAAGACCAATTTCCACATCATATGTTCCCTCCCTGGTCACTTGATCTGCAAGCTTGGAGATATTGACAAGCATGTTATCGAGAGGTTTGAAAAGGGGGCAGCCAACTTCACCTCCCAGGTCGTCATCATGAACCACCCGGGTCAGATCGGAAATGGCTATGCCCCTGTTCTGGACTGCCACACCTCCCACATTGCTGTTGAGTTTGCTGAGATACTGACCAAGATTGACCGGCGACCTGGCAAGGAGCTTGAGAAAGAGCCCAAGTTCTTGAAGAATGGTGATGCAAGGTTTGTTAAGATGATTCCCACCAAGCCCATGGTGGTGGAGACTTTCTCCGAGTCCCCCACTTGGTCGTTTTGCTGTTCGTGACATGCGTCAAACTGTTGCTGTTGGAGTCATCAAGAACGTGAAGACTGTCTTTGATGCGGTCATTAAGGTGGTTCTCTAGCCACCAAAGCAAGAAGGTTCCGCCCTTGCCGCCGTCTATGATGGTGGATTTGTGGGTGTATAGGTCCGATGCATCAGCGCTTCAAGACTAAATGGTGCTGAACGGGAATGCGGCGACCTTTCCAGGAGTATTAGGTGGTGAGGTGTCGAAGAGGTGGAGCCCGAGCTACGGGAAACACAAACCAGTGATGTTCAAACAGCTGGTGGAGTTGTCAGTTTGACGTATTGAAAATCCTTTATTTCTTGCCGCCTCACAAATCCCCAAGTTCGGGACTCCACTCTGCATGGTCTTACATGGCCAGCTTTGGCCCATCTCCCTAACGTCCACTCCCCTTTTAGATTATTCATTTATTCGTTTACCTATTTGTTTATTTTATGCAAATTCTTCATATTTGAAACCAAAGTTTAATTTCCGGTTCCCCTTTTAACTTTCGAATTTAACTTTCAAAATCTTCACTCTCAAAATTTAATTCCTCAAAATTCTTTTCGTAAATCTAATTTTCCAGGTTTCCGTTTTTCAAATAATTTCCGAATTCTCAATTTCCCAAAAGTTAACCTTCAAAAAATCCAATTTTCACATTCGTCCATTAAATCTTTACTACTTCTATCGTTATTATTTTATTTTATCTATTTATCCGTTCATTTTCCAATTTACACCTTCGAACGATTTTTCAAAATTTCGATTTTCGAATTTAATTTCCGATTCCTGATATCTCAATTTTCACGCTTACTTATTTTATTACTATTATTAATATTCTATATTCATTTATTTAATTCGTTAAAAACCCAATCATTAAAGTTCAATTCTTCAAAATCCTGACTCCCTAATTTAATCTTCAATCTCAAATTTCACCATCCACTTTTCATCCGTTCAAATATCGTTTTTCTAATTAGTAACATTATTCTATATTTATCTATTTTACAATTTCTAAAAATCTCATTCTTACATTTAATTCTTAAAAACCCCATTTTCAAATAATCTCTAAGACTTCAATTTTCAAATATCCTTCAAAAATCTCATGTCTTAATTTAATTCTTCAAATTTTCGTTTAAATCTTATGATCATCAATTACTATCATATATTCATCTATCTATCTAATCTAATTCTTCAAAAATCTCATGCCTTAATTTAATTTTTCAATCATAAAAATTCTACAATTCGCCTAAATTTTATCCTCATCAATTAAAATCATCATTCCATACCTATTCAAAGCCCAATTTATAAAAATTCAACCTTCAAATAATACTTCAAAATTTCGATCTTTAAAATTCAATTCCAATTTCCGAAAATTCTCATACTCACTTTAATCTATTTAATTATTATTATTTTATGTATTTATTCTAAAATTCCATTTTAAACAATTCTTTAAAATTTCCGAATTTCAAATTTAATTTCTAATTCCAAAATTCCAATATTCACATTAATCTATTTAATTATTATTATTTTGATCATTTATTCTAAAAATTCCATTTTAAACAATTCATTAAAATTTCTGATTCCCAAATTAAATTCCTAGTCCCAAAAATTCCCATATTCCCATTAATTTATTTAATCATTAGTATTTTATTTATTTATTTCAAAAATCCATTTTAAATCAAAATTCTTTAAAACTTCTGATTTCCGAATTAAATTCCCAAACCCGAAAATTCCTATATTCCCATTAATTTATTTAATCATTAGTATTTTATCTCCATTATAAATCAATTCTTTAAAACTTCAGATTTACAAATTAAATTCCTAATCCTGAAAATTCTTATATTCACATTAATTTAATCACTAATAGTTTGTTTATTTATCTTAAAATTCTATTTTAAACAATTCTTTAAAATTTATGCCTTCAAATCTAATTTCCAATTTCGAAAATTCCAGCATTCCCATTCATTTATTTAATCATTATTTTTGTCCTTATTATTATTATTCCATTTATTTATTTCAAAATTCCATTTTTAAACATTTTTTTGAATCCCAATTTCCGAACTTAATTTCCGATTTCTAAAATTCTAATTTCTTTCAAGTCTGACATCCTAAATTTCCAACTCTTAAATTTAATTCCCAATACTCCAATTTTCAAATAAATTTCAAAAATCCAATTTTCTCTCTAACAGTTTTAATTCTCTTCGGGTTTCAAATAATCTTCGGTTTCTCTTGATTTTATATAAGCACGAATGCTATTTTCATAATTCCAGAATAATGGAATTTGCGGGACTAATTCGTGCAAAATAGAATGGGCTTTGGTGGGGGCCCCACATATGAGATTTCATGATTGATTGACTGATTGATCGATTCATTTGCCATGTGTGATCGATTTACTCTGTTCCTTGATATACATATAATCATTTTGCGTTTATTCACTAACCTCATTCCATGATAGCGCGTTGCTGTTTGCTGCCCAGGTATGCATTCACTCATTCTGATCATTCACTATATATATTCTGATTCTCATATATGCATGATTGATGTGAGTACCCATTGACTTTCTTATTCGATTGCCACGTCAGTTTCACTTTATTAGTAGAGACCCAAATTTAGGGATTTAGAGGGGTGCTACGGTCTCTACCGTACCTTCCCGATAAGTAACCTGACCCCCGAACCCGATCCGGTTTTTCACAGACCATTTTTTCCAAAACAAGGAGTCACACTTAGGGTTTTTCTTTCTTATTTTGTTTACCCTTTAAAAATAAAACAAAAATAAGTGGCGACTCCAAGTCATTTTTAATCCAAATCAATTTTTCAAAATAAGAGTCGAGCTCGCCATCGAGTGGAAAACGCACTGAGCCGAAATGCGGGGTCCACACAATGACTTCTTCTTGAGCATGAAAGGTTTGTCTTGCCACTTGCCTGTTTCCATGGACTAATGTCACATCAAATTAACCCAATTAATTTTCTTTGAAAATTCAGTGAATTAAACTTGCAGAGATTTCAGAGAACAAGAAATAGCTCGATCTCTACTCTTTTACCTTTTGGATCTTTCCCTTTACACCATAAGAGAGTAGATCAGTTAGCTGATCAGCAATGGAGGTTCAGATTCAAGGCCAGTCAGTGGCTTCATTCTCCGTGCAGCGGCATCATTGCAACCATGAAGCCTTTGGCATTATTCAGCCTTTTGCTTTTGCTACTTTTTACCTGATGAGTTTTTTAGGGTATGGTTTGGACTTTGGAGGGCATCCACATAAATCACGGAGGGTGGAGATGTGGAAGTGGAAGTAGTACCTTTGTCCTGCTTACTGGCATCTCCTACGGCCCATTGACATCTCAGAATACAAAGGTAAAAAGGGAATTATATTTGTTTCCATTATCTACCACAAAATCAATTCGGGTACAGCTGACTATTGTAAAGGGAATACCGCAGGGAATACAGCTTATCCAAGATACAAAAGAGTCTGACACCTTTCATTTCTCCTTTGATAACGCATTGATTTTTTATTAGATACAGCTTTTCACCATCAGGAGTATTATTGACAGATATATGATATATCCCAATAGAAATTGTAAGGAAAAAAATCTAAGATATTGAATGTCTCCATCAAATTTCAAATTTAGGTGTAATGACATTGAATAGTTGAATACAGGTAGAAATCATTAAATAAATGTGATTAAAATATATATAAAAACAATACAATAGAAAGTAATAGGAATCAGGACTTATATACATATCATATCACCTAAACGATAATGTTTTTCTATAAATACCAAATCGGTGCAATTATCAGACCCCCCACATGATAAATGATGACACCTAACTGCATGCATGAATAATTGGCATGAAGTAAGTGCCCAAAAAGGATGAGGGTGGGAGTAGAAAAATTAATGATGGTGGAAACCAAAGGACAATTACTGATAAGAAACAAGATATACCACCCTCCCATTGGAATGTGTGTAGTGTACAGAGCTTCCCAACTTGTGAGTTCAAACTTGAAAAAGTAGATGGGTCTACATATTTTTTTTTAAATTAAATATTAAAAGTGAGTGGAAATGATGAAAGGTATGTAAACGAAAGAGGAACCTCCTCTTGGGCTTTCACGTGGGCTTCTATTAAATTAAACAAAAGAAAGAATAAAAAAACAAAGAAAATTTTCTTGCATCGTATTATTAAATTAAACAAAAGAAAGAATAAAAAAAACAAAGAAAATTTTCTTGTATCGCATGGAAAAGAAAAAGAAAAAGCAAACAGGGAAAGAAAAAGGAAAAAGGAAAGGAAAAATCCATGAAGCATCGTTGTCCTGACTCCTCCGTATTATTTATACCACCCTTCTCCCCCTCCATTGTCTACACCATTCGCCACAAAATCCCACAGATGCCCAGTGTAAAGCAATTCTTCACGGGAATGTCAGATTCCGGCAAGCACACTTCCATCTCCAAGAGAAACAAAAAGCTCTTCTTGCTTGTCTTTTCTTCTGTGCTGCTCATTGCAGCTGTAGTTGGCATTGTCGCCGGCGTCCACTCTCGGAAGAGCTCCACCAACGATGTGGGATTGACTGCTGGACATGCGGTTCTCAAGTCTGCATGCAGCAGCACTCGGTACCCGGATTTATGCTACTCCGCCATTGCAACCGTTCCCGGAGCCAGCAAGAAGGTGACCAGCCAGAAGGACGTGATCGCGGTGTCTCTTAACATCACCGTTACCGCCGTTGAGCACAACTACTTCACCATTGAGAAGCTCCTGGATTTCAAGAATCTCACCAAGCGTGAGAAGGCCGCTCTCCATGATTGCCTGGAGACCATCGACGAGACGCTGGATGAGCTGCACGTGGCCATGGACGACCTGGACGAATACCCCGACAAGAAATCGCTAACCCAGCATGCGGATGACCTCAAGACCCTGATGAGCGCGGCAATGACCAACCAAGAGACGTGCCTCGACGGGTTTTCGCATGACGACGCTGATAAGCACGTCCGCGAGGTGCTGCTCAAGGGTCAGAGGCACGTGGAGCATATGTGCAGTAACGCACTGGCCATGATCAAGAACATGACCGACACTGACATCGCCAGAGAACGTGAAGCCATGAACCGGAAGCTCATGGAGGAGAGGGACGAGAGCGGGTGGCCCAAGTGGCTGTCCGCAGGGGACAGGAGGCTGTTGCAGTCGTCTTCAGTGACGCCTGATGTAGTGGTGGCGGCGGACGGGAGTGGGGATTACAAGACGGTGTCGGCAGCGGTGGCGGCCGCCCCTGAGAAGAGCAGTAAGAGATACATTATCGGAATCAAGGCGGGGGTTTACAAGGAAAACGTAGAAGTGGGCAAGAAGAAGACCAATATTATGTTCTTGGGAGATGGCCGAAGCAACACTATCATCACTGGAAGCAAAAATGTTGTAGATGGCAGCACAACCTTCAACTCTGCAACTGTTGGTAAGTTTCCTTCTTTGTCGCTTTTTCAAAATAGTCCTTCTACGCGCATATTGAGATTCATCTCTCGTACCACCCCATTGCAGCTAATTTTAGAGATCATAACGATAGAACAAGCCAGAGAAAAAGACAAGGGTCCACTTGCACTGTCATCAGCCTCCAAACCAACATGCGTGTGTCAGTCTATTTTTCCGCATTCCTAACAATTCCCAATGTGATACTTCCTGACTCGGTCATTAGGTCACCGGGCCAGTTCACAATGATGCCCGGCTTCCGCAGCCTCTATGTCTCTGCCTTCTGTTTTATATTCCTTTCACATCCTGAGGGTTTGGCCAGATCCAACTTATAAAACTACAGTTCTGCAGAAGAAAACCAGTCTCACCAAGCATAATGAGGAAAAGACGTATTGTTTGAAGAGGAGAAGATAAGTGTGATCCCGAAGCTTAGTCACCTTTGAGACAAATTATGGAAGTGGGGCATAATGGTGACGACACTTGTAGTCATCAGCTAGGCATTTCTAACACCTATTCCGTGTCTATTTAGGACATGAAGGGTTATACTCTGGATGGACACACGTCAGGACCAGAGCTCCGAAATCCTCACAATTGTGGGGCTCTGAGCTCTGGTCTGTCCCCAACATTTCTATTATTATCTTCTAGTTCTCTATATCCCTTTGAATAGGTGGCTCACAGCTCACGACCCTTTTGTCTGGCTCACTCTCTTTTTGCTTGTTGCATGAGTGCTAGCTGTTTCCTTTAATTATGGTCCCTTTGAAAAGG
Source organism: Vitis vinifera (assembly GCF_030704535.1). Lineage (NCBI taxonomy): Eukaryota > Viridiplantae > Streptophyta > Magnoliopsida > Vitales > Vitaceae > Vitis > Vitis vinifera. The sequence continues at coordinate 275,931 of NC_081813.1, forward strand.
AACAAACGTTAAATGTCAAGCCATATATTTCAGTTTTGAAAAACTATCCTTCATGTTGAAAATGGAGGAGAGACGCTAGATATCGAACACCAAAATGGGAAAAGATCATAAACTAATGGGGAAAAGCAAAGAAAAACCAGCTAGGATGGGCCAGGGTTGCTGCCTTTTTAACTGTATAACAAAAAAGAATATGCTGACAATTGGCTACTCTATCTAATTAAGGAATGCATTCACTTCATGATGGCTAAACTACACGAGGTCAAAGTTGATCTCTCATAAAAACTTCCACTTATCCCACATTAACATCATTAATGGCTTCAAACTTAGACAGTTAGGGCCATATGTATAAGGAAGGCACATGGGTTTCTAATTCTTTCCTGCATAGTTACCTATCTCTGCATGTATCCTCACCTAGCTATAAGATTGCAAATAAAGAATAAAAAATTTCTCTATGTGACATGTGTAGCCACTTGCTTTGGCCTTTAGATCATTAACATGAGTTGTTATTTTCATGTGGGTGCAGCTGTGGTTGGCGAAAAATTTATAGCCCGGGACATAACCTTCCAAAACACAGCAGGGCCCTCAAAGCATCAAGCCGTTGCTCTTCGAGTTGGGTCAGACTTATCAGCATTCTACAAATGCGATATGCTGGCATACCAAGACACCCTTTATGTTCACTCCAATCGCCAATTTTACATAAATTGCCTTGTAGCAGGCACTGTTGATTTCATCTTTGGCAATGCTGCAGCTGTGTTTCAAGACTGTGATATCCATGCTCGCCGCCCCAATTCAGGCCAAAAGAACATGCTTACTGCTCAAGGCAGGACTGACCCTAACCAGAACACTGGAATTGTGATTCAGAAGTGCAGGATTGGTGCCACTTCTGACCTCCAAGCTGTTATTAGCAGCTTCAAAACATACCTTGGGAGACCATGGAAGGAATACTCGAGGACTGTTGTTATGCAAACATCAATAACCAATGTGATCGACCCTGCTGGATGGCATGAATGGAGTGGGAGTTTTGCACTGAGCACATTGTATTATGGAGAGTACCAAAACACCGGGGCTGGGGCTGGAACCTCAAAGAGAGTAACATGGAAGGGCTTCAAGGTGATTACTAGTGCTAGTGAGGCTCAAGGTTTCACTCCTGGGACGTTCATTGCAGGCAGTAGTTGGTTGGGCTCCACCGGCTTTCCCTATTCTCTTGGTCTGTAATTGTAAACTAGTATCCTTCTAGTGTTGGCCGAGTGTATTGAGTATGAGTTAATTTATTGAGCGATGCATTTGGAGGTTTTTTGTCAGCTTAATTGACAATGTAATTCCTTTGGAAAAACAACAAGGCTGCATTCGAAGCTTGATTTTTTATGCTTCTCTATCAATTGGACCATAATGAGACTCATTAGTTTGTTTCATTCCTGCTGCACTAGAAAAGCTTAAGAGTTCTGGGTGCTGTGCTCTGTAGCAACCTGCCACTTCTACTCACATTTTATCATCTAGGACCCAAAGAAAAATTGTACCACAAGGGGAGTATAACTGTATAACTGTATAACAAATATAACATTTCAATGGGCATAACCAAAGAGAACTAGACCATAAATTCTGAAAATCCACCTAAAATATAGGAGCCCAAGCAGAGAAACAGCAACCCCATTTCAAAAACAGAGAATCCAAGAAGGATTCTTCTGCCCCTCTTGCTGAAGTGGGAAACTTGAAATCATCTCAATAAGGATTGAAATCAACATAGATCAGTTCCCATGTTTTGGGCCTTGTAGGTGACCCAACACAGGTAAAACGATTCTGGATTCTGAGAAAACTAAAGAGATTGCGAAGAAAGCAATTGGGTTGTTCATGAGATGCAGGGCTCTTGGTTTTGTGTTTTTGGATGCGCTGGGCGTAAGAATTCAATCAGGATCCCTCATCTTGCTTAATGAGACTTTGGTTGAACAACCATTAAAATTTTCATATTGCAGGATCTCATCTTTTTCAATTGCTCAAGAAAGAACCACCTTGAGGCATTCCTAGTAGGGTCAATCATTTATCAAGTCCTTCCTCAAGTACTACTCATTTCTACTCAGAATCCTCAGTTTACCCCATCACATTACTTGATTTATACAGGACAGTAGGATAGAGGATGCAGCCACTCAAGAATCTAGCCTGAAAAAAAGCCCATTAAGGTCTTGTTTGACGGATATAAAACAGGAGTTATCAACATTGCTCATTAGAGGTCTAGGTAATGGACATGGTTCAACAATACTGTGAACATGGATCATGTTCTTTTGGGTCCTAAACCGTTTCTTTCCAGAAATTTCTGAAAATTTAGGGAACATCAGAAGGGCATCTGGACATATGGAACATTCGTGCGTACCACCACTTTGTTGGACGCGGTTTAGGTATGGTAATGTTTGAGTTGTAAGGGTCAAACTTAAACAAAAATTATATTGTTTCACTTCCTTTCAATCTTCTTTTCTGAAATATCTTATAATGTACAACTCATTTAACAAATGATAGTTCCACAAATCCTTGTGTTTTTCTCTTAAACAAAAAGGCAAATCTCAAGAGGTGTAAGAGGCGCAATTGCCGGGCACGCGTCAATGAAGTTTGGCACTTGCACATGGCCGGTTGCCCATTTGAATTAGTCCATATGAAAGGAACCCAACACCACATCAAGCTGATCTAAGCTTCAATCTACTAAAGAATAAAAGACATCGGCATCCTTCTCAAAAGTTTAATTTGCCCCTTCCCCACTATGAAAATGGCTTGAAGAAAGACCACAGAACGGAAGACAAAGGAATGATTATGCAAAATGTGATGGTGGTAGGTGGTAACTGGTAACTAGTAAGTGAGGTTTGGGAATTTGAGAAGTGGTTTATGAAGCTGCAAGCCTGCAAAGAACATGGGTGGGCATTGGACTTGGGGCATGGGGAAGTTGACCTACGGTTTTGTCTAGCTGTCAAGCTGTTTAAAGATATTTTGGGCATTTGGGTATGGCAGAGAACCTTGGGCCATCGCCCGTTGCCATTTGTGTGGACATGGTTTTACAAATATACAACACTACCCCACCACACTTACGCATGTGACCCCGTTGCCCAGTGGGGCACATTTGCCATTCCTAAATTTAATAGATAGCTAATTGAATTTGGTTTAAAACAGAGTGATTTTGTCGTTTTAATGATTGATTCAACATCTCAACGAGGAAGCATCGAAGAAACTAGAAAAATATAATGGTTTCCCTGTTATAAGCTATAATAAAAAGCCATCCCCACACATTCCAAAGCTCCCAAAACCCAATATCCTTTGTGCAAAGCCTCTGATCTACATCTCTAGCTGCTGATATAGTACATGGATTCGATCAAATCCTTCAAGGGTTATGGCAAGGTGGACGAGCTGGAAGAGCGAGCATTTAAGCGCAAGACCCGCAAGCGCCTCATCATTCTCATTATCTCCTCAGTCGTGTTAGTGGCGGTCATCATCGGTGCGGTTGCAGGAACCTTGATCCACAAGAGCAAGTCTGAGTCCAACTCTGTCCCGGCCAGTCCCGTATCGCCGGCCACCTCCATCAAGGCTGTGTGCAGCGTCACTCAGTACCCAGATTCATGCGTCTCCAGCATCTCTTCCCTCGACACCTCCAACACCACCGACCCAGAGGAGCTCTTCAGACTCACTCTCCGGGTCGCCATTGCTGAGCTCTCCAAGCTATCTTCCTTACCCAGGCAGCTCAGCGCCAAGTCCAACGATGCCCAACTCAAGAAGGCGTTGGGAGTTTGCGAGACCGTGTTCGAAGACGCGATCGACCGGCTCAACGACTCCATCTCGTCGATGGAGGTGCGGGAGGGGGAGAAGCTGTTATCCGCCTCCAAGATCGACGACATCAAGACGTGGCTCAGCGCCACCATTACCGACCAAGAAACATGCTTGGACGCTCTTGAGGAGCTCAACTCCACTCTCCTGAATGAGGTCAAAACCGCGATGCAGAACTCCACGGTCTTCGCTAGTAACAGCTTGGCCATTGTGGCTAAACTAATCGGCATCCTCCACGACCTAGACATCCAGGTTCACCGCAAACTGCTGAGCTTCTCCAATTCCGATCAGTTTCCCGATTGGGTGGGGGCTGGCGAGCGGAGACTGCTCCAGGAAACAAAGCCAACCCCAGATGTGACGGTGGCGAAGGACGGCACTGGAGACTACGTGACCATAAAAGAAGCAGTGGCAATGGTGCCGAAGAAGAGTGAAAAGCGATTCGTGATATACGTAAAGGAAGGCAACTACTCGGAGAACATCATTTTAGACAAGAGCAAATGGAACGTCATGATATACGGCGACGGGAAGGATAAGAGCATCGTCTCCGGCAACTTGAACTTCATTGATGGGACCCCCACCTTCGCCACAGCCACTTTCGGTACATTTTTTTTTACCTCCCTTTTGTCCTTTTCTCTACTTTCACCATTCACTCTCCAGCGATGCCATGCTTTTTTCTTTACTTATTTCTCTTAATAAAAATAGGATTAATCATATCTAAGCATGGCCGGCCTTAGATTCCATACAGTGTCTACACACTTTATCACTCTTTTTAGGTCTTGAAAATCTTCATAACTTCAATCCAGAGGTTGAAATGGTTGGTGGGTTTGACGAGGCATTCTCATCAGCGGTTAATGTCCATGTGCTGCACCCGATGGCTTCCTTTTTTTTTTCTTTTTTTTTTTCCTTCTCTTTTCGGATGCAGCCTGCAGTGTCTGTGTCCCATGAGTCATGTGGAACAAATCAGAATAAATAGGAGGGTTGTTGTTGGGTCCTAGTCACTAACCCCACCAGCACGTCCATTAACTTCTCCCGCCAAACAGGCTCAGACCCACTATGGGGTTTGTACTTGGGCGGCTGGGGCTTATCCATATAGAATTGACAGCTGACTAGTACTTTAATTTACAGCCGCTGTGGGGAAGGGGTTTATAGCAAAGTACATGAGGTTCGAGAACACGGCAGGTGCGGCGAAGCATCAGGCGGTGGCCTTCCGCTCAGGGTCTGACATGTCCGTCTTCTACCAGTGCTCATTCGACGCCTTCCAGGACACCCTATACGCCCACTCCAACCGTCAGTTCTACCGGGAGTGCGACATCACAGGCACCATCGACTTCATCTTCGGCAACGCGGCTGTCGTCTTTCAGGCCTGCAAAATCCAGCCCAGGCAGCCAATGTCCAACCAATTCAACACCATTACTGCTCAGGGCAAGAAGGACCCCAATCAGAACACTGGCATTTCCATCCAAAAATGCTCCATCTCCGCTCTCAATACTCTGACAGCACCCACGTACCTGGGCAGGCCATGGAAGGCCTACTCCACCACCATCGTGATGCAGTCAAACATCGGCTCATTCTTGAACCCAAAAGGCTGGACGGAATGGGTCACCGGCGTCGACCCTCCCAGCACCATCTTCTATGCTGAGTTTCAAAACACTGGCCCAGGAGCTACCCTTGATCAAAGAGTCAAATGGGCTGGATTCATGACCAACATCACAGAGGATGAGGCAGCCAAGTTCACAGTCGGAACATTCATCCAAGGCGCCAGTTGGTTGTCAGAGAGCAGCGTGACCTTCGATGCATCCTTGTGATTCCAAACAAACTCAGAACATTTATATAAACGGGTTATCTCATCACAACAGTTTTTAGCAGATGTGGGTTGTGTTATTGTTCTTCTACTGCATAGATTCACGACACTTTGTTCATTTAACATTTTTTTTGGGGATTGTACTTTAAAAAATATTTGTGGGTGTTCTATTTATCTAAAAGAATCGAAGAAAAGGTGAAGCTTAAAAACGCATCTTCACTCAACCTAAGTATGGGTTTGCCGGAACATCTTCTCATTTATCTTTACCAAATTTTGAGCAAATTTGATGGAAGTCATTGTCAACGTTTTTGTATGTATTGAACTGTCCAAATCTACAATAAGGGTGTTGTTTCAGAGAACTTTCATTCTTCACTTTCATTGTTTAAACTCATGATTGATTCTCATGACAAATGATTTTGACAAACTTTTACAAATGCAGTTTGTCAATGTCTTACATGACAGTCCGCATGTTTATTTTTCAACATTAGGGAGCATAGAAAGGATGGTAGGGTTAGGTGTTGTTTGTTTTTTTACTTAATTCTAAATAGAACCTTAATACTTAATAGTATTAAATATTAGGTTGTTTGTTTTTGTAGTATTTTATTTCTATTAAGTATTAGAAAGTAAAAAAAATCATTGTGTTATTTTTTCTATTTAGAAAAAGTCATATATTTTGGTTTTTTTTATTTAGTAAAAAGTTTATACTAAGCCATGAAAAAGTAAAAAAATAAATAACCTAAATTTTAAAACTAAATGATTTTTAACAAAAAACCAAAAAAATAAACATCACCTTAGTTTATCTATAAACTCTGGATTAGCATCAAGAAGTAAAATCCCCGACGTGCATGGTAATAAATAAAAGAGATGGTAGTCAAATTTGAGACGAGCTTGTATTCCTTAGTTATTCCTAATTTGAAAATTTTAAATAATAATAATAATAATAAAAAATAAAAAAAAGAGGTGGGTTGGTACTTGGTGGAGACACAAGAGGGTGGGGAGCGGAGTTAAGGAAACGGCGCCTCTGGTGGCTACCTGCCAAATCTGTGTGCGGGAAAGAGAAGAAAAAGCCGGTGAAATAAGGTGGTTTCAAAGTAAAACGTGTGGGCGCCGGCAGACGCATCCAACTGTTTGGTTGTTTTGGCCTTTACAAACGTAGAGGCCCCTGCATATAAAAAAGATGCGGAGATTCGTCAGCGGCGTGCTCAGTAGTTATCAGAAGCGATCTCTTTCTCATCGCTCTCTTCGTTTCTTCTCCTCCACGACTTCTCTCTCTAACTCCGATTCTCCTTCTTCTTCCTCTTCCGCCGCCATGCCTACTCCTGTTACTCTCGAAACCATCAACCCTAAGGTATGGTTTTTCTTTTTCTTTTTCTTTGATTATATCGCTTCTGGGCGTTCTGTTTTTGTGATTCTGCAACTGGGTTTGCTTTTTCTTCTTTAGTTTCTCGTTGATTTCTTCACTGTTTTATTGGGTTTTTGGTTTTTGTCTGTGTTTATTCTAGATGTGTGGATGAAAATTGTTTCTTTTTTTTATGTGCTGTGCTTCCCAATCTAGATTTTCTTATTTGTTTGTTTCTTTTTTGGTCTGCCATTAGTTCAATGTTGTTCTATTCTAGTCGAGTTTATCATTTTCCCGTCTTTCACTTTTCATGATTTCTTTAATGGCTTTCTGTTTTGGTTAAATTTGTGGGCCTTTTTTTAAAAAAAATCTGCTTCCGTGGATTTGGTGCACTCCTATCATGGTTTTGATCTCTAGGACTATTTTCAAGTTCAGTCTCTGGGCAAAACAAGTAGCTTTTTAGCAGCTTCATTGAAGATATACATCTTCTGTAGTTTCCAAATGATATTAGAAACTTTACACTTGGGACTGAGCATTTCTGATTTCTTAGGGGAATTTGAGGAAAGGTTGAGGAAAAGAGAAGAAAAGGGGGAAAAGGGAAAATCGTTTGAGTTTGCTTTTTTTATTTTTCCCCCCTTCCCAGTCCTTTTCAAGATCCAAATTGCTGGAAACCATTTGAAGTTTACAGCAGAGGTGATCTAGTTGTAATGAATCCCTACCTCTCAATTATTATTTTTTTTTACCTCTTTTTCTTTTCACCCGTTTTCATTTTTCTTTCTATTGCTAATACAAGAGGTTGGTAGATTTTATAAAGCTTGACGAATGAGAGCAATGGGTTTTGAACTTGCCCTGATTTCTCATTATTAGGCTTTCTTCTAGCATTTACAGTTGTTGTTGACCCTTATTGCTTTTGGTCCTCTTACAGGTCTTAGAATGTGAGTATGCTGTCCGGGGTGAGATTGTCACCCTTGCCCAGGTAATTAGCCTCATTCCTTACTAGCTGTTGAATGTAAAACTATTTCATGGGAATTGTATTTAAAATTGAATTCATACATGCCTGAACACCCACCTATAAAGAGACTCAGATGATGCAATCTGGACTTGTGTTATAGCTGTTGGTGGACTGAGGAACAGTTTACCAACATTACCATATGGATGCACATGTTGTCTAAATTCCAAAAGGTCATCGTGCTTGCATTAAAAGTTGAAATTGAAACAATGAATTGCTTGATGGTTTTATGAAAGGATTTGCATACTGAATAGGAGTCATTTAATATAATCAACCTATCCATATCTCTGAGTGTCCTTTATTATGTTCTGTTCTCACAGCGGTTGCAGCAGGAGTTACAAGAAAAGCCAGGTTCTCTTCCTTTTGATGAGGTATGTTTTTTCTTTCAGAATTTTTATTTTGAGTGGATTTTTGCAGTATTAGGTAATATGGATTAAAAGTTAACTACTTGTTTTTGTTTGTTCCTCTTTGATGCTTTGATTAATTGGTTTTCTAGGGTACTTTTTATCCATACAAAGATTACTTCTTCCAAAGCATGTTCTATAAGCAAAATGTAACAACTAACTTCAGATGAATTTCCAATTTTCAAAATGGAAAAAAAAAAAAGAGGTTTTTCAAGATTGGACTTATCCATTGATCCAGTGTGCTTTAACAAATTGGCCAGTACTACTGCTAGATTTGGTTTTTCCAGTTGTATTACTATTGCCTCTTTTCAAAAAGTAAACAAAATTAACTTAAGGGATGCAGAAGAAAGTTCCTTGTCCTAAAGATGTGCCTCTAATGCCACCATTTTTGCAATAAAATTTGCCTTATGTGTAGCAGCCTTTCTACTTGTGAACTGTTTTTTCCCCTGGTCTCATACAGATACTTTACTGCAACATTGGAAATCCTCAATCTCTTGGTCAACAGCCAATTACTTTTTTCCGAGAGGTGGGTTTTTTGTACCTTTATAGTATCATATATTATTTCAGCTAGAGCAATTCCTAATCATTTTCCTCCCTGTCGTAGGTTATTGCACTATGTGATCATCCACCTATTTTGGACAAAAGTGAGACACAGGGTTTGTTCAGGTATTAAAATTTATAGCAAGTCATGTGCTTTCTGAGCTACCGTTTTCCAATCATGGATGAGTACTAAGATTTTTGTAAAGATTTTCAGTACTGCAGTTGGATGGTCCACCAAAACCATCGACTTCTTTCCAACTGAAGGATTTCTATCTTAGAGTGTCCATTCCAAATTGGAAAGATGGTGGATGATGCCACACAACCTACAAAGCATATATTTGAAATGCTATTGTTTTTGTTAATTCAATTGCTACCTCAGGATTTCGTGGGTATTAAGGGATGTACAAAATCTTTTACATTTGAAATGTGGTTGTCCATAAACTAAAAGCATTGCAGAATGTTAATTTTATTTGTTTAAAAAAGTATAATGGATTTTATGCTCTTGACTTGACCTTCATTTAATTCTTCGTCAATTCTTCCAGTGACTTCAGTTGTACCATTGAAAGACATGTGATTGGATGACATTAAATAACCCATATATCTACTCCTGTGGTTGTGATGCTTAACTATATAGAGCCAGTCAAAAACAAAATACAAGTTGTCTCCTGCTATGATACTCTTTTGCCTTGCAGGAGTTTTTAATGTGGCAAAGAACATTTTTGACTTCTGTTAATCATCGGCTTCTTCTTTACATTCTCCTGTTACAGTGCGGATGCCATAGAGCGAGCTTGGCAGATCCTGGATCAAATTCCTGGAAGAGCAACTGGTGCATATAGTCACAGTCAGGCAATGATTACACCCCCCTCTACCATGGGATTTTGGGAAGTTTGATGTTAATTCATTTTTTATGGTGAGATGTCATATCAATTTTATTGTATTTTTGTCCACATCAGGGTATCAAAGGATTGCGTGATACTATTGCTGCTGGAATTGAAGCTCGTGATGGTTTTCCTTCTAATCCAAATGACATTTTCTTGACTGATGGTGCAAGCCCAGCAGTAAATTTCAATTTCTGTTTTGTTTTTTTTTTTTCTTTCTTTTGTATCTTTTAATGACAACTAATTGAAAATTTGTGATTTTAAAATTTCAAGCATAAATAACAAATGTTTTTCTCCCTCTCTTATCAGGTCCATATGATGATGCAGTTACTGATAAGAACGGAGAAGGATGGAATTCTTTGTCCCATTCCTCAGTACCCTTTGTACTCTGCTTCAATTGTTCTACATGGTGGCACTCTTGTATGTTTGTATAATATAAGAGCAATAGCTGTAAACCTTTTTTTTTTTTTTTTTAATGTGTAAATAAAAAGCACATAATAAAAGGGGGGCAACCCATGTCCTTACAAAGTATACTGGGCATGCCAAAGTTGTAAACTTAGAATCAATTCGTTTAGCTGTATTATTTAGTTGGCTGCAACTCAAGCTTAAACTGAATTAATGACGACCCCTCATCTCCTCTTTCTTGGGAGAGTGATCAGAGTTACATTATCCTCACCGCATTTGCACTTTTTTCCCAAAGGGCTTGTATATTCTTAAGAATATAATCTTACTTTGGTTTTGCAGGTTCCTTACTATCTTGATGAAGCAACTGGGTGGGGCTTGGAGATTTCAGAACTTCAGAAGCAATTGGAAGATGCAAAGTCAAAGGGTATCACCGTTAGGGCCTTGGTTGTAATAAATCCAGGCAACCCAACGGGGCAGGTAAGCAATAATCAGTGCTTTGATAGCTAGGTTTGCAAAGAGCATGTGTTTAAATTTTCTTCAAACAGGGCTTCTTGGATGAGAAGATGGTTTACTTCTGACCTTCTATGGTTGAATTTTCTTGGGTTTTCATGTTGCAGGTTCTTTCTGAGGACAACCAGCGAGACATTGTGGAATTCTGCAAGAAAGAAGGTCTTGTTCTTCTGGCAGATGAGGTAGGTTGTTTGTGAAATCTTCAGCTGTATATGTACTTTAGTACTATTTAAAGACAAGTACTTCTGAAGGAAACTTTAGTCGAAGTTGTTTTTCCCCCTGCTCTTGGCTTAACCATTTATTGACATGATTTATCTCACACATGTGGAGCCTTATCGAATGAGTGTAGATGTGTTTGCAAGTGTTAAATTTAGTTGACCTGTGACAATGTCCAGTGAACTTTGTACAGGTATACCAGGAAAATGTATATGTTCCTGACAAGAAGTTTCACTCGTTCAAGAAGATATCCCGTTCTATGGGGTATGGCGAGGAAGATATCTCTGTAGTGTCATTTCAGTCAGTCTCTAAAGGTATGTTGATCTTATCAGCCAAATTGATCAAAACAAGATAGGAAATAACTGCCAGAAGAATATTGAGTTTGGATTTAATCAGCATGTGTCTTTGCTGGCTTCAGGGTACTATGGGGAGTGTGGAAAAAGAGGAGGTTACATGGAGGTAACTGGGTTTGGCGCTGATGTGCGGGAACAGATATACAAAGTGGCATCTGTGAATCTTTGTTCTAATATCACTGGTCAAATTCTTGCAAGCCTTGTGATGAGCCCACCCAAGGTTAATTTTTTTCCCTCTATAAATTAGCAAACTCTTTGCTTCTTTTTTTCTTTTTGTCTATTTATTTATATATTTACTTATTTACCATTTGGAGACCAGACTTAGCTTGGCATGTCAGGCTCATACTATCTTGGGCCTGTCTGGTCTCACAACTTGTTTGTTAATCCTCCATTGTATCCCCTCTTTTACATATTTTTTTGTCATGGAAGCCAGCTGTGGGAGGGAATCTCTTTTTGAAGTTTCAACTTATCTTTACCTTCCCCTTTATTTTTTTATCTTGATTTGGAACTTGATCTATAGGTCTGGAATTTTCAAGACCAGAACTTTTGAACCATTTCTTTTACTTTGAAAGTTAATATGATATTGTATTAGAACTTCAGAAGTATGAATCTGATTACTACTAGTACTTATATTATATAGCAATCTTTAAAATCTCTCTACTACTCTCATGATTGATTATATACAGCCTTAAAAGCAGTCTGGCTTGCTAGTTTGTTTGAATTTGTCAATATAAAATTCTAGTTTCTTGGTTCTCTTTGCCCCCCTTTATAGGCTTCAATATGCTTACTACTACATAGCAATCTTCAAAGCTCCTACTACTATCATTGATTATGTCACAATCTTAAAAGCAGTCTGACTTGTTAGTTTGTTCGAATTTTGTCAATATAAAATTCTAGATTTCAACTTATATTATGGGTGGGATTATTTTTAGGCTTCCTTATAATTCTTTTTCCTTATCAATCAATAAGGTATTGCTAACACATAATGTTTGTTAAGGAAGGTATAATTAATAATCCAGCTGTTGGAGTTGTGCTTGTGGGAAAGTTTGGGGCAAATAATCAGAGTTACATTGGACATATGCACATGGAAACCTAGTTATGCTAAAAGTTTAATGGACTAAAGAGCTGGTTTTCCAGCATCACGACTAGCTATTTCATTCCAAACTTCAATGTTCATTAAACTTCCATTATATCATATTAAATCAAGTGGATGTTTTCAGGTTGGAGATGAATCCTATGAATCTTATTTCATGGAGAAGGACGGAATACTCTCATCCCTGGCAAGGCGTGCAAAGGTTAGTTAAATGAATTAATCTCATTCCATAAAATTAGACAAGTGAATACTGATTAAATGGAGCAGGACTGAGACCAATTGTCACACTGATTTGCCTCTTTTAGTATACAATCGCTAGTTTCAGGCTGACCCAGGATGATACCTTAGTTTTATCATTTTTCCTTTCCTGTTTCCTTCATGACTGCAGACACTGGAAGATGCACTCAATAGCTTGGAGGGTGTAACTTGCAACAAGGCAGAAGGAGCAATGTATCTCTTCCCCCGTATTCACCTGCCTGAGAAAGCAATTAAAGCTGCAGAAGCTGCAAAAACTGCCCCTGATGCATTTTACGCTCGCCGCCTCCTAAATGCCACTGGAATTGTTGTTGTTCCTGGATCTGGCTTCGGTCAGGTAAGTCTTGTTTGGCTTTGCATAATCTGAACTCCATCCTTGTGTACATATGTTAGCTTAGCGTGGTTGGGACTGCTAATAACTCCAATGGGAGTAAGTTCCTATTCAAACAGTAGCAAATCAGGTGGTCATACACATTTGGAAAGTGAGATACACGTAAAGAACACCAAATTCCGTCAAGTTGATTGAGTTGATTTCAATATGATATTCTCAACTCTGGACCTAATGGGCTGAGTGATATGAAGTATCACGATATATGAATAGTTGTTGTTGCCACCAGCTTTGCGAGTTTTGATTGATCTGTATTGTGATTCTGTGACAGGTTCCTGGGACATGGCATTTCAGGTGCACAATACTGCCTCAAGAAGATAAGATTCCGGCTGTTGTCTCCCGCCTGACAGAATTCCACAAAGGATTCATGGAGGAGTTTCGAGACTGAGGCATGTAATCTGGGCCCTGCTTTCATAGTTCTGAATAAGGCATGGCGTTGTAAGCCATGTTTATAGGCACTTTGTGCCTCTCTTCTTTTGATGAGGATGACATGTTGGCGATACTGTTCAGTTTTCCATACAAACATGATCATGACATGAGATGACATGATCACTCTTTTATGGTTTGAGATTTTCTTTTTTTTTTTTGATAAATGAGCGCAAATATATTAAAGTGCAAAAAGCCACAAAGCATACAAGAAGTATACACAGCAACCTAGAAGCAAAAACACATGAACAAAACACTCACCACCCCTTAAGGAACGGCAAGTCATTCCAAAAACCTAAAAGCCAAGATGACTCCTCTCCCATATACACCCTATCCCAACTTCACAAATTACAAACAAAAGAATTTTTCAATTTCTGTATAGTTAGGGAGCCCCTCTAAAGGCTAATTTATTTCTTTCATTCCAAATTGTCCAAAAAATACACAACGGTATGGAGTTTCAAATCTTTTTTCTCTTTTTCCCTACACAATGGTTTGAGATTTTCAAAGTAATAGTTTCTAAAAATAATTTTAAATTGATTTTAGGAGTAAAATTTTATTTGAAAACTTAAATATTAAAATCAAAGTTTCCCTATCTTCACAAAAATGGTTTGTCAATAAAAAGAATGGATCAAATATTAACCAAAAATTGTAACGTTGGCGTACTGGGGTCTTTTGTGTTTGATTGGAATAAGGACATTTTTGGAAGGCTGGAAGTCTATAAAATTCAGCTCTTCAACAAGTTGAGTCTGGGATGGGGTGGAAAGTGAGAGGAGCCTATCAGAAGGAGAAACATAGTTGAAAAAAGAAGCAAAGGAAAATTATAAAAAGTGGATCTTACTAGAAGAAGCCCACTGGAGACAACTGTCAAGGGAGCTATGGTTAAAAGGAGATAGAAACACTGGCTTTTTTCATCAAATGGCAAACGCCCATTGCAGAAATAATTCATTGGATAGAATTAAGATAGATGGGGTGTGGTTGACTAAGGAGTAGGAGGTGAGGAAAGGGGTAGTTAATGCTTTTCATCAACTATTATCAGAAGAACCAGGCTGGAGAGCTGACATTGAGGGGTTGCATCTTAAACATCTAAGTTCCCAAGAAGCTGAGAGTTTGGAGCTGTCTTTCTCTGAGGAAGAAATACATTCTGCCTTGATGGAAATGAATGGTGATAAAGCTCCAGGCCCAGATGGATTCACGGTGGCTTTTTGACAATCTTGTTGAGATTTTGTGAAGGAGGAGATTTTGGAAATGTTTAAGGATTTTTACGATCAAAGCTCATTTGCCAAAAGCCTTAATACTACTTTCCTGGTCCTAATTCCAAAAAAATGTGGTGCTAAGGACCTTGGGGATTTCTGGCCTGTAAGCCTGTTAGGGGGAATGTATAAGCTTTTGGCCAAGGTGTTGGCAAACAGGCTGAAGAAGGTTTTAGGAAATGTGGTTTCTGTGGATCAAAATGCATTTGTGATGGGCTGATATATCTTGGATGCTTCGCTTACAGCTAATGAGGTGATTGACTCTTGGCAAAAACGAAAAAAGAAAGGACTGATATGTAAATTGGATATTGAAAAAGTCAATGACAGCATCAACTGGAACTTTCTAATGAGGGTTATGCATAAGATGGGCTTTGGGTCACGGTGGATGGAGTGGATGTGGAGATGCATTTCAACAACTAAATTCTCTGTTCTAGTTAATGGGGTGCTAGCAGGTTTTTTTCGAGCTCCAAGGGGCTGCATCAAGGAGATCTTCTATCTCTTTACTTTTTTGTTTTGGGAATGGAAGTGTTGAGTGCTCTCATAAGAAGGGCTGTTGATGGGGGTTTTATTTCATGATGCAGAATTCGAGGAAGAGGAAGGATGGAGATGAATGTATCCCACTTGCTTTTTACTGATGATATAGTGGTATTTTGCGAAGCAAAGAAAGAGCATCTAACCTACTTAAGCTGGATTTTGATTTGGTTTGATGCTACATCCGACTTAAGAATCAACTTGGCTAAAAGCGAAATTATTCCAGTTGGTGAGGTGGAAGAGATTGAGGAAATGGTAGTGGAGTTAGGGTGTAGGGTGGGGTCTATGCCCTCTACTTACTTGGGGCTGCCCCTAGGAGCCCATCACAAGGCTCCTTCTATGTGGGATGGAGTGGAAGAGAGAATGAGGAGAAGATTAGCTCTTTGGAAAAGACAATATATTTACAAAGACGGGAGAATCACCCTCATTAAGAGCAAGATGGCCAATATGCCTCTTTACCAACTATCCCTATTTCGAATGCCTAAGATTGTTGCAAGAAGACTATAAAAATTACAAAGAAACTTCCTTTGGGGAGGGGGAAATTTAGAGAGGAAAGTCCATGTAATCAATTAGGAGGTGGTGTATGCTCAAAAGGAGAAGGGTGGTCTAGGCATAAGGAAACTTGATCTTTTGAATAAGGCCTTGCTCAACAAATGGATATGGAGATTTGCCCACGAAAAGGACAATCTTTGGAAGAAGGTGATTTTGGTGAAGTATGGCTAAGAGGGGTGGAGGACTAATGAAGCTAGTGGGACGTTTGGAGTAGGGGTTTGGAAGAAGATCTTGAAAGAGGCAAACTGGTGTTGAGATAATATAGAGTTTAAAGTGGGTAAAGGGACTAAAGTCAAATTATGGACTGATTGTTGGTGTGGCAACGCAGCGCTGTCCCAAAACTTTCCCCAATTATTCGCCTTGGCGGTTCATAGGAATGCAACGGTAAATGAAGTGTGGGATTCGAATTTTGGTCAAGGAGGTTGGAATCTAAGATTTTCTAAAGGCTTTAGGAGCTGGATTTGATAGGAGATTTGCTTACTATGTTGAGGGACTATAGGATATCTTTAAAAGAGGATTTAGTTGTTTGGAAGGGTGGGGAAAATGGAAAATTTGGGGTTAAGGAAGCTTATAACTTGCTGTTTGCTCCCAACGATTTTGCCTTCCTGAAAAAATGCATTTGGGTGGATAAAGTCCCAACCAAAGTTGCCTTTTTTTGCTTGGGAGGCCACATGGGGGAAGATTCTTACCCTAGATAGACTTCAAAAATGGGGGTGGCAACTCCCTAATCACTGTTTTTTATGTGGTTGTGAAGAAGAAATTGTAAATCATATTCTTTTACACTGTATAGTGGTTAGAGTCCTCTGGGATATCATTCTTGCCTTGTTTGGTATTCAGTGGGTGTTCCCAGAAAACAGTTAAAGAGGTGTTAATTAGTTGGAGAGACCCTTTTGTGGGGAAAAAAAGGAAAAAGATCTGGAATTCCATTCCGTTGTGTATTTTTTGGACGGTTTGGAAGGAAAGGAATAGATTAGCTTTTAGGGGGGGATTCTTAGCTATACAGAAACTCAAAAATTCTTTTGTATGTAACTTGTGGAGTTGGGATAGGGTGTATATTGGAGAGAAGTCCTCTTCACTTATAGGCTTTTTGGAGTGGCTAGCGTCCACTTAAGGGCTGGTGAGGCTATTGTTTTTGCTTTTTGAGGTTTAGGTTACTGTGTATACTCTCTGTATGCTTTGTTTGTGGCTTTTTGCTATTTGATAATATATTTAGTGCTTATTTATCAAAAAAAAAAAAATGTACCCTTGCACGGGTAATTATTTTGCCAGGTCTTTCACTGGTAATAATACAATTTACTTTTTAGATGGTTTGGCTTTTAATTTTTTTTTTTTTACTTATTACTTATATTTATTTATTTTTATTGAATAAATAAAAAAGAAGAAAGTGAGTTGTGACTTACTAATTTAAAAAAAAAATATAGAAAAAAAACTTTCTCTTCATTCATATAAAAATATTTTAAAATATATGTAATTTTTCATAAATTAGGTAATTATTTCCTAAAATGACTTAGGTTAATAACATTTATGGCGAATTTTTTTTAGCGTGGAAATTAATTTGAGATCACTAAAATAAAAAACTTTAAAAATTAAAAATGAAATTAAAACTTAAAAAACTTTAAAACTAAAAATATAAAATAAAATATTAACTTTCACTTCATTAAATCATATTAATAGAAAACATAGAAAACATAAATATATGAAAAGAATTGAAAATACAATAAGAGTCAATATTTTATTTTTTAAATTTGTAAGTTTTTTTATTTAATTGTATTTAATTTTTAAGTATTTTAGTCTTAATTGAGTTTTTAATTTTTAAAATTTCTTACTTTATTATTAATATCGATTAATAAAATTTTATTCAATTTTATTAAAAAAAAAAAAAAAAAGAGAAAATGAATGAAATTATATAATATAGGATATAAAATCATTATTAATTAGAGAATTAGGCCGTGAAGATTTTTTTCAAAATAATTTGTATCGCATATTATATAATAGAAACTTATAATATGATATTTGTGATATATTTTTATTAAATTAAAATGATAAATTAATTTTTTGATAATTTTATTTAATACTATTAAGTAAAAAAGTATTTGAAAAAATAATTATCTAACTTATGAAAAAAATACCATTTATAAAAATTAGATTCATTTTATTACATTTTTTCAAATTAGTAGCTCAAAACCCACTTTTCCTTATAAAAAAAGAAAAAATATTTTATTTTTATTAAATATTACAAATAACTTTTTTGAAACAATCAACTCAAAATGCATTCTCAATATAACACTGGCCTATTAATACTTAATACTTCACAAAAACAAAATAAAAAAAAAAAAACCAACTTAATTGTTAATACTATTAAGTTATAATTATAGTTTAATTAAATTAAATTTTATTTAGATGTTTTTTTTTAAAATAAAAAAAAAAAGATAAAAACAAACAAACATGACCTAACTATTAATAGGATTAATCGATTAAAAAGGATAAAAACATTCCAAATTTGTAAAACTAACCTCCTCATTTTTAAACTCGAAAGAGTAACCCATTTTTGACATAAATAGTATTCAATATTTTCATTATTTATGTGTTATATAAGAGAAAAAGAGTACTTCGACAAGAAAAAAATGAGGATATTTTTATCAAAAATTGATATTTTTTTAGGTTAAAAATAGGTGAAGGGTTAGTTTCCAAAGTGGAGAATAATTCATCCCTTTTAATAGGTCATCCCCTAACAATATGACTTAAATGCAAACATATGCCATCAATTAGCTAAACGGCAGCTCGAAGTTTTGTTAAGTTTATCGAAGGTAGATCGTAAAGTGCAAGAGAATTGATCACGCCAACAACTGAAGCAGCATGGTTTGAGTACACACCCAAAAAAAGTTTCCTGAGTTTCCCTGACAAAATCCCAAATCAGAAACAGATAAAGATCCTCCCCATAAACTAATAAAATAGCATTGGTGTATGGATATCATGGGGAACGGATTTGAGGTCTGAGGACTTCTTTTGTAGGGAGTTCTTTCATAGGCGACTGATGACAGCCTCCACCTCTGCAGGGGTGTATAAATGGTAGGTTGGAGCCACCTTCGCAATGTCCACGTTGTTAGGGGTCACCTGAAATCAAATAACACAATTCAATTGGAGTTATTTACTAACAATAAAAGTACGAATGTTATTATTGCTTACATACAAGAATGCAGATAGCATTAAGGAAAAGCTTCTACCTTTTCTTCCATAACTTGCTTCAGAATGGAAAGAGCTATTGTTTCAGCCTCTTGAAGAGTTAGGTCCTGCAATAGGTGGGGAAAACAGCGAATTTTCCAGAAAATCATTTTATTAAAAAGGATTTTGTCAACTTTAACAGTACAGAAAATTACAAATAACTTCTAAACTTTTAGCTATCACTACTACACTGAGCCTAATATAGAAGATCTAAAGGGTGCTAACTGGTCAACTGCTAAAAAGGGAAAAGGATAGTTAACAAGTATAACAATTCAATCCTCCAAAAATCGCACGTACCTGATTAAATTGCTCCTGCAGAGAACTGTCTGCACCTTCAGAACCTGATCCAATAGCTTTTGCATTACACTGCCAAAATGTTCCAGATGGGTCCGTATAGTATCTGCATCTCAAAAGCTTCTCCTTTCAGCATCAAAAAGTCAGGGAGCCTTAACAAACTCAACAGACAAAGAAACATGGGATTTATTGAATTAACACACACAATGGGTCCTGTGCGTTAGGAACCAGTCATATTTTATATATAACTCAGGAATTCGGTAACTCAGCATGTGCATTATAAGTACAGCCACCTTGGGTTTTGTTGAAACAATTATCCTATCCTAAGGTTTCAAAGTTAAACCATGTTGTAAGGATTCCAAATTGGTGATCAGTTGACAGCATGTACCCCATAACTATACTTGTCTTGAATTCCAGAAATGCGAATATGATCAACTACTTGGTAAATATTTCATAGAAATGTTCCCAGCATATATTTACAAGTGCCAAATGAGAGCCTATTTGTAATAAAAGAAAACACAGTAGAGTAACTTAAACATATTTTATCATTACCATATATTGTATCAGATTAGCCATGTTAATCCGCAGTAAAGCAAATAAAATATGTGAATAAAAAAAGAAATAAGGGGTAAAAAACAACAGCTGAGTTCTCTTTAGAGTCTCAAACAAATTAGAACTTACAAGCTGGGCCCATTCTCATCATGACCAGCAATGAGAAGCGATACTCCAAATGGTCGAGACTGTACAGAAACAATATTAGAAACATATAAGCATAGTATCTAATACCACATATTAACAACATATCAAACCAATACCTAAAGAATCTTGTTTGCAAAAACATAATACACAACTACTTTATAGAAGTCAAGACACTGATTTTGCCTCTTTCTTAAGAATGAAGAGGTATATTGCAAAACTTGCTTATAGGGGGGGTGGGGGTAAGGACGGAGGTATTTTGCAAGACTCATAGAAGCTCAATAAATATCATGACATGGAAGCAAGATCACTTGGGAAATAACAAGAAATACTTCATTGGTATTACTATCCCCAGAGAATTTAAGCAGGTAACTTCAGAATCAATCCCTTTTACTCCATATGAGGATTGAAGCTTCCTAGTGACACATTTTGCTAACCCCTTTTTGGTAGGCAGGTTTGAGGATATCATACCCTTTGATTAAACCATGGGCTCATTATTGTAATCAAGCTTATTCTGCACTTCTAAGTGCCAATACACTAGATAATAATAAGCCATTAACTGGTAGCAGTTTTGCATTTCCATTAACAAGTATTCCCTACTGAATACCAAATGAAATAAAATGGAAGTTTGGATGGCAACCTCCTAAACCATATTATTAAAGTAAAACCACCAGGTTGTATGACAAGCCTGTTTGCATAGACACATCCATGCTTTAGGGGTAATGCCCTGGGGTCAAACCCAATAACCCCGATCTTGAGAAACTTCCTAACATATGATTTTTCCATCTTCCCAAAACTAAACATGTTTATTAGTAAAAACATTAAGTTTTAGTTTCTTAATTTTTACAATTGAATTTCAAACTGTTAGTTGCACCTATGAGGATTTTCATGTGTCAGCTATGGTGCATGAGGCTAATTATCTAAATACATGGCTTAGGATCATGGCATTGATAGGTTCATTTTGCACCACTATGAAAGCTCTTTGTTGCTTTACCCTCATGTTGATTCTTATTGACACCTTGGTCTCTACTCTTTATTGTGTTAGTATTGGTGACAAGATAATGCACAAACATACATTGTTGTAGATGCTGATGTTAGTCTTCTACCCACCTTAGGATGGAAACATTCATTTAGTATTGTGGATAAAAGGCTCATCCCAAACATGTTAGGGTGTGCAACAAGAGGTCACTTTCTCACCTTCATATGTAGTCATTACTAACCCATTCTCACTTCATCATGAAGATGTTCCAAGTAGCCATCTCCGTCATCCAATAGATGGATTGCTTCAGCTTGATATCATTGCATTAACCATCACCTATACCTCCCTTGAAGTTGCTTGGTAGTATAGCACCTAGATGCTTTATGCCTCCCCAAGTTGGGGGCAAGATTTAGGGAGCTTAATTAGGCTTGGTGTATCTTCATGGTAGGCTTAACCTACCCTGCCATCAAATGAATGGAATGATTTGAAGTTCTTGGTTTGATGATCAGTGTTAGAGACCCATCAACATTAGATTCACCCAAATATCCTTGCACCTGTTTAAACCTAACCTAAAAGAAGCGAGACCCACTTTGCAAAACATGTATAGCATTTACCACATGTCCTAATAAATTACTTGAATGGACATGCGGCAATATATTATTAGTATATGTACACATGACAGTACATCATTGGTTCATGAACAGATGGCACCATTTTTTTGGTCCAAAGTGTGTCATCAAGTGGGTTATTATTGAAAAATTCCCTATAAATAGGCCTCAAAGATCACGACACCTAAAGGGTTATTTTATTTTATTTTTCTCTAAAGGATTTGCTCTCCAAAGATTATGGTTGTTTACTCCAACTCACTATTCCTCTCAATCCACTCTACATGAGACCAACCTCTCTTATAAAGAATCTAGCATAGACACTTTAATAATTCTTTTTGCCTGCCATGTACATGGTGTTTCCCATTAAAGTTGCCACAATGCCTATGCAAAATTCTTCATAAGAGATTGACTATGTGGATGGTGAGGTGCCCCAATTCAATGAGAGAATGAAGTAAATTGAGAAAAAGAGTAGATTGAAGTAACTAGTAGTAATCTTTGGATAGAAAAATTTTAGTCTCTATAAATGGCAGCCTTTTAGGCTTTATTTATATGGAATTTTTGGATAAGAACCAACTCGATGATATAACATAGGCCAATAAGATAGTCTCAAGTATACATAGGACAATAACATGCCACCATATTCAAGTGATTCATTCAAGAAACATGTGGTAATAACAATATATGTCCAACTAAGTGGTCCCCCTTCCTCCCAATCAAGCCAAAACGAGCTCAATATTATTTGGGTCAATCTTGCCTTGGTAGACCTCTAACTCTAGCCACCAAACCAAGATCTTTGAATCATCCCATATACTTTTTGGTTGGAAAAGCCAACCAACCAAGCCAATTGGACTTCTAGAGCCATGCTTTTTTTACTTAGGAAGACATGAAACACCTCAATACTATGCTACCAAGTAGCTTAAGAGGAAGTATACACAATATTCAATGTGATGATACCAAGTTCAATCAACCTTATGAATGACATAGAGACAAGTGGGGATACTCTCAAGATAAGGTAAGAAGAAGTTAGTAATATCAACTTTTGAAGGTGAGGAAGTGATCTCTAGATTGTCAATCCTAGTATGTTGGGAATGACCCTTCTTTGATATGCAATACAATGTAAATGCTTCCATCTTGAGATGGATAGGAGACTTCCCCCCTCTATCTGCCACAATCAAGCATTTACCTAAAGGTAGAGGTATCTATGTGGATTGTGATAACATTCTAGCACAATAAACAAGTAAAGGCCAAAGTATCACAAAAAACAGCGTGAAGGTAAAGCAACATAAAACACCCATAAAGGGCTTCACAAGGAGGGAACCCATCGATGTATGAATGTAAGGGATGTATTTACACAATTAGCCCTATACACCACAATGGACACATAGCATATTCTCATAGATCTGATTGGAAATGCAAATTTGAGTATCAACAAAGATATAATATGAGTAATTGATGTTTAAACTATAAGAATTTTCTCTTTTCCATAGTGTTAAGGACCACACCAACCTATAGACTATACTAGCTATGCCATACTAACTCACTCATATTTTCATGAATTGTCCATTATGAATTGTTTTTTAACAAAACCCACCAAATGCAACATTGCCATTTTGCATGTCTTACAAACCCAAATGAGGTTTTTCAATTTGTCTTCCTTGTTTTTTCTACTATGCTTCAATATCCAACAAATGGCTCTTTCATAACCCCTTAATGTGTGTTAGGGCAATAATTTTCAATTGTCTACTCTACATAATCACATAAAATATGGAGAAGATGGCCAACTAAGCACATAGAACCAATAATGATTCTCAAATGTGTAATTTAAATGAATATATAAGGTATGAAAAAGCAAGAACCACATCAAATAGTGACCAACAAAACTTAAGTATCCCAACAACATGTTGTGCTTTCAGCACAATTGTCTAAATCAAATCAAGTGGAAAGGGTTTTGAGTAGGGATGGAAAGGTTCCAAGTTCAATTCCATACAAAAAGAAAAGGATATTTACACAAAAAAATGTTGAAATAAAAAATCACATTGAGAGACACAAATTCAAGAAAGGATTGTGCAATTCAAAAGTGAGATGCAAAGAAACAAGCAAGAAATGATGTTCGAGATGCTCATAAATCATTTATTGACAAATAAAAGCAAGGGTTTTAAGCTGATACTTTAGAATGGTCTTTTTAAAGATTGTTTTGTACAATATTATAATCATCAGATGCAAACATAGAAGCAAAATAAATAATAGTGTCAAATATTTCACTAGATCCTCAAACAAAAAAATGACAATAGCTAATGGTATTGGAAAGGTAAAGCATTCATAACCATGGATTCTTCATCCCCTTCACCAAATCGCAGGGCAAGGTCACAAAGAGCTTGTGTAGTGGACTCAACAGTCATTGGCTCCCCATATGAAAACCTATGATTCTGTTAAAAGTACATTTAGAAATCAGTATTTCTACACCACAAAGCAAAGTAAAATATAACATCTGCCAATATAAAAAAAAAGTAAAACATATATACATGAGTATCATCAACATCATTACAAACAGTACCTGAGTTTCAACTCGTGCATGTTCAACAAGTGTACGAGCATCAGCAATCAATCCACTCATAGCACAACCTATATGCTCATCAATTTCCATAATTTTCTCCACACTGCTGGGCTCCTGAAAAACAATTGAAAAAGAATAGGCTGTAGATGAAGTAGCATAACTTCTTTAAGAAGTTCCCTATTCACATGTCTTTAAAATTAACTAATGTGAACAATTTGAGACTTGGAAAGACTGAGAGTAAGAGAGGAAATTGCTGATAATCTATGCTAATAAGAAAACTAATGCCCCAGTTTCCCTTTTGTTCTGTTCCTCAAAACTGTTTAGTTACACAAAATGCCAAAAAGTCCTGATTCCCTCAACTCTTTGAACTTCCCTTGCTTCTAACCTCTCCCAACTTCTGTCACATCACCACCACATTCGGAATCAATCAACTAATTTAGACTGCACATGCATGACATATTCCTTACATCCAGTAACCAGAAAAGAAACGTCTTTCTCAAGCTATTTTCAACAATTTTTTCTCTCCTTTCATTGGTTCCAGTCACTGGACTTCAAGAATGCAGTCAAATGCTTCAAATAGCTTATCAATAATTTGAAAACTCTCAAATGGGTGAGATTATCTGAAGCTAAAACGAATTCACGGTTGGCTTAACAAAACAAGAAAATGCATAAACCAGAAGGCACAGATACCAGCAATGGAGAAGTAATGCGTTTCTCGACAGCAAGCACAACACCTTCCTTCGTCTTCAACCCAATTGCAGTTGAACCCAGCTGTAATCAAAATCACAAAAACACCCTCACCTACTGAAAAGAAAAAAAAATCAATCATGAAATTAAACAAATAAGAGAAACGAATTTCACCGTACCTTGATGGCCTCGATAGCGTATTCAACCTGAAACAATCGGCCTTCTGGGGAGAAGGTATTCACACCTCTGTCGTACTCAGTCCTTCAAATCCCACCAGACCCCAAAATCAACATTTACATGAACAATAATAAGTAATGCAAAAAAAAAACCCTAGATTTGGCAGTGAAAGAGTGCTCTCACCTTGTGAGAAACATTTTGTACTGTTCGGATCTGAAGAAGAAAATAGAAGAAAAGACAACCCTAAATATCAGAATGACAAACCAAAAATCAAATTCCACCACCACCCCCCCCCCCCCCCAAAAAAAAAAAAAAAAAACCTAATGATCGGAATAAAATAAAGCCGAAATAACAAGAAAAATGCATTTAGAATTAGAGGTGGAGCAACTCACTGAAAAAGCTCTGCGTATAGTTTCTCTCAGTCTGTGGGTTTGTTCTTCTTGTGTTGTATGTCACTCTGCTTCTTCACAAAGGTAATAGCCTTCTTGCGAAACAAGGCAACTTCGGGTTCGGGTTTGTCTGACTTTTGGATCGGGTCTGACTAGCAAGCCGAACCATCTCCATTTCTATGTACCATGTGGGCCTTATTCCAACTGAACCAGCCCATTCACTTTCCATTCTTTTCCCGCATTCAATCCCACTTAGGCCCATTCTGGTTTTTCTTTAGCTTTTCTGGGCCACCTTTGGAACGCTCAAATGGAAGATGGAAATCATAAATCAGTTTTATTCCTGTTGAATTTGGATTATTTTTTAAAATAGAAATAAGAATAAAAATTTCATTTCCATAAAAAAATCAAATCTCATCCTCGTTAAGATTTTGATTGATCCTTTTTTTACTTGATATTATCATTTCCGTTCCTATTCCCATGTGTATTTTATGTCTTGAAAAAAAAAAGGATGATTTTTAATATTTTCAACAAAATAAGAATTCACTTCATATATTAGGCTTTTTTTTAAAAAAAAGAAAAGAAAAGTTTTTCTACATATTCAACCCGGGGACATACTATATCATTAAAGGGTACTCTTTTAGTATTTTTTGAAAATGTATTACTTATTTGTATCTTAATTTCATTTATTTATACCTTCATTTAATAAGGTAGATTTCATACTTTTTATTTATATTTATCGCGAATGATATAATCATTACTTATAGTTTGCCCAACCCGAATCAACATATTTCTTTGTTTTACTCCTTGTAACTTTTCCTCAGCTAGACTTGGGCAGAACAACAAAGCAAGTACAAGTATTAGTAGCATAACAAAAATGTGTTCTTCGTCATTAATATGTTTACTCACGGTAATTGTGGCCTCTCGAGAGAATCGATAACTGCATCTTTGATGCATTGCTAGTACTAGTACATTTGAGAATTCTTAATTGGCTAGTTGTAAATAGCCATAGGACTATGAAATAAAGGATTATCTCGAACCTACACCGAGGTATTGACGGTGATTTTCAAATATCGCAAAACATAATCATATATATGAAATAATTAGGGTTTCGATAGGTAAAGAATTTTATTGTACTCTCAAATATTATTTTTAACTTTGAAACGTTGTTTCTCAAGTTTAAGAAGCTCAGTTAAATAAAATTTTAAATACTTATAAAGTAAAAATAAATCAAGAGAAATGGGTATAGAAGTTATGACAAGGTTAAGAATAATATCCCTAGATATGAAAGCCCGTCCATAGATGAAATCATATATTAAAATATAATAGTATTACTCACCAATAATGTGGCATTTTTTTAAATCTCTTTTGTGGGTCTCACATGTTTCTTTACTTTACTCGTCCTAAGTTATTTTATATCAAGTGAGTCTCATTGGCTATGCTTTTTTTTTTTTTTTCCTCTTTCCTTACACGTCTCTTCTACCTTTAATTGTGGTCCCATTTAACATGAAATAATGGATTGTGTAAATTGAAAGAGACTTGCATGACAAAGGTCTTATAGAGGCAAATTTATTGAAAATACCTATTTATTATTTAAAATAAAAATGTCTATGGTTTTTCGAAAATAAGTCCAATAAAGGTGTTTTTTTGAGTAATGTTGCACAATTTGACCAATTGTTTCTATTCATCTCCAATAAAAGGGGCATAATAATCAATTTTGAGAAGGTAAAAGCCAAAACAATATCTGATGTAACATTTAATTAATGGCATGAGTAATACCATAAGGTTGTGCTTGGTGTGAGGTAGTAAAAAATTCTTTGAATTCTCTATCTTATTATAAACAAAAATATAAAAAAAGAAATATTATCATAAGAATCAAAGTTTTTTTTTATATTTTTTTTTACATGGTATTCTGATTCACCTTGGTGCATATTCATCCTCTTATTCTTATGTATAAAATAGTCTTTTGATTCATACCGGTTTGTGTTTGTACCCCCATTCTTAGTCCACATACCAAATGCAACCAAAAGGTTGAAAATTTAAGTCCTCAAGATTAAACAAGCGTTTACAATGGATTCGTTGGTGCATGTACTCTAAAACATCATCAACAATGTTCTTACATATACTCTAAAATGTCTGTCATCTTTTAGTTTTGTGAGTGATTTTTTTTATTATATGTAATTATGTTAGGTTATATTTGGTTCTCAAAAAATACTAAAGAAAGAAAAAAATGGTAAGAAAAATAATTTTCTCATATTTAATTATCCTATAAAAAATATTAAAATATAATTAAAAATAGTTACATACTTGGACATTTTAAGATGAGTTAAAATAAATAAAATGAGTATTAAATAACAAATAAAAATAGTTTATTAAGTTTTAATCTATTTTTATGTTGCTTTACTTTTTTTCCTTTACATTTTCTCTCAATTTTTTCGGAACTGGACATAACCTTAAGATTTGATAATATAAACTAAGGGAATGTAAATTTGGTTTTGGGTTAATGCATGTAATCGTAAACTCTTTTCCATGTATACATTCAAAAATGCCCCGTGACTTTAAAATGGATTATCTACCCAGTTAATGGAACCATATATATATATATATACATATATAGAGCCAAAAGACCTTTTTTGGGTACCTTATCTCCTTCGTATCTTATTAGTCGATCATGTTATTCGTGCATTGGTTAGATACATTTCAGTGCTTCAAAATTTTTCCTGTGTTTTTATACTGTCATCCAGAAAAAAACAACATTAGAGGGACAAGATTGCAGGCTAGTGCATCCATGGCTATGTGGATGGGGTTAGGCAAGGCAGGCTGGTTACCGTAAAGAGCACATAAGACATCAGAGTGTATCCACTGAGATATTTGGCAGTGCTTGCTCTAAAAGAATGGCTCATCCATCTGTCAAAAGGAAGAAACGCCAAGACAATAGATCCAACACCCACATCCATAGGACCTCCTTCACCCTACATAGTCTGCTTCTGCTACGTTTTGTTTTTGTAAAGCTCTAGCTTTCCACTGCACTCTCACAAAAGCCTACTGCCCATCAGTTCCTTGCTAAAAAGTTGATTGCTTTGTTACTTTTCTTCTACCCCCAAGTGTGGATAATGCTGAGAAATTTTGAATGTATGAACATGGTTTTAAGTTGGCAGACAGTGAAAAGCTCACATGGGCTTCAGAAATGAGACAGTTCTCAAAGATAGGAGCTTGGTTCTTGCCGCTGAGGAAGGGTAAAGTCTGGGTTTTCCTGGACAGATGTAAGATACAGAAATGAAATTCTTTCTGGTCTTTACTTTATGATTTAGTGATGAAGGTTGTTGCAAGGGAAGCAGCCACAGGAGCTGTGGGCAGAGAAGTTTGAGTTGTGTTGGTTCAACATCTTCTGAGCTTGCTCAGCAGCTCTTTGAATTTGCTCAGAGTGTTGCACCTGGGCTGATGCTCTCCACTCCTCTGCTTTTCTGTGTACAACTGCCATTCTCTTCATTAACTTCTCTTCAAGATTTGATCTCATCTTCTGTATTTTCACCTGAAAAATCATTGAAATGAACAGACTGTAAAATCCCAAAAATCATACTTTGTAAGTAGGCGAAAAACAAGCAGTGGCATCTTTTATTAATGATTAGTACCACCATTATCTTATTCATGAGGAATTAAAAACTAATCTCAAGGAAGAGAGTCTCCCCTCTTCTAATATACCAATTTCCCAGACCTTCACATGGGCTCTACAAATACAACTGTCTTGCATGAAGGCATGGCCTCCCATGATTCTTCCTCTTAAGGAGTGAAAGCATATAATATAACAGCATATTTAGGTGAAGACACTACAAAAGAGGTGGACCAGCAAAGAAAAATAAAAGGGGAGGAGTGTCTGGGAGCAGTGGGTGGCTCGAGGAACACCCACCATGCCAACGATAAACCCGACAAAATTTTCCAACTTTAGTCAACATAATACAGCCATTTCATATGTGGGATAGCACATTTTTAGACTCGGAAGGTTTTGATTTTTAATACTAAGCCACAGCTTGGCTGCAGCTCACAGGTTCTTTCCTATCAAACCAATTTTGTAACTATAGAATTATGGGCATTAAGTTCTGTAATATCCCTACAAATGGAAAAGAAGACATGAATAATTAATTAGATATATCTTGATCTTATGCTGCTCATGAACATGAAAAATGTTAATAAGTGATGGAAGTAGGTAAAAAAGGTTCTTGTGATGGAGAACAGTACCTCAAGCTTTCTTGATTGAGCTTCTGCCTTGGCCTTCTGTAGATTCACCCAAGCTTGGATTTTTGCTTCTTCTCTTTGATACCTGCAACTCAAATCAGAATTGGTGCACGACATAAGATACAAAACAAGACAATTCCAAAGCTCAGGCGCCAAATTACCTGAGGCAGCACTTGGTTTTCTCCTCTTCTTCCCATGAAGCAGATTTGGCCTCTGAGATACTCTTTCTGCAGAAATTGCCTGTTTCAGAGTGTCTAAGGCTCTTTGATACCTCTTCTTCTTCCTCCTCCCTTGAACTCCAATGAGACCCAACCGAATCAAATTGTGAACCAAGCTGCAGCTTAGCTAAATGACACTCTTGCAGCTGGGAAATGTCAATGGTTGTGTTGGTGCTGTTGGAGCTCCCTAACGCCAATGGGCCTGACCTATTAGCAGGAGTGTTATGGCGGGCTGGTGAGGAGCTTTTGATGGGTGTATGACACCTTGAAACTGTGGAACTGCCAATTGGAGTCATCTCTGTGCCAATGTCTCTGTGGTGAACCTCATGAAACACTTCTGTGGCTGCATCTTTCATGGATTCATCCACTGAGTTTCCAAACAGAAACCCTTCTTTAGTTGGCTCTGAGTATCTGAAATTTGGGAAAATTGGGTCCACCCCATCTGTGAACTTATCTGCAGTAACAAATTCAAATGGGAGTCATGGTTATTAAATAGCTTTAATATTGCAATTTCCCCCCCAAAACAGGATTTGGGTATGTACAAAAAAAGGCTTACTTTTGTAATACATAAAAAAAAAAAAAATGATCATCTTAGAGAGGATGATGGTCCCTTTGGTTGCTGGGAAAATAGAAGAAATTAAAATTTTCAGTTTGTTTGGGACCCCAGAAAGAACACATTCTTCTGAGTCAAACTTGTACTATGTTCTCTTCTTTCCTTTGCTTCCCCACAAACAAAGTTTAAATCCATTGACCATGGAAAGACCAGAAAAATGGAGTAAGGTAATGGGAAGTTAAAAAAAAATCAAACCGCGGAGAGAAAGCAAGAGTTTTAAAAGTGGAAGACAAAAGAAGAGAATGATGATAATGGTGGAGAGAAAGAAAAGGAGTTGGTGGGGCAAGTAAAGCAAAAGTGATGAAGCTTTTGGAATGAAGATCTTAACCTTTTAGAAGTACATCTGCCGAGGCTAAGACCCCATTGAAAGGTCTGGCTGAGTTATGATGGTCCAAAGCTACCGGACTTGGAAAGCCTGAAGCCACCTTTGAGACCTTTTCCTCAGTGACCCTGCACTTCTCCGCAAAGACCTCCACTTGTTGCTTCACCTCATCACATTGCTTTGAAACCTTTGAGGAATCTGAGGGTGGTTTCATGGGGTGAGCAGGGGATTCATGGCAGGAGCTGCTTATTAGCCATTTCTCTGCATCATCCCATTTTGAAGGAAAGCTCTTTCTGGTGAGATTACCAACACTGAAGCTGAAAACAGGTCTGCCAGGAGTGGGAGGAGCTTCAAGCTTCCTCTGTGCCACTGAGCTCACCCCCTCCCTCCTCCTCTGAGCTGAGACATCAAGAAAACCTCTGCCCCCCTCAGCGGCATTGTTTGCCATCGGAAATGACTTGACAAACTCAGAAGTCTCCTTGAGATTGAGCTTGCAGAGTGGGTCAGAGAAGGCATCTGCAAATGGGTTGCCCTTGCTATTCCCACAGAGGCTTGTGTCCCCTTCCAATGGTGTTTCCTGAAAAAAATAAAATAAAAATCCAGAATGAATGAACAGAAAGCCACAGATAGATGGGGGGGAAAAAAGAAAGGAAAAGAAAAGAAAAGAAAAAGGAAGCATACCCCAAGAGAAGCAAACAAAGGAGGAGCTTGAATGTATCTGGGGCTGGTGAGATCCATGGGGGGGGTGGTGTGGGGTGAAAAAGGAGTAGTGAGGCAAGAGATAGAAGCTATTTGGAACCCGGGGCTGGGGGTGATGGGATTTGTATGAGATTCAGAAGAATCATATTGATAAAAGAGAGTGAGGTGGCGTTGGGAAAGTGACTGAGGAGGCAGTTGAACAGGAATGCCAAACAGGGAAAAAGCATTGACTGCAAAGGAACTAAAGGTCTAAAATACTGTTTGAGGAGAGGCTCACATGGAGAAGGAGCTCTTGCTTCAAAACAACACTACAGTCACGTAGTTTAATTCTCACAGAAACAAGACAAAATAGTACTTCATCAAAAGAATAGTGTGAAGGCCTTGGGAGGTGGAAAGAAAAAGCACTCATCACTCCTCATCTTATAAAATTATACAAACCCCTCAACCATCATTGTTTATTTTGAGTTCTTTTGGGGAAGCGAAGCTTCTTCCTTTGGTTTTTTATTCTCTCCCTTCTCCCTCTCTTATCAACTCTTTCTTTATTTTAGCCCCTCTTAGAACACGGCTTCCATGAGCATTATCACTCCAATATTATTTACTTTATACCATTTTTACCTCATTTATTTATATCATCATATCATATATTTTTACTTATATTTAATAACCTAAATTTCATAGTATATTTTCAATAATCCAAATTCAAACTCGGGTATCCATTCAATGCCTTAATAGTTCCTTTGAACTCCTTGCCACCAATTTTGCTTATAGTGGACTAATCATGTGTATCAAGCAAATGTACACACAGTAGATCTGGGTTACATCTCTGTCTTTTGACCAATTAATTTTAGGCTGATGTTCAATAAAATAAAGTCATGATATCAGCTTAACTTGCTAATTAAACTTAAGGGTTTAAGTTATTAGATAAGGATGAGACAAGGACGTCCATTTAAACACATTTTTTTTATTCTTCAAAATGGTGGGATTTATTCTAACACTACTTTGAAGTACTGATTCAACCTAAAAGCATAATCTATGAAATGCCCTAATAAAAATATAGCCTTGTTTGAGATACAGTATCTAATTGTTTGCTGACATTAGGCGGTGCAATTGAGTTTTGTTTGCTAACAAAATTTGTTTCCCTCCATATGCATAAAAACCTTTTTCTTCTTCAATGAAAAACAAGAATTTTTTTTAGGTCACTACGGATATGACTCTAAGTGTAAGGTGATGTTTGTTTTTTTACTTAATTCAAAATAAAACCTTAATATTTAATAATATTAAATATTAGATTATTTATTTTCATAGTATTTTATTTATATTAAGTATTTAAATATAAAGAAAAATCAATATGTTATTTTTTTATTTAAAAAAAAATTACATATTTTAACTTTTTTCATTTAATAAAAAGTTTATAATAAGTTATAAAAAAATAAAAAAATAAATAACTTAAATTCTGAAAACAACTTAATTTCAGCAAAAAGTCCAAGAAACAAACACCACCTAAATCTTCCTTTTTTTTTTATATATATATAATTGATATTTACGTGATGTCAGCCATTATGGTTTTACTTTTTACAAGCTTTTTCTCAGGTCTACAACATTCCGTTTTTGTCAAAAGCATTCAATTTTTTCCATCCCCAATCTAAGGGATTGGTACCCTTGAGCAGCAGGGTGGATGCTGTCAATTTTTATGCACCTTTCTTTGAAGAATCGACCATATATGGATCATATATCTTTTCTAGAGAATAAAAAAATGTCGCTTGATTTGACAAGTATAAACTTTTGTAAATAGGCTAGAGAAAAATTTGTAATACCAATTCATCGGTCAAATATAAACACTTATGTACAAGACCAAGGAAAAATTGAAATCATGATACAAAGTAAAACTAAGATGGAAAGGAATAAAATGTCTAGTACAAAGTAAATAAGCCAAAGTGGACTCGGAATTCATATGTGGCACCCTTTCATTGGAGATATCTTTGTTAGCATAGGGTATCATAGCCAAACTCATAGTTTGTTTGTATAATAAAAAATAACAACTATGATACAGTAAGCTTTGTTGTTGTTTGTAGGGTGGAAGCTGTGGTGGGATGACACCCTCAAGAACCCCACCAGAATAGAATAATTGATCCTGATTTTAAATGTCAAACCCAATTCTCAGTCACATGGTTCCATTGATCTTAGCCATCCACCTGGGGGGCTGCCTCCTCTTGTTAGGCCACATTCTTCCAATGGCTCAAAATCAAATGATGAATTTTCCTTTTTAGTATCACCTATCAAACTCACCCTTATTTCCACCCTGAAGGATCACCTTCTTTAGACCCTGTCATTTTTATCTTGTGACATGAGTAAAAATGATGACATCCAATGTCATAGCGAAAACTGATATTACCCACAATTAAAATCATTCAAACTTTCTTAGTTCATTGTTATGTTTTTCATACTTGGGTCATATTCTTTGTACTCTGGTCACCTTCATCTCATTTTTCATACCCATGATCGGGTCCAAGCTGTATTGAAGCGGGGTCGGATAAAAACATGTAATATCATAGGAAAAAGTTACTACCTCGACTCAAAATCATCCAAATTTTTTGAGTTGTACAGGCCTTTCTAAAAAAAGACATGAAATACGTCCAATCATTCAACATGCAATACATGAAAGGCTTTGAGTAATACTGCAATAGCTTGTAACCACAGCTCTGGTGGAGTATATATATAAATATATAAAGTGGGAATAGACCCACCAACCAATTCATTCGTCAACTAGCGGATGATGGTTTTTTCACCACCATCAACAGTTATATCAAGACACACAAAGTCGTGGCACCAACCTACGAAATGGCTTGGGGCATCGACAGCATCAATGGTGAGAAGATAAGCCCCATGGGGGCCAGCCTAACCCCATATCTATAAATAATTCACCATGACAAGACTTCGCCTATCATTTCCATTCCTTCGAATTTTATATATGATTTTTTTTAACACTTCTATGCAATTACCCACTATTAAATTCCTGGTATTTCAGCCACAGATCCATCCGAGTCTTCTCCTTCTCCTCCTTCCTCTTCTTGTTGCACAGAATCAATGGCAGTAAGGGCTTATTCCACCACTCAAATCCTGGTTCTAGATTCTTGTCCTATCAGGAGGCCTGTTGGTAGAATCATGGTGATGCTTGAACACAGGAGTCAAGTTTCAGTCAGGAAGATAGCAGCACTTGAGATCAAATCCTCCTTCAGAAACAAGGTACTTTTTTTCTATCTAATTCTTGATACACCCACATCTTGTTTCATCAAAAACTTCGATTTAGAGAATGATTGAATGTGTGGTTGGGTTGTTTGTAACAGGTTTTTGAGGATCAGTCCAAGGGTATAGTTTGTTACAGAGATGATAAAGGGGAGATAGTCTGTGAAGGATATGATGAAGGCCCTCGTCTACACCATGAGCTTCAGAGGAAAAACTATCATCCAAGGTAATTAACGAAGAGAATTGTGAGTATTAAGATATACCCAATTCCCTAATTCTAACAAATTGTTGTGATATGTGAGTAATAGGGATGCAGAGATCATTGATCTTCTTCAACAAAACTGGCTTCAGATAGTTAAAGGGGATGAGGTCGCAGTTGGTGTGCCAGAGGACCTCAACTGGAATGGTTATAACACATACTGGTGATCAGAGAACATGGGCACATGCCATTTGCTTCAACCATGAACTGTATGTAAAAAAGGCTTACACTTTGGTTCTTGTATTGAAATGCATCCTTTCGATTTCCTCTTCACAAAGAACATTTTCCCCCTTCTCTCTCACCCCATTATTTTCTTGTTTCACTTCTCCCCCTTTAAATAAATAAAAATTGTACATGCCAACACAGTGCTTCTAACAGTTGAACCAATCTGAAATGGGGAAATTGGAAATGGCAAGGAGAAATGGTTACATATGTGTGTGTGAGAGCTTGTATGATGAGGTGACATTTACAATTAGATGATGTGAAAAAACTAAAAGGTACAATGAGTGCAGTATTGTTACGATCTGCTACCTCTCGTGTTGATATCATCCGATTTTAATTCAATGGGCCTTTGCGACTGGTTTTGGAAAGCGTCCTCATGATTAAGAGGAACCCACCCACATGCATATACAAGGTAATAGTTGTTTCAATGCTACTCAAAATTGAACACTCACTCGGATTAACTCTAATACTAATACTATTTATAATAAACGCTATTATAATGAGCTACTCCCTTTCATGTAGATATTATATCTACTTAAGGTCTGATAGATCCTCACAACTTTAAAATATAACCACGTAGTGAAGATGAACTCACTACATGTAGTATTAAAAACCTCTTCCCCCTATCCGATACAGGATATCATTAGATATCTTCCATATAATTAAATTGGTTGAAGCTGAGAATTCAAAGAGAGCCATCTAAAGCAAAATAGGCTGAGTCCATTAAGCTGAGAGCAAATAAGTAGAAGATATGCAAGTCTAATGTTCACAAAAGCTTAATCAGAAAATGAATCTACCCTCTCTTCCAAGGAAAATAGAAAAGGAATAGAGAAGGAAGGAGATTGTATTGGAAGTTGACATCAAAACTTCAAATATGAAGCACAAAGAATGCACATGGATTACATATACATATTGGAATTCTAGATACATCAAAAATATTTTTGTACAAAGATTTCGTGCAGAGGTCATCCAATATCATACCCCCAGAAGAATTCTTTGGCTTGAACAGCCTTGTTCCGCATCTTTCTAACAAATAATCTTGAATTTCTATTTTTAACAAGAATACAAATGAAACTGCTATCCAAAAGAATTGCAGTGTGGAGAAGGGGGAATACATGGAAGAAAAAAACAATGTACTACATGTACAAGCACATAATTCACAGTAAACTAGACGGAGGTCCCACCTTGTGTGTTCTCTTCGCATAATTCGGACTGTGATTTACTTGGAATTAGAGTAGCAGGTGACCATTGATCTGGGACCATCAAAAAATAGGTGGTCATGGCCTTCCTGAACCTTTTCTTGTATTGCTTGGGTGAAATTACAGTAGGAGATGAGTTCTTGGGCCCACCAAGGATGCCTGAAGCCTTCACCCAAGTTTCGAGGTGCTTGTCCCATGTATACTGCCTCATGAAGTCGATGATCCCGAGAACTAGCTCATGCTTCTCCTCGTCCACCCCAACCAGTAATGAGTAATCCATCACATCAACAGACTGTAATAGCATAATGTAAAGAGACATTAAAATGGATACAAGCATTTAATCTACTTGAAAATTGGAACAGCCTACATATTGACTTTGGGAGCAACACAATCGGTTTCAAAACTTACTGCAAGAAAAGAAGTATCATTCCAGACAGCTCTCTCCAACACCCTCTTTGCCTTGTTCCCCACAAAAATGGGAGAAGTTGGCATTGCTTCAATTAAGTTCTGATCCAGCAGAACTTTATTGTTCCCGCTAGAATCTGCATTATAGCGGGATCGAGAAGACCCTTTGAGATCATAAAGCCTCGTCACAGTCCTTTCAAACAGAAGATTCTCCATAACCAGAAGATCCATCCTTGATTCCTTCCCTCCTTTCAGATGCTTGGACGTAACCTTCCAACATAAAGACATCAAGAAGAGAAAGTCAGTGCAGATGGAGCTTTGGGTATAATTGACTGTTATGGAGAGGTAACCATATGAAATTTCTATACCACAATATTCAAAAGGTCTATAACGAATTTAACTAAAAAAAAATGAAAAAAATTAAGATTTGTATAAAGCTATCTATTTTTGTTACAAGCATACACCTAAATACTTGCATCACTATATTGCTCAAAGTATAAAGCTATCTATTTTTGTTATAAGCATACACCTAAATACTTGCATCACTATATTGCTCAAAAGACCATCTTTGATTCTCTAAATGCAGGAGATTTTATAGTGACAATTGAAGAACTGTATCATCCCAACACAAAACCCACTTAAACATCTGAAAAACTACCTTCACAAACATTATAGGATTTGAGTTGTGACAAGGATGATGCTAATTGACCTCAACCTGTTCGACATATATGGTAGGACCATAGGAGAGAATCCAAAACTAGTTTA
Organism: Vitis vinifera; assembly: GCF_030704535.1. NCBI lineage: Eukaryota > Viridiplantae > Streptophyta > Magnoliopsida > Vitales > Vitaceae > Vitis > Vitis vinifera. The sequence goes on from NC_081813.1 coordinate 313,460, forward strand.
CAGTAGCAATCAATATGACACAGCCAACTTAAATGAATAACCAATATTCAAAACCCAAATTATAAAGGATTGAAAATAATGTAGCTCAAATACTTCAGCTGATATTTTTATATTAAACAATAATTATTAGATGAATTATTTACAGGAACATTCTGGACAACTCTGAGATAACAAGCTATAATTGTCAGATTAATTACAAAATGCAGTGAAGTCACTTGTAATAAAAATCTCTAACACCTCCTAAAGCACCCGCTTAATCTAAGCCAGGACCTGCATTGCCTCATAAAATAAACCCAGGCAGAGAAAAGGAAGCCAAACATGATGTAACTAGCATGACCAATGACCGAGGTGTGCACACACCTTGCAATGGCCAACTATTATGGTTGGCGCTTCAGTGGTCAGCCAAATAAATCAACCTGTTGTTTATAACAAAATTATACAAGTTATTTAATGCCCATAACTATTTGCTTTTCACCAGCAGTATTTTATTATTAGAAGTAATGCAGATTCTCAATAATCAATCAACAATTCCTTTGTTGGTTTCATCAGTCATTATCTAGGCATTCTAACTAAAATGACCTCTTTATAAAGCAAAAAAATCCATGCTAAGTTAGGAGAGGTAATCATAGCAAAGATACCAGCATTTCAATATGGGTGGTAGATCTTAGCAAATGTCAGGTTAATGTGGGCACTGACAATCTAGTCTAATTGTCATTTGAAGCCCTCAGGAAATACCTGGTAAATCCCCAGAATCTTTGCCAAGCATGTTGGACTTCCCGTGCTGATTGATTCAGATAGGTACTTGAAATATGCAGGAGCAAACTTTATAAATGATTCCAGCTCTGTCTTTGTAACCTGTTTAATGATAAACCGATCATCCAAGGATTTTGCAAAGAAGACATTGCTCTTTCCACCCTGCGCCCCCCACTTCTTACAACGACAAAGGGACCTCAAGAAATCCAGCTCTGACGGGCAACAAATTCTTCTTAAGGCTTCAAACCGCTTTGCATAGTAGCAAGTCACGGTATACTTCACCTTACCAAGAGGGCTATCATCTGAAAAGAAAACTCTGGCATGCAAAGCCTTTGTGTATGAGAATGGGTCCGGAACCAGGGAGCTACGTGATCCGGACATGGATAAAAAGCTGTCATCTATTGAACTAAAATTTTTAAAAGATTCAGAGACTGTTTCATCAAAAGAAAGGAATGACTGCAAATTCACTGACTCAGAAAGTGACGAGGAACTCATAGGTTCTCCACCGTCTTTTGGCCTTTCCCACTCATCCAACAATTGGGCATGATATTGTGGTGAAACCAGTGCATAACATATAATACTTGTGGGCTCATCATCATAAACTGGAATGACAGTATCATTAACACCAACAGGGAGAAGAAGCCTAGCCCCACCTTGAAGTTCCAACTCCCGAAATGATGAGACATAGACGGGGTTATACTCACCAAGTGTATCAAGCTTTTGAGCACTCCCCAAAAAATTCTTGTTGAATGCTCGATAGAAGTTTAGAAAGGACATTCCTGACCAGCTGGCTGAGTCCTCAATGGTATCTTGGCCCTTGGCAGGTAACAGTGATGAAAAAGAAAGGGTTACCTTGAGCCCAGTCCGCTCTTCTGTATGGTCCTCCAACTCCAACTTTTCTGGCACAACTAATGCAGTTGAAGAATCTGCCAAGGCTAAATCAGGAAGTGCACAGGTATTATCCTTGGGTGCTCCAGTTCCTGGGTGATTTTCTCCTGTCCATTTAGCATCAAGGGTGTGTGACAAATCCTCTGCAATTGGGAACTGCCCATCAGAGAGGGCCCTGCGAACAACTACCCCAGATTCCAGAGGATCAGGCTGATCACAGACGTTGCTGCTTGCAGGAAGATTACCTTGGTCTTCTTCCTTATGATTTGAATCTTGAACCATGTCTGTTCCTTGATAAACAGTGTCATGCTGGCTAGATTGACTACTAATCCCCTCTCCTTGATTAGGGCCCTTATTGAGCTTTGCATCCACAAGAAGAGAGTCACAACTACTAAAGCCCTTGCCTGGCTTAATAGGCCTGTTTATGTCAATAAGCTTGTCACTAGTAGCTTGGGGTTTCTCCTCATGTTCTGAAATGGATACACTGACATTATCCACGATACTGTTTTTGTCTAAACTAGCTGCATAGATCAAGCGGTGGTCCCACACATAAGATTGAAAGAGTAGCTGCCTTCGTAGTCTATTGATTTCGAGAATATCAACAAGCGGTTGGCCCTTTTTAGCTTCCCTACTAACGGCTTTCTGGAGTGATTCCTAAAACAATGTCAAAGAAAAAAAAAATCAATTAGAACTCAGAAAATAAAAGCAGTTGGGTTTTAAATTTGGAGCATTATAAGAATTTCCAATCTTTTACATTTTTGGGTTCTAGAACATAAAATCTTCAACATACTAATAAAAATTTCAAGATATCATTTTCACTTCAAACAGGATAATGCTGATGCAAACATAAAAATATAAAACCAAAGGATTCATTAACAAAGCTATGCACTTTGAGATAACCAAATAATGTCTGGCATTCCTCAGGCCAAATGAAAAACAATTGAAGATTAATCAGAAGGGTTTACAAGTAGAACAATGAACATAATACAGAAATTATTAATAGTTGAATGATCATTATTGATTGCTTTATTTTATTGGGAGTAAATAGAATCACTGTTACCAAGGCTGGATGAAGTTTAATACAAAACCAAGAACCTCACCTCGAACTCTGCCTTCTCCTTTTGTAGCATGCCTTCTAGTTCAGCAATTTGGTGTCTTGACTCAGTAATCAACCCCATCCCATGTCCTTTCTCTGAAATCCGATGGAGAGCATTGCATACTTCAGAAAATAGTAGTTCTGCCCGGTCAACCACCTGTTTTTTACCAGATAATTAGATCACTGAGGACCAGTGAGATTTCAAATGACTTCAGAAACCCAAAATCATAATCATTGCACCTCATTTGTTTCTTTTTGTATCCACTCTTGATTCTCATAGTTGAATTCAAGTTTTGCGGGGGGAAGGTAGACTGAATGAACATCAATCGATGCATAGCGAAAGCAAGCAACCATCTTCCCAAATCTGCGGATGTAAAAACAGCCAGTGAGAAGGTGAGGCAGACAGTGGGAGGATGGCCGTGACATCAAGATTGTAACAGAGGAACAGATGGGAAATAATTCTGGGATGGATATCGTGCACATAAATGAATGAAAAAGATAACTTTATTGCTTTTAATCATTCCCATCCAAGGTATCAACCAGATTACGAATATCCCTCATTTGGATGGACACTACAATGATACCAATTTGATTTTTTTTTCCGGGACCATTCACCAAATCTATGTGAACATGCAAAATGGGAATTGATATCAACTGACAGGATTAATTAAAACAGCAGGGTTCATCTGAACTCATCCAAAAATGCCACACAAATGGCATAAAGAAATTTCCAGGATCAGCTCACAGCCATTTTTGCACAGGTCCTCTGTAGGAAACAAGAGCTCTTGATAATACTCAAGTTTATGTATTTTTTACAAGTAAAAGAAATTTGGGAGAAGAAGAAATACCCATAGAACCGAAGACAATCTCTGTGTAGGGAATGACCACAACTAGCCACCCTGCTTGCAGCTGCATGGTTTGAAAAACTGAGCTCCAAAAATTTCCCAAAAGATAAACCCCAAGCAGCATCAGACATCACTATTCTTCGGGTTGCTGGAGGAAAACCATTATTTCGTGGACACCGCAAGCACCTGTGCCACATCCAGATCTTTCCTTCCCTTTCACCTGGTAAGAGAAATTCTGGCAGTTTTTTAACGGAAATCGTGAGGGTGCCTTGTCTATGAGTATAACAATGAACATGTGCTTCTGATGGCATCTCGCAAGATCGGCACCGGAAACTCTGATAACAAAGGCTTCCTCAGTCTTACAGAATGTTACAAGTTTTTATTGAGAGAGTGAAAATGTGAGAAACAGAAACCTTACCTGATCAAATAAATGGTCTCGTAGAAACCGCCCCAAAGGTTTATCAAAGTTGCCATAGTATTTGATGCGAAAGAGATGGGACCTTTCACAGACAGTCCCCTTCCACACACACCGTGACGACAAGGAAACCAAAATGCTCTGATGGTCAGAAGGTGATGGAGGAAATTCTTCTTTTGATGATCCTGGCTCCCCATGATGGTTTTTAATATCTTGTTGCAAGGATATCATCTCTGAGGTACCTAGCTGATTTGTAACAGTTGCATCATAATAATTTTGGCCATTGTTGGCAACACCACCTTCTCCCATTGTCTCTAGAGACCCATAACCTCTAAAACTGAGATGATTATACATAAATGCTTCACCAGCATTGGTTGCAAAATCCCTCACCTCTAATGATTCTGAGGAATCCATTTTATTTTCCACAAATGCATGATAAGGAAGGATATTACTATGGTAAGAATCTGAAACTTCTTGCTTTGAAGAAGGAATGAAGGAGAAACCAGTAGAATTAATGGAGCTTGAAATAGGTTGTGTGTATTGCAAGCTGGGACCATTAGGTAAACTAGGTGATGATGCCATTTCCATTTGGAGAAATGTGGCATTCATCAGTGGAGGGACACTGTTGGATTTTTGTGCATCATCACTAGGCTGAGATTCCTGTTGCCTTTCACTAGGAAGGGCAGTAAAACCAGGTACCATTGAAATGGACCTGTCAATACTTGATGGTTTATCTGGAAGTGCCACATTTATAGGAGAATTCAATGGGAGTTCTGGAAGAGAGGCTCCTTCATCAGCAAGAAAAGACGTCTCCAAAGCCAAGTGATAGGCAGCAAAAATTCCATATTGGATTACATGCTTCACTTTCTTCAATTCATCCCTATTAGCACCCCTAAGTAAAATCTGCAATAGATAAAAAGAAAAGGGCCAGATGAATTCTATGTAGAAGGTCTATCAAATCAACTTAGTTATTAGAAGGTTCAATTGCATGGTCCACTAATAACAAATTTAAATACTTTCCACAAGCACGGGAAGTTTGAACTTACAGTACAACCCAATGGCTTTGGGCAGCCTTCAAAATACATCAATGTCTTCACCAAGTTCTTCCCACCCTGTCGAGCAGTGCCATGCTCTTCCTCAAACTTTTCCACATGGAACATGTCACAGTACCCCAACTTCTGTGATGAGAGATGATCGATTGAAGGGACAATTTGAGCACCTGTGCATCGGGCTATTCGCTCCAAAAGTGGCCTCTTGATATTAAGAACAAGTGAGATGTCTTTTGCGAGAAGGTAATCTTGTGCGAATCGAGAAACTGATTTCTCAACTAGAAGGACATCAGGGTGGTGAGCATCTATCTTTGCAACTGCCATCTTCAAATGGTCCATTTCCTATAAAGTATGTAAACCCCATTAAAGTAAAAATCCAGTAAATAAACATATTTCTTTGCTCATGCACTAACAACCAGTAACTAGAATAATAAAGTATTCCAGGTCACAGAATTTATATCCCTTTTCTTTACATTCCCAAGTATAGATAGCAAGCTGAACAGATAGAAAGGCAAATGATCACAACCTGTTGCAACAAAGTATCAAAACTTGACAAGAGGTTGGAAACCCGCTGGTACTCAAGAGCTCCTCCAAGGATCAACAAGCGTGGTTTCTCTATTTTTGATGTCATTCTTCGATGAGCTATATTTTTCTTACAAACAACTCCTTTGATGACCATACTGCAAGAAAAGTAATCAAAATCTTCATCGAAGGGAAAGAAGTTGAGATATGCAACAAGAGCATCATGATGGATGCTATATGAAAGATAACATAAATTATCAAAACATTTACCTCTCACAGCGCCTCCCAGAAGCCAAGCATTTCACCTTCACATATCCTCCTGGGTCCATTCCTGCACTTTTGCTCATGTCAGGCTTTAAAAGTGTAGCAGCTTCCCAGGACAATGATGTAATTATCTCCAACCAGCTCTCTCCATCATCTTCCTCACCTACAGGAAGATTCTCAACTTGCAATAGCTGAGCTACCAAAGCCCTAAAATGCCCATCAACTACGTTCTTCATAGCTTTCTTGTGCTCCTCAGTAGATCTGTCCCTATTGCGATATTCCCCACTTCCAAAACTGCTGGAAGGTTGTAAATAGCCCCACTCTCCTGTTGCATCCCCATCATCGTCATCATCAAAGAGGAGAGCTTCCCTAAGTTCCCTTTCATCTTCTTCATCTTCCGGTTCAGGGGGGAGCCAGAGAAGTCCATTATTTTCAAAATCTACAGGTTCTGAGTCAACATCCTCTGCAGCATAGAAAGAGGAAGGTGCTTCGCACTCATCTCCAATATCATGTTCATCTTCCTTTTTCCCCACCTCTTGGTTTCCTTCCAAACCCTGTGAATCACAACTATGGTGCAATGGAGAGCTGCTCAAACTTTTTGTGTTGGAATCTTCTCCATCAGGATGAACTTTATGTGAACCATAGTCATTATCAATCTCATCAAAGTCAACTTGACTATAGAAATCATTTGCCTGAGGAAAATGGCTTGTTCCAGAATCTAAGCGATAAACACCATATTCATCATCCTCATCATCACTCCTGATACCGGAGAACAAGAAAGCAACAAGTACTCAACAATCAGTTAACAACTGCTAAAGACATGGTACAAACACTAGTAAACCTAGCAATGTCCTATTCTACTAACATGCAATAAAAACCACATCCCTCATGGTTTGCCCATTGATCCAGGCCATCCGATCAGTGGACTTAATTTAAACTACATTAAATTGTGAATTGAAATAACACCTACTGCTTCAAACTGCCAACTGAGCAATCTACTTTGAAAATCATAAAGCTCAATAAAATAGGTTATACATATTACCATAGTATAGTTGTCTTCCAGGTTGGAGATGAATACCTGCCTATTCTATATATGTGCAAAAATAAGCAACTGAATACATGCATATTCTATATGTGCAAAAACAAGCAACTCTGAGTGGGAAGGTTCTTCTTGGGGATAAGGGGAAGTTATTATGATGTAAAGATCGCAAAAGAAAGCAAATACGAGGAGAATGTGGAGCAGGCCAGGAGGAAGCTTGGGAGGGAGAAAAGAGTACTTTCATTTTGACTTATGAATAAACAAGACCTTAAGAAACCAGAAAAAGAAAAGGCTCAGATTTTTCTGATCGTGTGCTTTTGAATAATGCCCTGGAGCACTATATAGCCAGTTTAGCAAGTGCGAGAGCCTCAGCAAGCAGTCTGAGCGCAAGTGCAGTACCATGACAGGCTATAGGAGCAATCAAATAACATGTGCAAACTGTCCCTCAAATACCAGTAGAGAATCCGTCCTTCTAAGGAGGATGGGAATGTCTGCACCACATTAAAAGGAATGGGGCATATTGTTACCTTAGTGACGTTTTATGGCGGCAACATGCCAAAGACCTTGAGTCATTATATCATAGTGCTAGTGTCAATGGATTCAATGGACAGCCAGTAAATCTGTACAGTGCATCTTAAACTCTTAACATGCCATAAATGAGAAGCACTGCGGATCATTTTTCTGGAAGATATGGAAAATATTAGCCTTCTACCTCAGGAAGGCCAGGCGTACCTTTAGTTTAACAGATCATGTTATGCCTTCCACTTGGATTCCACATGTCAGTTTATAGGTGCCATGGGATCCATTAAGCACAGGACATCTTTGTCCAGTTCTAAAACAAGTTGCAAAACTTTCAGGAGACCAATTAAGTAGAATAAATTATAGTTTTTTTTTTGGTTTTGGATAGGCAGGAAAAAAAACTCTTAAGCAAAAAAATTAGAGGTTGCTAAACAAGCAAAATATTCTGGAGTGAACAACAGGAAAAATAAACAAGATGGGAGATGAAATTAGACCTGTTCATGCAGTATCCAAATTGATTTGGAGACGGGTCCCCCATGCTTGCAATAGGATTGTTGCTCCTTGTGGATGCTACCATGTCTATGCCTTGCCTATCTATGCCTGTTTCTGTTAGTGCTGATTGACGTGGGCTGAGACTTGAATTGTAAGGAACACGTTGATAAGGTCCAACTGGGTATGGCATTGAACTAAGTGTAATGCAACTACTGTTAGCGGTTTCAGTAGATTTAGGGCTAACCACACTTGTTGCTGATGATGGAGTACTGAAATCCAGGCTGGGAACCTGGATCCCATTATCAAGAGTGGCTATGCCCTGCTCCCATTGCTTGAAACAGAAATTACAGACCCGAATCTTCTCACACTCTTCCCTAGGAATCCTTGGATCAGAAGAGGGTGCAGGGACCGAGTTTGTTGTACACCAGGCACAGAACACCCGTCCACAGTGTCGACAATGGTGTCTACGGTTAAATATTGTAAACTGTGAATCACACTCGTAGCATACCCTGCAGCTATGATCAGGCATCCAAAAGTCCCTTGACACATTAGCTGGTTCAGCCCGCCAAGGGATCCAGGATTTCACGATGCCAACTATATCAGAGAATGTCTTGTCCGGGGCATCCATTGACAAGTAATCCTCCTGCCCCACTCATTCTGAAATGCTCATTTGCCACTCTTAAGACCAAATCCCAGAAAATGAAAAGTAACACCAACAAGAAACAAATTAAAACCCCTGAATTATAACCGATTGCACATATAACTCCAAATGCAAGTCCAGAACAAATTGCCAATCAGAAAAACTCAAATGATCAAGACCCACCAACCATAGTCCTAAATTCTTGAAGCTGCCACACAGAAGCCCTTAATCCAATCCTTACTTCTACTCCGAAACCTATTTCAGAAGATTATTCAAACTCTAAACTGCAAATCATAGGGTTAGTGTTTCCACGATGCCTCCAAATGAATTGTCGAAGGTAAACAACAGCCTGCCCCAATCACGAAATCGATTAATATGGCACAAAAAGAAATGAAATTAATCAAAATCATTTTAAAAACCTTACAGCTGAACCACCACAACGCATCATGAAATTAAAACACGGTTCCTTTAAGGACCCAACTCAGACCCATCCGCCACAAATTACTCTCACGCGGAATTGATCAATTTCCATTCATAAAAAATAAATAACTAAAATAAATAAAAATAAAAAATAAAAAATAAAAAGAAAACTATTTTTTCGGCAACGAGATGAATCCAAACACCCCAACAAATCTTCAAATTGCAGAAACAATCAAACCCAATACATATCACGATTTCCTCAGGACCCCCATTCAAATTCAGATTAATTCACGCGTCAAATGAAAGAAAACGAAACAAATTCAGGAGGTAAACGGGTAATTTGACCCAGAATTACCTTGAATCAGAATTCAACATGGCAATCAGATCTTCGAGGCAGCCATGCGATCATAACCCTTGAAAACCCTAGACGCCCAGAATCGGGTTCCTTCTCTATTCCCGTAAAATCGAATGAATGATCGGAAATATTGATGAATCAAAAATGCCCACCAACACCTGCAACTCCCAATTCCCAATATTTTCCTTTTACGGTGAACACGATTACAATACACAATACACCAAAAAGAAAAAAGAAAAAAAAAAAAAGAGGGAAAATTTTATCAGATTAATTCAATTTTTGGTTTCATTTTTTTCTATTATTGCTGTGTCTGATTTGTTGTTCTTACTCGGCGGCTTTTCTTCCTTCTTCCTGAGGCAGATGAGAGAGAAAAAGGCCTCTTGAATACACCGTGAATGCCTTTAAACCAAAATTCTCCATTCTATTTTTCAAAAAATAAATAAAATTTCCATTCAATTCTGCTTTTTCAATTATTTATTTATTTTAATTATTTATATTATAGTTCCATTTTAATGGGGAATTAATATCTCATCTATGATACCAGTCTACACCTCTTTTCTCCCCCCTATTTTTAACCCCTAAATTTTAAAACCGAAAAAGTCAAAAAACAATACTTCCCATCATATCAATTATACACTTTATGTCTCATATTTTATACCAAAGTTTGATTTTTTTGTCTTATACTCTGACTATAATATTTTTTTTTTATTATACCTTAATCGTATTTCTTTTATATATTTTATTTTTCTGTACAACAATATATATTTCAAAGATTCGAATTACATCGCTAATAGATATTGCTTTGACAAAGTCGTTGTCCAATCTTATTTAAACAAGACATAAACTAAAATTTTAAAAATATAATAAAAATATATGAAATGAATGAAAAATATGATCTAGATTTTTTTTTAATTTTTATAAACGAGGGAGAACTTGGTCTCAAGGTTTGTACAATAAATTTTTATTGTACAATCTGGATAAATTTATTGTACAATCTGGATAAGGAGAGTGGAAGAAAATGATCTCCACTTTTTTCAAAATCTCATCAGATTTGACATGATGTGAAATGAAGTAGGCAACTGGTTGTTTGCTTCTGTGTTCTGTTAATTGCTTGTTAGAAATTTCTACAGTGAGGGTTTGGTTTTAGCCTTTTAGGTGAGCTACAGCTGGTTGGTAAAAGTGAGGCCCGTTGAACAGTTTTTTGATTCATAAATCATAACTAACTTTGAAAGCATGTTTTTTAAAAATAAATTTAAAGTTTTTTTAATTATTTTATTTAGGGTATTAAAAAAAAAACAATTGATATTAATTTTAACACCTGTATTTAGAAACCATTTTTTTGGATCCATCTCCTCATGGTACTCCAATGCAATGAAAATATGACAAATTTGCCTCGTTACTGAACTCCATTTTTAACTTTCTGCCATTACTTTAAATGGCAGTGGACAGTTATGTGACTATCACAACTCACTGCCATAAATAGGAGTTCCCTGATGTGATATTTCTCATTATTGTCATATTTTTTCTTGGGAAAGTTATGCTTCCGGTTTCCTATTCCGATAGCATTTTTGAAACCCAATAATGAAAAATATGAGCCGGCTCCATCTTCAGTGCCCAAATTACCCCCCCTATTTCTCCTGTTTAACATACTCAACATCATTCCAACCTCTATGTCACCCTCTCTCATTTGGAAGCTTTCTTTCATCTTTTTTCATTCCCGAAAACTCAAAATTTATCTCATTTCAGTTCAAAAACCCAAATCCAAAACTCTAAGACAATGTCAAAACGCGTCTTTCGACTCATCTAGGAGCCATGGGAGTCTAAGAGAATTCGAGAAAAACGAAATGGAGCTCAGGTGGAGAGAATAAGTACCCAAAAATCAAAACCCTAACCTCCAAATGCGTCTTAGACTCGCAAATCTGTGTCCAATATAGCTCTATCAACAAGAAATAACACAAAACATCTCCTAGATCATTAAATCGATAAAGTCCTTGAAGAACTAAAGAAAACAGTGCAAAAAATGAAACACGAGAGACTTTTGAAGTATTAGATCCTGATGAACCGGTGACTATACCTTAAGTACTACTTTAATAGCCCTTAAGTACGACCTTAATATACCTTAGGTACTACCTTGGTTAAACTTGGGTATTACTTGTGTGAAGTCTCAGAAATTCATTTGTGGATATTACTTATTTCATTTGTGACCTTTAAAGCATGCCATTTTGCAATTAATTAGTATGATTAGTTGGTTCACCTTTGGTATTTTTGTGACCGTATCTTAGGTACTACCTTAACTGACCTTAAGTACCACTTTAGTTAAGCTCATTCAATTGTTTAAGAGCGGGTTGGTATCATTTTCAGTTTTAGACATAAAATCAGTCGACCGATTACCCCTTCTCGGTCGAGGTCCAATCGAGAATAAAGTAAGTCATATCCACAAATGAAGTTATGAGGCTTCAAATATGTAGTACCCAAGTTTTACTTAGTTAGTACATAAGGTTGGTTAAAGTAATACTTAAGATCAAGGTAACACCTTAGAGCTATTAAAGTAATACCTAAGGTACAGTCACAAAAATACCAAAGGTGAACCAATTAACTACACTAATTAATTACATAATGGTGTGCTTTAAGGGTCACAAATGAAATAAGTAATATCCATAAATGAAGTTTTGAGGTTTCAAATAGGTAGTACCCAAGTTTTACTTAGGTAATTTCTAAGGTCGATTAAGGTAGTATATAAAGTATCGTCACCAAAATACCAAAGTTGAATTAACTAACCATACTAATTAATCACAAAATGACATGTTTTAAAGGTCACAAATGAAGTAAGTAATATTCATAAATGAAGTTCTGAAGTTTCACACAGATAATATCCAAGTTTAACTAAGGTAGTACCTAAGACCAATTAAGATAGTACCTAAGGTAGACTAAGGTCATACGTAAGAGCTATTAAAGTAGTACCTAAGGTACAGTCACCAGTTCGTTGGGACCCAATACTTTAAAAGTCTCTCATGCTTTATTTTCTACATTGTTTCATCTGGTTCTTCAAGGGCTTTATCGATTTAATGGTATAAGAGAGATGTTTAGTGTTATTTCTTATTGATAGAGTTATCTTGGACACAAATTTGCAAGTCTAAGACACATTTGGAGGTTAAGGTTTCGATTTTTGGGTACCTACTCTCTCCACCCGAGCTCCATTTTGTTTTTCTCGAATTCTCTTGGACTCCCATAGCTCCTAGATGGGCTGAAAGATGTGTTTTGACACCACCTTGGAGTTTTGGATTTGGGTTTTTGAATTGAAATGAGAGAAATTTTAAATTTTTGGGAGTGAAGAAAGATGAGAGAAAGCTTCCAAAGGAGAGAGGGTGACATGGAAGTTAGGATGATGTTGAGGATACTGAGTTGGAGCAATGGAGAGGCAATTTGGGCACAAAAGATGAAACCGGCTCAAAGTGCACAAAAATGATGATACTTTTCACACTAAAAGTTGATTATCATATTTCCCATTATTGGGTTTCGAAAATGCTATTATATTGGGATGGGAAGCCCACATCACAACTTTCCCTTTTTTCTTTGCTGAAATGGACTCTCATTAACCAAAGCAGAGTGTGGTTTACAGTCCAAGCTTCCACAAAAACCTCATTGATGCTGCTCTAGTCTCTCTGCACATGAACAAGTCATATTAGGGTCCCAAACACATTACTGTCAAATAGATTTGGACTTTTCACTCATCTGTCATTAGTTCATGGTAGAATATGATGCTTTTCCATTGCATGTATATGACTCTGGAATCAATTTGCTACTGCAATTAGATGGGCTTTCTGCAGAAGTTTCAGATAGCTGTGTACAAGTTAATGTTTCTGCTAGAAGTAAGCATACCACAAGGATTCTTGGATCTAGAGCTAACAAATTCTACAAGGAGGGTTATCTGTCTAGCCCCACCAGGGATACTTTTGACCCTGCAAAGATTAATCATATAGCGAACTTCAAATCGGATTATATATGAAGTAGGCTTCTCTTAATTGTCTTTTCGACAACGGGTGATTGTGATGTGAGGTTTGTTATACGGAGGATGCAGATGCAAATAACAGAAAGTAACTTCAAGAACTCCTTGTGCGTTTGAATCTTGCTTCAAGGCTTTGTTGGCATATAACATGCAAAGTAGCTTACAACCCTTTGCTCCATAATTCCTCATATGAGGGCTTTCTTGGTAATAGATCATGTCTAGACTGGGGAAGACACTACACCAGCCAATTTCTTTCTAGGCAACTATTCATTGAAAGCAACGATACAAGAGGAATTCTCCCACACTTCCATGAAAGATCTGCTAGAATTGGTCAAAAGAAAGTGTCCATTTGAAACTTGCATTCACCAGAAGCACCCACCAAACAACTAATCCATACCCCACCATTTATTTTCTTCTTTTCCACCCAAAAAAGAAAAGAAAGAAAAAGAAGGCATCAAAGAGTTTGCTAGACTTGACCAAATGGATTGCCCACAACATACTTCCAAAACTAGTCCAACTGGCAATGGCACAGAGATATAACCCTCCAAATAAAAAACACATTTAACAGAAGAAAAAAAAAAACTAAGACCCAGAGATGTCAATGGTACAAGAATTCCAAGTTTGATATATCCATGGAGGCGATTTGTATCTTCAAACTCAACCTATATCCAAAGACAATCCACCCTAAAATTTTCAATACCAAATGGATAATGAAGGCTACCCCTGCATTTCTCTTTGATTTTTCTGACATTTGAATGAGAAACAAAAGGAACTGACACTGAAAAGGATCCATCAAACAAGAGGTTAAATGTAGAGCACTATCAATCTCACTGCACAAACTCTAGCAGTCAAGAGCTGGTTTTGTGCCCCACGGTTTCAATATATGCAGCTGTCTAAACTTACTGCCTGGCAATATTTGAGCCAACCAGCTCGGCTAGCTGCAATCAACCAAACCCACAAAAGAAAATAACATTTAGCCATCACCCCAATACCCAACTGACCTTGCCATGGCAAAATTTCTAGGTATGCCTCAACTTGAACAACCCATTAAGAAAACTGCACTCAAAAGCACCCCATTTCAGGAGACGTCTTCTGTGGACTAAAGGGTGGCTGCTGCATCTGTAGAATGCGAAATCCCTCTTTATCCTAGACATTTTCTAGGGTTTTTGCGCCTCTGGGCATATCATTGAGTCTAGGGTTTTACTAGGCATGGACTCGGAGCCCCACATCCAAAAAGGGCCCAATGGCTTATTTGGCATGTGGCCCAAGTGAATGAAACAGAGCTAGTACCACTTGGGTCAGCTTTGGGCTTTTGTTCAAGAAGAAAGTATGTATCAGGGAAAAAAAATTTGTAAATTCTGAAACACCTTCCAAAAATATCCACCCAATAATGACGGGCATGGCAAAAAATCTTCTAAAAGTAAATGGGGATTAGTCCCTTCTAATAGCATCAGCCATTTCAGAGAAAGGAATAGAAACTATAGAGTGGTTTCAGCCACAGAGTCATGTGCTACTAATCAAAATGGAAAAATAAATAAGAGGGAAAAAAATAAAAGTGGTAGCAATAAAAAAAGAGATGTCGGCCAACCTACCAACCCTCTCACTGGACAATGGGTGATGCATATCCACACCCTAAAAAAAGAGAAAGGTTCGAAAGGGCCATAATATCAAACTTTTATATATATTAGTGGAGCTGCAGCAGAAATCTTAGAAGGAGATCAAACATTCTGTCTTCTCCAAATTCATGGCCAATCATCTCCAACGACAAGTTATTCAATACAGTGACAACTGAAGTTTACAAAGAAAGTTACATTAAACAAATCAAAGGTCCATCATCCTTCAAGGTTTCCAGCTCAATAATCCCCACTAGGGTCATCCAGACCCCAAAGCATATAATCTAATAACATGAATGTAACAATCAATGCAGAATCTTCATTTTCATTATGCTAATCTTTCTCATTCATTTGATGTCTCTGTTGTTCATATTCTAACCATTTATGTAAGAAGACTTACTGTTTGGAGTCTGCTCTGACTCCTACCATTTGTTGCTTCCTTTATTCTTATTATTTTTTCAGTACTCCTCGACTGCAAAATTCCATTAGATACTCCATTGTTAAAGTACCAAAAATCCAAAAAATCAAATTCAACATGACCCAATGAGGGAGAATGTTAATTGCACCAATTCATAAGAAGGCTATCAATAAGGATTGATTGAGATAATTGTATAATCAAAGAAAGCAAACACTTTTTCTTTATATAGAATACCCTATCATTTGCCTTTTATCTTTTTGTTACCATTGTTTAATCTCCAAGAACAAGTCAAGAAACTAGACAAGGAATTTAATTGTAACTTAGCAAGTTTCTCTTGTCATATTCTTGGAATAACCCATCTGCATTCATGAACAAATATATTATATATATAGGTCTATAGGTGATGGCATAAGACTAAATATCTAGGAAGAACAATAACCAGGGTTTTATACTTTAGTTTTGGTTTCATACTCAATTTTTTTGTCTTTATCTGGTTTACAAGATTATACTGCATGTTTATTTCTGAGCCATTTAAAACCTCTAGCTAGCCTGAGCTGCTAAATGAACAAATCCAACTCTTTCAGACTTCCTTGAAATGGCTAGGGTTCATCCTCAATCACTGCTTTCTTCTGCTCACTGCTACTTCACTTCCAAACAAGAAGTTTTTACTATATGGATGAAGTCTCTAGTACTGCATGGAAAAGGATGCACTGTGTTTGATTCAAACGGGGGAATCGTGTATCGTGTTGATAACTATGACCGCAAATGTAGCAATGAAGTTTACCTTATGGATTTCAGAGGCAAAGTTCTCTACACCATACTGAGAAAGGTAAGCAATACATATATGTATAAATATTTAGTTCATAAATTGAAGTAAGTTCTTTATGCAGAGATTTAAATTTTTCTGTTGCTGGGAGGGCTACTGTGCTGCTAAAGAGATTAAGCAAGGTAAGCCAGGGTTCCGGGTTAGATCGAAAACATTTGGAATTCTAAGAGGAGGTTCTCCATTTAAGGCGGTTGTGGGGTTGGATAAAAATCAACCATGTCAGATTAAGATAGAGAAGAGGACTAGTAGCAATTCAACATGCAAGATAGTAGATGAATTGGGGTTGCTTGTTGCAGAGGTGAGATGGTCTATACATCTTCATGTTTTTAGGTGGATTAAATTCATTACTATTATAGTATATATAGATATAACTAGTTTTATATATCATCATGCTTTGTGAGCAGGTAAAGAGAAAAACATCGAAGTGTGGAGTTGTGTTGGGAGATGATGTTTTGACAATGGTGGTGGAGCCTTATATTGATCACTCTCTCGTCATGGGACTTCTTGTTGTATATGGTCTTATCAACCACAAAATGTGACTCCATATATATGTATCCAGCTCCTCTTATAAATACCCTCTTCTCCCCAAACTTGGAG
This sequence comes from Vitis vinifera, assembly GCF_030704535.1. Taxonomy (NCBI): domain Eukaryota; kingdom Viridiplantae; phylum Streptophyta; class Magnoliopsida; order Vitales; family Vitaceae; genus Vitis; species Vitis vinifera. Next base: position 330,217 of record NC_081813.1, read on the forward strand.
AGTACTGATTGTGTTTTGTGTTTTGTGTTTTGTGGTTGATCATAATTTTGTTGAATTCTTGAGGGTAAGGACTTTCAATTTATAGCAACCTAGTGAGTATGAGATGTCAAACCTAAGAGAGAATTGAATCGAGTTAAGGCTAGTTGAGAAGGTTAATAGGTAAGGTGGTGAAGTTGTGGAGGTCTTAATGGAAGATATGATTGGAAGGAAAAGGAAATAATTAAGGGTGAATTGTAAAATACCAAGATTAAGCATTGGCTAGCAGAGATGGATTTGTCATCAATGATCTCACCTAGGGGTTGAAAGCAAATGAAATCTTATTTGTGAGTATACTTTGGAAGGTTTAATTAGTTTTAAATACCTTTTAATTTAAAATATTTTACAAAACAAATACTTGTTTAAGACATGTTTTCTCGTTCTCTATGAAAACTCTTTTTCACTTTCTAACAAGATTTCAACTTTATTAAATTAAGCTGAATGCAAATAAATCGGAGAAGATCAAACATCTTTAAGCATTTGATGTTTCAAAGTATGCAACAAATTAAAGTGATTTAGTCCCTAAGCAATATTTGATTAAGTATTTAACAAGAAACATCTAGGCAAGAATGTAAAGAACAAGTAACAGATATAGAAAAAGTATACATGCATGGAATGAAAACATATAAACATTAAAGCGAAATTGAAGCTAATACCTTATATCCATGAATATCGCATCAAATGGATCTTCTCCTTGTTAGAGAGCTTATAGTTACCAATGTGGTTTTAGAACTCTTGGATGGATGCAATTATAACTATTTACTACTTACAACCTAAAAGATTACAAAGAAAAAAACGAAACCTAACCAATAATGCTTAAAGGGACATATAAAGGAAATTGTTCTATGTCAACAAATATCATACTAATATTTAAAGGCGGAGCTAAAAAGGAAACTTAAGGGGATATGATATGAAATTTATTTAAGGGGGCAAAGCAATATATAAATGTTAGTATAACCAAATGGTAATCACTTATTTTCACTTAAAATTTTAGGTTAAGGGATCAAATCTCATCTCCTATATATATATTTTTTTTTCAAAATTTCAAGGGGTCATTTGCTACTACTAGGCACAAGTTGGGCTTCGCCCCTGCTTATATTTTAATATTACTCATCTAATTTTAATATACAATTTAAATTGATAATAATTTAAAAGAAAAAAAAGAAGAAAAAAGGGTGCTATTTAAGCTTTATATCCAATCATATTATTCAAAGATTTTTTATATGGGTCATTAAATTCGATATGATGTATTACATGAGAGGACCAATTCAAGCAAGATTTGGCCGTGATATCAGTGAATTTGGGCTTTGGGGCCTTGTATGAGGTTTGGGCTTAATTGGTAGGCCCACTGGCAGTATTATAATCAAGGCACGCATTATTTTAATAGTATGAATATCTCTAAAATTAGTGGAAGAAAACGACGACGTTTTTTCCTGTGATGACTATAAAACGACATCGTATGGGGATCCTCCAAAATAATTATAATCCTAATTGCCTTCTCTTTCATTCCGAATAATCAAACTTTTGAGAGGAAAAAAGGAGGAGAGAGAGAGAGATTATTGATGTGGTGGAGATCGGCTTCTTTTATTCTCGACAAGGGTCAGAACGACGAAGTGCAGGACGAGAGCGAGAGCCTCCGCCTCTCCCCATCCAACACCTCCATGGCCGACACTCTCCAAAACCCTAACCCTAAGATTTCAGCCTACTACCAGACCAGAGCGGATCACCACGGCGTCGTCACCAGCGACTGGCTCGCCCAAGCTCAGGCCGCCGTTGGCCGCCACCCCGACGACCTCCCGCCCCCCAAGGTCGAAGATTCCGGCAAGCCTTTTAGCGTCATCGATGAGTTCAATAGCTGGCGGAAGCAGCCCGATTTGGCCGAGGCGGTGGCCGCGATTCGCGCTTTGGCGTCGGTGATTCGGTTCAGCCAGGCTACCACCATGATGGAACTGGAGATTGAGCTCAAGAAGGCTTCCGATTCTCTTAAAGTGAGTGCTTTCTACCGAAATGCTGGGGAATTCCTTGTTTGTGTTCGTAGCTGGGCGTCAATTTTGTGTTTTTATTCATCTTTATTGATAATTGAAATTCTTATTTCATATTAATACATGATGCATTGTGTTTCGAAAATTTTGTTGCTAGTATTTTCATTTTTGGAGAACAAGGACCTTTGAAAACCGAAGCTTGAATCATGTTACCTAACTCAGGAAAAGCGGCTTGATTTTATTATGAATTTCGAATTGTATAGATTTGGTTAAAACTATAGGGTTCCTCTGCTGCTTCAACAATGTGGAGGAGTAGATTTAAATATGGATGGGTTTTATAAATGGAACTCGAGGTTTATGCTACAGACAATATCATTGTGGCGCTAAAAAGCCTTCAAGCAAGTCTGGGTAGATTACAAGGAGGATCATGGACTGGTGAGCGGTGAAATGGATATTGACAGGGGCACAATCCAGTTTGTGGGAAAGGTCCAAGAGAACCAATCAAATCACACCAATATAAATTGTGTTGGTTTCGGTTTTTAATGACAAAATGTTTTTGTATGATTTTGCATAAATTTGTTTGATTTATATGATTGGTTTTTATTAAGCTGGCTGCAAGTAAGTAACAGGCTTACAAAAAATTTCTGAGCAGGGTGAGTGTTCCAAGTGATTAGGTGGATACCTGATTACATGTCTAACCAAATTGGAGGCATCATGGGAAGCAAAAATGTTTAGTTTTACAGGTCGACTAACCTTGATTAGTTAAATAATGGTTTTCTCTTGAAAGGATGGTGATTTTGCTGGCATCAAGTCATCTTTAGGTTGGTTGAAGAAGTTAAGAATAGAGTAAAGACATCAGCATTTTGCATTTCATGTATCTTTCAATTGAAATGGTTAATCTTATTGTGCATTTCAGTCATGGGACACAACCTCCATCTCTTTGACGGCTGGCTGCGATCTGTTCATGCGATATGTGACAAGAACTTCCGCTTTAGAATATGAGAACTTTAATTCAGCTAAATCTCGTTTGATTGAGCGTGCAGAAAGGTTTGGAGAGATATCTTATAAGGTATATTGATTATATATTTATTTTTTTCCCTTTTTCCATGGTAATAATTGTTTCACTATTGTGTCATGTTGCAATTATCCCCAATGCAAATATTCAAATTAAGCACAAAAACCTTTCAACTTACCCCTTATATTGACAGGCACGCAGAATCATTGCAATGCTTGGTCAAGATTTTATATTTGATGGTTGTACCATTTTGGTGCATGGTTTCTCTAGAGTTGTCTTGGAAGTTCTGAAGACAGCAGCACAGAATAAGAAACTCTTTCGAGTTTTCTGCACAGGTTTCTTTCTTAACACCCTGTTTTTTATTTGAATGTTTCCGTAGTTGTATTAAAATCAAATCAAAGCCATCAATGAACAAAAGATACTTCCATTTGGCATATGCAGTTTGCTATACATCCATTTCAAGGTACCACCCCACATTGCGTTGGAAATTAGCATGATGTCGATAAATTATATTGTATATCATTTATTGACAATCAAAAGCATGGGGAAGTTGTTTTGAGACAATGCATGTTTGTCTGAAGCTCATCACTTACAGATACATTATCCATGTTCAACTGGTGTAGAATATAGATTGGGTAGTATGTCCACCATAGAATTCAAATTAACTTGCTGTAAAATGCAGAGGGAAGGCCAGACAGGACAGGACTACGACTATCCAATGAAATGGCAAAGCTTGATGTTCCTGTGAAGCTCTTAATAGACTCAGCAGTGGCATATACTATGGATGAGGTTGACATGGTATTTGTTGGGGCTGATGGAGTAGTTGAAAGTGGAGGTATAATTAACATGATGGGGACATATCAAATCGCATTGGTGGCTCACAGCATGAACAAACCAGTTTATGTTGCTGCTGAAAGCTACAAGGTATGTTGAAAGAAAAAACATACCTTCTGTAATAGTCTGGTAGAGGAATCATCGGCTACTGATTTTACTTCCACTTGACAAATCATCACATACTTTGCTTTGCAGTTTGCTCGTCTCTATCCATTGGACCAGAAAGACATGGCCCCCGCCCTACGCCCCATTGATTTTGGGGTTCCCATCCCTTCAAAGGTTGAGGTTGAAACATCTGCACGGGATTATACACCTCCTCAGTATCTCACATTGCTCTTTACAGATCTGGGTGTTCTCACCCCATCTGTGGTTAGTGATGAACTCATTCAGCTATACTTATAGTCACTTGTGGATCTAATTCTGTTTGATTTTGTTGAATAGGATCTGGTCGCCCCCACCTGATGGTTTTCTGATAGAAGACGTATGGAAGGGCGACACTGTATTCATGCACAAAAGTGCAAATTGGGTTAAAGTTAACTTTAGTATAACGAGTTCGATAAATTTTTGTTCATTGCTTTTCAGTAATGAAAAATGCAGTTTGCTTCTACCCGTTTGTTGCTGTCTTTAGAGCCAATGGACTGCTTTAGGAGTCAAGGCAGTAGATTGATTCTCGAATTCACCCACTTATTGCAGTTTGATTCCAATGCAATTTGGCTATGACCTCCCTGTCTTGATGTGCTTCTCTTGATGATTAATGGTTATAAAGGCTTGGCAGTTGGCATCAAATCCCTTTCAATCAATTTCTCTTTACTGATATATTAAATTCCCAGGTGGTTGACCATAAAAGTGGAAGCCTTCCCCTCCCCGAGTATGCATATATTTTTTTTATCCTCGCTTTTGCTTCCTCAGATTTGTGGTAGAAGGTGACTGAACTCCTTGTGGGACTAGAAAGCGTATGTTAATACATTGAATGGATTCCTCTAGGAAAAGAAGGAAAGAAACCATGGGCTAGAAAAAGGAGCGCCATCCATGAGTCTAATGATTCCTCAACAAGTCTAAGAAACTTCTCTCACATAGGTCAACACGAATCAGAATTTGGCCTTCCAGTTGCCGATGGTCTAAGCTTGTAAAATCTGATTTGGAGTGAGCTTGAAAGTCACTGATTGTTTTTCCTCATGGGTCACCGCCATTGCCTCCACATCAAACTATACCCTAGAAAGTGATGAGAAAAAGGGTCATTCTGTGGTCTGAATGGTATTGATCCTTGTCTCATTTCTTTAGTGGTCTTATTCATCCATTTAGATTTTAACTACACATATTAGCCATGTTCACATTATAAATTTAGTACTTTATAGGAAATTTTTTTAAAAAAATTATGGGTTTATTTGATAACAGTTTTGTAAAATAGCTCTTAAAAATGATTTCTAAAAACAAAATCTATTCTAGGTTGGAGGTTCACGTGATGGTAGTCAAAATATTTGTGAGTTCATAAATATACTGGATGATTTGCAAAAACATTCAATAATATTTTATTAAATAGAAAATAGAAAAAAACATTCAAGAATACGCTACAAAATAGAAAAAACTATTTTCAATAAACATCTTATTAAATATAAGTTGGAAAATTATTTTTTACTCTAAAAAAAACTGTTTTAAAAGATAATTTTCAAATAAAATCTAATGGATGAAGTCTATTTAATAATATTTTTGAAAACAATTATGGTAAAAATGGTCTCAATATTTTCAAAAACAACTATCATAAAAATTCTATTTATGTATTTATTTTTCATGAAGGTGTTCTTTATTTATATATGTTAGCCCAAGGGTTCTCCTAATCGGGTTTTGATGATAACAAACCATGGTTAAGTAACTAATTGGTTTAATGTTTAAGAATCTCAGGTATAAACTCGAAAATTCATCAAATGACCAAATGAGTACAAGATCGAGACGCTTGGAAGACTTGAAATCATAGGAAACTAATGTAAGATGAATGCATGAGTGCACTTAGGATTTTCATACGTTTTCATGCATCTTAGAAAACTCGGTTTATTCTTTAAAACGTCGACTTCATTAAAACCCGAGTTTTTAACTAATTTACCTTAGGCAAAATGTTTCAAAATTGGCTTAATAATTTACCTAAAGACCTTGCTTAAGTGTTAGAAAAGAAAGGAATCAAAAAATAGGTTTTTCGGGGCCAAAAAGGCTCAACCGGTCGAGGCTATGGCCAACCGATCAACCGGTTGAGGGCGTTCGGTCGAGGAAGGTTAAAAACCTTCTCTCTCTCCTAGTAGCATTCTCTTCCCGGTCGAGGTGATTCCTTTACCGGTCAAGGTCCGGTCAAGGCAACGGTAACCTGTCATGCATTAAATACTCCAACGACAAGTGAACCGATCGACCCTTAGCTCGATCGGACGAGGTTGCCTTTTACTGATTTTGACTCCCAAGCTTAGAAACCTATAAATTGAGAGCTCCACTTCATTTATTGATAAGAGAACAATTGCATTCAAAGCCTACCTACCTGTTCTTGATCAAAAAGTTTCATTTCCTTCATTGTGCATTAAATCACCACTTGCATATCCTTTAGTGCACTCTTGTTTATCATCCTAGCCTTATCTCGTATTTGAGCCATCTTTAAGCTAGGTTGAGTGATTATATCTTGTAACAATCCGAGTGTTAAAGTCTTCAAGAGAGTTGAATCTTGAAGAGGTTGTGTAAGAGCTCATTGGAGCCGGAATCCAAGTGTAAGAAGATTGGAAGCTTGATTGAAGCTTCAAGTTAGTGGAACCCTCACTCGGTTAGGAGGTTGAGGATAGTGGACGTAGGCAAGGAAGTGTCGAACCACTATAAACCCGAGTTTGAATTCTCTCAACTCTATCTCTTTACTTTGCTTATCTTTTGTTTAATTTTGTTGTGATTGAAAAGATTTTAAAAACCCAATTCAACCACCTTTTTGGGTGTTTTTCTTAACTAAACATAGCCTTTGTTTTCTCAATATATATAATGCAAAATTTCTCAAAATACTTTTCAATTATTTCTAACAGTAATTTATTTATAAAAAAACACACACACACTTGAAAACCTTAGTATTTTGCTTTAGGCATGAAAAAACTTAGGTGGTATTTGTTTTTTTGGCTTTTTGCTGAAAGCAATTTGTTTTCAGAATTTAGGTTGTTTGTTTTTCTACTTTTTCATGACTTATTATAAACTTTTTACTAAATAGAAAAAACCAAAATATGTAACTTTTTCTAAATAGAAAAAATAACATATTGGTTTTTCTTTATTTTTTAATACTTAATAGAAATAAAATACTATAAAAACAAACAACCTAATATTTAGCACTATTAAGCATTAAGGTTCTATTTAGAATTAAGTAAAAAAACAAACACCACGTTAGACCAGAAACAGAAAGAAAATTCATAGCTTAATGATAGATATATTGTAATATTGATCTTAACTTTGACAATGTATAGATATAGAAGTGGTTGAAGCTAGCCTTAGAGCTCGTTTGGTAGTGATTTTCAAAAGTGTTTCTACCCTTAAAAACTCTTTTAAGTGTTTTTGGGATGAAAATAAGGTGTTTGGTAAATTATAAAAAACACTTCTGAAAATCTGGAAAAACACTTAAAGTGATTTTTAGAGAATCACTTGACAGGTGATTTAAAAAAAAAAACACTTTAAAATTTTAAAATATTCCAAAAATGCCCCCAAGTGATTCCCGATACCTCACTTTCCTTTCACTCATACCTCTCTCCTTTGTTCCCCTCCATCGCTCTCCACGTGAGACTACATAGTAGGAAAGACGTTACATTTTCGTTCGACATCATTGATCTGATCGAAGGTAACCCTTTGTTCTTTTCTTGTTTTTCTTTTCCTTGTTTTTAATGTCTAATTGTCTTGAAATGTTAGTTAGGTTTGAGTTTTAGGATTGTTTGGTTAGGAGGAAAGTATGAGAAAATGAAATGGTAAATCAATACCGCAGTCGAGTCTCATTTCCCAGTATTTCTTTCTCTAAAACTCTCATTCTCTATTCTGGTTCACATATGCAATTGCTTTGTTTAGGGTTTTTGGTTCACATATCTGTAAACCACATGTCTCTGCTGCCATCACATTGCTTAAGTGTTTAGGGTTTTCTGTTTGTTGTTGGTTATGGTTGGTTTAAGTGTTTGGATGTCTTGAAAAGACTAGAAAACATCATTGTTGAAAAGGTTAACTACTGAGAAAAGCTTACAAAAACATTCTATATAAGGTGTTGAAGCAGAGAGATGGGTCTGATATATACATACAAAAGTGACAGTTTGGTGAATCCATACCAGTAATGGAAGATTACCATGTCCTTGTTAAATTTTCTCATCAAAATTCAAGAAAACACTAGATTTTTCCTCTTTCAGTTTTGATTTTCTTTTGAGTTGGATCTTTGCCTCTGAAAGGTGTAGTGTTGAAATAAGAAACCCCAAAGAGATTACTCTGGTTTCATCACCAAATTTCATCTTTATTTCCAAAATCACTATTTTTCCTTACAGTTACAGATTCTCTTTCCATATTCCTGGAAAATATAAAGCCCTGCTTTGTATTTTTGACATGAACATGATTGTGTAACTATTATTTAGGTATTTGAGATTGAGTGCAAAATATGGGTGTGGACCCTCACCCGATCCACCGGACCGACGCGACTAGCTTTTAAAGGAAAAGAAAGAAAATGAAAAAAAGTTGGTGTTTTCCAGTTTTGAAAAACCCGCCCCCGGTGAGGAACGGTGTTGTTTGGAGTCGCCACTTACTTTTTATTTTTGTTTTTAAAATGGGGAAAATTAAGTAAGAACAAAAACCCCTAGTGACCCCAGTATAGAAAAAGCGGTCTACGAAAACTAGATTCTGGGTCCGGGGATCAGGTTACCCATTGGGAAGGTACCTCATGCGAGGTAGCACCCCTCTAGGCCCGAAACTCGGTCTCTACTAATGAATTGGGTATGTGGGAGCATATGGGTCAAAGGTCAAATGAAACCCTAGGCTAAATAGATGTCATGGATCACACAATCCTAATTGGTATTTGGCATGCATATGAATTCAACCAAACAAAACAATGGGTGCTTACCTGTGGTCCCTAGCCACGCGCTGCATAAAAGGTCAGCCAAACACAAGCAAACACATAACAAACATTCAAGATTAAGCACCATGCAAGCATATGAATTCAACAACCAAAGCCAACGATGCGTACCTGTGGTCCCTAGCCAAGCGCTGCAGCAGAAGGTGAGTCAGTCACGCAACATGTATTCAAAATCAAGCATCAAAGATTGTGCCAAAAAGGAAGATAGCTGGTTGAAATGAGGTAAGGGACTCCCCAAATGCCATACAAATCGAACTAGACTCATCTAGACCACACCACCCATAACTTCAAAATTGCCCATACTAACTGAAATCAAACACTGACTTAAACCTTCAAGATGGCTCACAAGTGCCCTATAGCAAATGGGTTTGAGCCCCCATGGATAAGGGCTCGAAAAATGCCAAAATCGAGGGCTACCTAAAGTCCTCCAGCAGAACAGGTTTAACTAGTTCTCAACTGGTACAACCTATTGAGAAGAATTCCAAAATTTTTCTAGAAAACTCCTAAATGAGTGAGGATTCAAACAAAAGAAACGACACTCAATCCCGAGCCCGGATGAGTGAGAACCAGACAAAGAAAGGCAGGTGTTCCTTATGGCTGAAAGAGGCAGCCAGCTATGGTGCTGAACCGATTGAACACCAGTTCATTCGGTTGATAAAAAACCCCAAATTAAGTCAGAGTGTTCCTAAGTGATTAAGGAAGCAAACAAAAGAAACGGTTCTCAATTCTGAGCTCGGATGAGTGAGAACCGGACAAAGGAAGGCAGGTGTTCCTCATGGCTGACAGAGGCAGCCAGCTATGGTGCTGAACCGGTTGAACCGGTTCCAAACAGGTTCAGCCGGTTGGTAAAAAATCCCTAATTTGGTCAGAAAGTTCCTAAGTGATTAAGGAAGAAAACAAAAGAAGCGGTTCTCAATTCCGAGCTCGGATGAGTGAGAACCGGACAAAGGAAGGCAGGTGTTCCTCATGGCTGACAGAGGCAGCCAGCTATGGTGCTGAACCGGTTGAACCGGTTCCAAACCGGTTCATCCTATTGGTAAAAAATCCCTAATTTGGTCAGAAAGTTCCTAAGTGATTAAGGAAGACAACAAAAGAAGCGGTTCTCAATTCCGAGCTTGGATGAGTGAGAACCGGACAAAGGAAGGCAGGTGTTCCTCATGGCTGACAGAGGCAGCCAGTTATGGTGCTGAACCGGTTGAACCGGTTCCAAACCGGTTCAGCCGGTTGGTAAAAAATCCCTAATTCGGTCAGAAGGTTCCTAAGTGATCAAGGAAGCAAAAAACAATAATCATGTGTGACCTTTATTATCCACACCCAAGCAATACAATCTTCATATCAAAGGGAAGAAAAGATGATGAGAAAGGAGAAAAAAGCATATGAAGACGAGGAAGATAAACTATAAGTAAAGAAAATTCATCGTGCTTACCTCAGAATCTCCACCAAATATGATCCGTGCATGCCGATGATGACTTCCAAAACTGAGAGGCTAGCACTCTCCTCTTCAAAAAAAAACCACAGTGCTGAAGCTTCTCCCACGCTCTCAACTCAGGAGATGCTACTGACCTTTTGTTCTTCTCACCAGCAGGATTTCCCCTCTCCAAAATGTCCAAGGTCCTTTGCTCTCCTATCCTTTTACCTTTTATACCCATACACCTCTTAGAATTTGAGCCTCCTGGGTTCCTTCCCCTTCAGCACCGAAATTCCCTTCATCAGCATGGGAACCACACCCCTCATTACTTCTCTTAGACTTACAAGGCCAGCTCATTCCCTTCAGTTTTTTTCAGCTTGCTTCACCACCAAGAATCCATATGGATTCGTGGTGGGCTGCAAGGAACCCAAACCAAGGCCTAAAATGGACCCACAACATTGCCCAAAACCAATCTGGAGCTTATGGGCCTGAGCCATGTAGGATTTGGGTCTCAAAATTACTAGAATTAGTGTTTTACCTCAGCTGACTCAATGAACCGGCTGAACCGGCCGAACCGGATGCCAACTGGTCGACCCGATGGAGAAAAATTCTGAAAATTTGATAGAATGTTCCTAGTAGAGTAAGGAATCCATTAAAAAAAACGGTGCATGATTACAAGTTCGGAAGAGGGAGATATGATCAAAACAATTACCAAAAATTAGTGTTCTACACCGGCTGACCTAATGAACCGGCTGAACCGGCTGAACCGGCTGCCAACCAGCCGACCGGTTGCAAAAAATTTTGAAAATTTTACAGAATGTTCCTGGAAGAATAAGGAATCCATAAAAAGAAACGGTTCTTGATTCCGAGTTTGGATGAGGGAGATACGATCAAAACAAGCCCGAGTGCTCCGAACCTCAACATGCCCCTATAAACCCCAACTAAGCTAAAACATCGGGATGACCCCACTTCCTTCCTATAGCGTGATGTGAACGACTAGGAAAATGGCCATGGTGACCCTCCTAAATGAACCACATATGCACCACAATGGACCACACACAAACCCACACGAGGCTCGGACACCAACTAAGCCCAAAAGGGGCCCTAGTGGTGTCATATGCGAACGATGGGTGGATGTGACACCAGAAGGATAAATGCCAGTGTCGAGGGACAAAATTGAGGGTCTACAATGGGGCTTTGTGTTATCTGAGATTGACACACCTTATAATGAGTAGTATATATTTGGGATTTATTTTAGTTGCAGTACACACCATATAAAAAATTTGAAAAATTCAAATAACATCCATATTGCTTTTGTTACTTTTGATATTCAACTCTGATATGTTTAATTTAATGGGTTTTTCATATTTTTTAGTGTTTTAATCTTTTAACAACCTATTCACTTTTTTTCTAGGCTGGTTTGTTTTGCATGTATGTTGCATCTAGAATGTGCATTTTGGATTACTTTGTCACTTACATAATAGGGCAATTTTTCATAGGTATCTGTTCTAAGATGATAACACTTCTTCAGAAACTGTCCTATGAATGGATAAATGGTTCTATTTTGAAATATTTCTATAACATGCAAATCAAGTTTTATTTTGGATTCAATAGTGATAGTCGCCATCATTGGAACTGTTTTGTTATGATACACCTGTTGTTTCTTCAGCTTCTTTATATGTTCTTTCTTTGAAGAGGAATGTGAAGCTAGCTAGCATACTCTTTCATGAGAGTTCTTTGAATTTAGAGATATCAGGTTTGCTGCATTAAGTTGGTTCAAACTCATTTTCCAGCTTTAGCCATTCTTAAATTTATTGACAAATCTTGAAGCATTTTTAATGCTTGAATTGATAAAATGAAGCATTTTTTAAAAAGAGCTGACAAACTGCAATGAGTTTCTTGTCTTGAAATATGAGTCAACAAATATATTCATTTGAACTTTCTGTTGCTGGTAGCTCGCTACGAGTCATTTTCAGATTATTGTGATTTTATTGTCGGCTAAATTGATGGTTGGACAGTTGACTTATATGCTTGATGTGGAAAATAAAGTTTTTCTTAATGAGTTAAATTTCCTAGAGATAAAAAGCTATCAACTGAAATACCAAATTCTACTCAAGCTTTCACGTCATCATTGTTCTTATGGTTTGGTTTGAAAAATTCAGATAACATCATTGTTCTTTTTCTTATTTGTTTATTATGCTTTACAAAATCTGCCTATATGATGCTCAATACCGAGTTTACGCTTAAAAAATTTAATCATACCAAGCATTGTTTACACTAGATAACCATATATTCTTGATGTTTTGTTCCTTAATTCTTTATTTATTCTTCATTTTAATTGTGTGATTCTTTGTTTGAAAATTATTATTTCTCTAATATATATATATATATATATATATATATATATATATATTTAAATAGAAGATGTCTAGCAATATAGTTCAACCATTACAACAACCAAGTGGTGAAGAAAGTGAAAAACAAAGCAAGGCTTATTGGGATGATATTACAATGGATGTTTTTATCAAAGTTTGTGTGGCTGAGACTCTGGCTGGAAATAGACCAAATAGTCACTTTAGCAAGTTGGATGGAAAAATGTGATAAAAGCCTTCAACAATTTGACTGGAAAAAACTATCAATATAGGCAACTTAAGAATAAATGGAGTTCTCTTAAAAAGGATTGGAAACTTTGAAATACCTTGATTGGGAAAGAGACTGGTGTGGACCCCGCATTTCGATTGCTCGATGCGTTTCCCACTCGATGGCGAGCTCGATTTTTATTTTGAAAAATTGATTTTATTTATTGTTTGAAAAAATGACTTGGAGTCGCCACTTATTTTTGTTTTATTTTTAAAAGGGTAAACAAAATAAGAAAGAAAAACCCTAAGTGTGACTCCTTGTTTTGGAAAAGGTGGTCTGTGAAAAACCGGATCGGGTTCGGGGGTCAGGTTACTTATCGGGAAGGTACGGTAAAGACCGTAGCACCCCTCTAAGTCCCTAAAATCGGGTCTCTACTAATAAAATAAAGCTGACGTGGCAATGATGAGGAAATCAATGAATACTCAAATCAATCATGCACATATGAGTATCAGAATATGCAATAGAGGATAACCGAAGTGGAAGTGGATGCGTACCTGATTAGCAAACGGCAACGCGTTATCATAAAACATGGTTAGTGAACAATGAACATATATAATTAAGCGCGTATCAAGGAATAGAGTAAATCAATCACATGTGGCCAATGAAGCAAACAATCAGTTAATCAATCTTGAAATCTCATATGTAGGGCCCCCACCAAAGGCCGTTTATTTTTGCATGAATTAATTCCATAAATTCCATTATTCGGAATTACGAAATTAAATTCTTGCTTATTTTAAAACATTTTAAAAGATCATGAAAGATTTGAAAATTGCTTGCCGAATAGAAAGTGGAAGCAAATTTTATTAAAAGTGAGACTTTTGGTATCTTAAAAAAATGGAAGGTGAAAAAGTAGAGGAGTCAGGATTATTTGAAAAGATGAATTGAAGAAAATATTTATAAAATGGGACATGGGGCAATTGTTTTAAAATCAAGGATGATGAAGAATAAAAGAAAGGAGGACACGTGCCTAAGGCTGCATGCAAAAATACTTGAGCGGGGGAGTTGGTGAGGAATGGCCATGCAGGGATGAAATCCTGATCATAACTGTGCTTACTCCATCAACTTGTGGATTGGAATCATCAAATTCTGAAAACCCTGCGTCAAACTCAAACCATTGAATGTACCGCCATCAATCACAACGCTGCTGACCTTCTTAAACAGCTCGTATGGTGCCTCTATTTCACTCACACTAAACACTGTTTCCCTTACCAGAACTTCAGGATCATGAAGACCTCTTGCTTGATTCTGCAGAGAAAGCCTGAAGAGGAAGAGTGAAGATGCCCGGGTACCTGAAAATTCTCATTATCAAGAACACGAGTGACAGCCTTTGCAGGCCCTTCTTGAACTTCTTGCATTTCTAGCACATGAGCAGCTACGTGATTTTGAACAGGTACAAATTCAACCACTTCTTCTGGACTCATTTCTGAGCTACTTGGTTTTTCTTCAGTTCTTTCAATAAGGGAGGCTGCTTTGAAATCATCCTCTGTATTTTCTGCTTTTGAATGAAGGTATTTGACTGCCTGCGTATACAGAGCACGACCTTGATCCTTGCTAGACCCCATCTCATCCAACCAGTCATTTACTCTTTTGAGCTGAGTAGGCATTCCTGTTATCTGACCATTGTCTGAAAATGCCGAGATGTCCACATCAGCATCCATATCTCCATGACGCCATCTCCATCTAGCATCTGCTTCATATAGGTTAGACATCACTACATAATTCCCGACATTGCCAGATTCGAACTTAGAGATGATCAGCCGCTACTCTTCCTAATTCAACCTCATGATGAATCCTATAACACCTCCCATTTGTGCTTGCCATGTACTTCCATAGCAACAGTGTAAAAGACGGGGTAGAGGCAGAAGCTGCTTAAAAACAAAGATGCGAACACTTGGAGGTGGTGAATATTCGAGACTCATTGATGAACTAGGGACAAATCATAGGAGTGCCAGGACCTACTCCTGACACTAACACATCAGCGCGTTTTGACCGAGCAGGGAACAGAAGAAATTATTGGCACTAGATGAAGGCACAGGATCTCCGCCAGAAGCACTCGGAACGGCGGAGTTGCTGGAGTGGATGGTCCCAGCGTCGTCAACAGTGGCCAAGGCCACGACCATGGCAGATTTGGTGATGATGCCCATCGACGACGCCACGCAAGGCCTTGAGAAATAGACATTGCAGCTGAATTTGGTACCCATCTGGACTAAGTTGGCAGTGATGGATGCCGTAGCTGAGTTTGGTACCCAGCTGAACTGAGTCGGCAGTGAAGTGGATGCCGCAACCGAGTTTGATACCCAGCTGGACTGAGTTGGCAGTGAGGTGGTGATGGCGGAGGCGCTTCGCCGCCGGCGGCGTTCGAGGACAACTTCTTTTTGGCTTTCTTATAAGATTTGCATCTGCTACATTGGTGCTGGGGAAACAACATTCAATTTTCACCTTCGCCTGATTGCATAGTCATAGAATCTCTGAGAAGCATTGATCTAAAGGATGCACCTAACGTTTTCATGCCTTACAGGGAGGCCAAGCACATCAACGAAGACATCGTGAAGAGGAGGACTAGCCTCATGTCTCGTAGTTCCCTGCTTGTTCGATTCAACACAAGTCAAAGCTTCCTCGGAGCCTTGTCTTCACAGTTACCCAATGAACTTATCAATCTTCCCGTCACTGTCACAGGTCAAAACCCAATGAAATTCCCTTCGCCCCAAGCCTCTGGTTGAGTCAGTCCTGGATTCTCCCCTTCTCTCGTAACCCATGCATTGAACAAGACTCAAGAACAAAAGGCAACCACCATAGAGAAGAAACAATAGAAACAGAGCATAAAAAATTAAAACAGCTTCAAATGAGGCTTCACTTCACAGACCATCAGTGAGCCTTCTGGTTAGGTGAGTTAAACACATCAAATACAACCATTGGCATGATTCTCGGGGTATTTCTCAGCAGAAACAAGGCATATTCAGATTAACAACATCAAGCATGAGTTCAGGGTTATATCTCAACAAACAATAAGTGGCCTTCATTATCCACCCCAAACAAACCAACAATCACTCAAACATCAATAGGAAATGTAGAAGAGTAATAAGAATTCAAATCAATCAATAAGTCATTTCATCCATACCTGAGTGAACTCTTTTCCAATGAGGCTCTGTTCAGCTCTAAACGCCTTAAATCTCTGTTAAAAAGCCATGAAAAACCTCCTCCTCTACAGCCTCCAACTTCTATGTTTCCCCTCTCTGGTTCTCTCCCTCATAAACTCAGTCTCAGAAAGATGAAAAACTCCCTCCAGGAAGCTCCCTGCCCAAGCTCCCAAACGGCTCTCCAAAATCTCCCACAGTCGTCAATGGGATCCCTCCTGAAACTAAAAATCTCTCCCTGAAAATATCTCTAATCGCCTCTCCCCCCAAAATGTCCTCCAGCAGCCCAGGTACCTCCCCCAGCTGCGAGCCTCCACTACTCCACACCTCTGCAGCTGGCAACCTTCCCATAACAGAAAATACGCTCCCCTGATTCCAGAATGTTCTTCACTTTCCAGGTGTCTTCCTCTGATGGGTCCATCAATTCCACTATTTTGATTCCATATTGACTAATCCGGGAGTGACACGTGGCCATGCAAGATGGTGACACTTGGCCACAGCTAGCTGCAAGAAAGGAAACGTGAGAAAAATGACAGCTCCCCAAAATGGGGGTCTACAACTGGGCTTGAGTGGGATCTTATGAGACAAACCATCAATGCAAGCAATGAATGGTGGGATAAGAAATTGAAGGTATGTTTTGTTTATTCATTAAATTTATTTGATTAATTTATATATTGGTTATGAAATATGATAAATTAAATACTCTTGTAGGAGAATCCTGAAGCAATAAAGTTTAAAACAAAAGGTTTGAAAAATGTTGAGCAATTAGACCTACTTTTCAAAGATATTGTTGCTACTGGTGAATGAGCTTGGGCACCATAACAAGGCTTTGTAGGACAAGATGTTGATGATTCATCTAAGGTGGGGGAACACGAAGATAATATAATAGAAGGCCAAGATGATTGTGGTTGCAATCCATCACTTGATACTATCTCCCATAATTTTGAAGCTACTACTCAACCTTCTATGGAAAGAAAGAATGAAGGAAGAAGAAAGAGGAAAAGAGATGAAACCAAATTTGAGCTTGTGGCTATCCAGTTAGAGTACATTTGTAGTGCTGTGGAGAATAGGTCTTCTATCTCATCTAGAGGAGATAAGCTAGGTTGTAGCATTGTTGAAGTGATGAAAATCATACGTAGCATGCCTGAAGTGAAGAATGACTTTGAGTTATATATGAAAGCCACAGATATCATGGTTGTCAACAAAAATAGAGAGATGTTTGTTGCATTAGAAGACCCAATTGATCAGATTGCATGGCTTAAACATAAACATGTTTGAGGGTTGGAGTTGTTTCTTGTTCTTATATGGAAACATATTTTTGTTACCTAATATTGTTTAGTTGTTAGGTTGAGGGGGGGGGAAGAGATGTTGGTTTGCTTTATGTGTGAATTAAAAAGTCATTATGCCATTTTTTGATACTTTTTATTATTTCTTTCTCTAAAAATTGTGACTATTAGATGAGCTTTGGTGGTAAACTTCTTATACAATTTGGTATTGTTTTTCATTTTATTAATGTGTAGTTCCTTTATTCTTTTTTTATATTTCATTTTAGTCATTTATTATTATTTTTTAGGTTCATTATTTCTATAAGATATGTTCCCTCTTTTTTTGCTATAAAAACATTTGTCTTCTTATTTACTTTTAATTAGAAAAGTTTTTTTTTTAGAAATTAATAGGAAATCATATATTTTTTTATTTTGAAAATTATCTTTTATTCAATGTTCTTTTTTATTGATTTAGATGTTTTTTATAAATATTTTTTAAAATTTTATTATAGTGATAAAAAAATTATTAATTTTAAACTAATATATAATCAAATAATTTGTTATATCATGATTGATATTTATTTATTAATCTAATTCTTCTTGTAAAAAAATTATTTAAATCATAAAAAAAAAATATTTTTAGTTTTTTTAACAATATAAATGTATATATGTCCTTTTTGGTAATTTATTAATATCAAAAGTGTTTTTATACTTATACAATATATTATAAAAAATACTTGAAAATCATTTTTTTTTTAATTCTAAAAAAAGTGTTTTCCAATGAAACACTACAGAAGAAAACACTTTTAAGAATAACGTTTTTATTAGAATCACTACCAAACGGGCTCTTAATCTGTAATTAAGAAGGAGAAGCAGAAGGAAGAAGATTTTAAGACTTGAATCCCCCATTAAAATGGAGGATCCTAGGGAGGAACTTCTCTCTCAGTGCCTCCAAGTCGGTATCACCAAAGTGAGCCTCAGGAATCCAATTACCAGTCTTAGGGTTTTTCATCCAGACGCTCTCCTTTTGCTGCACTGTAGGTTCGGTCTTTGAATCCAAAGTAGTAGTCGAATCCATCGCCTTCCTTACAGCTGAAGTTGCTGGCTACACTTCTGCAATCTCTGCTGCAACTGTAAATGGCCTCTGACTGTAGAAAAGGAGAAAGCCCTTAATGGGGACCTTTGCCATGACCATAGCTAGGTATATAGAAGAAATGTTTTGTGATTTGCGTCGATGGGTTTATGCCTGGGCAAGGGCTTTAATAAGCATAGAGGATGGCCATTAGACCTTGGTTAAAGATTTGATGGGTTTAGGATGATGAAAATCTAAACAACATAGGATCATGTAGATATTAAAGCATGCATTAAATGACAATAAATGAAATATTCACCTTGAGTAATGCCATGGAAAACCATTTCTCGCTCCACTGGTGTTCAAAAAGAAGCTCAGTCCAATGATGGTGTGAAAATCCGAGTTTAATGAGCTCTTCCCCTTCCTCCTCAAGATTCAGTCCAAGTGTGTGCTCTCAAGAATGAGTGCAATGCGTGCTCTTTCAACCAAGAAGAAGAGAGCCCTTTCATTTGCACTTATATCTATATATATATCACATATTATTTAGACCACTTGACTTAATGGGCCAGTCAAGTGAATTAGGGTGAGCCCATAAAAAATCAAGCAACAATATGTGTTTAGCCTTATTATGGACCACAATGAAAAAATAAAATAACATTGATTTATGACATTATTACAATGATTATATAAGTCCACACATAAAAATTCCAACAATTTTCCCACTTGGACTACATAATCAAACATCACAACATATACATAATCATAAATCAATGTCCCATAGAATTTCATCAAAACAAATAATCAAAAGCAATTATACATGCTTCATAGTTTGATTCACACGGAAATATACAATAATAGCAATCCTTTCAATTATAGCATAATATTACAATACCAAAAATGGCTCCCACTAACTTAATGCAACCTAGGCTCCCAACAACCCCATTTAAGATACATGTTCATGAAACACAATTATGGGTAAGCCTTTTGTTAGTGGATCCACCAAAATACCTTTTGTGGACATGTGCTCAATATCAATAAGAGACTCTGCCACTTTCTCCTTAACAAAATAGAACTTTACATCAATATGCTTGGAGCGAGAAGTACTCTTAGTGTTCTTAGAGAAAGCGACAATTGCGGAATTATCACAAAATAATTTCAACAGTCTAGAAATGGAGTCAACAACTCCCAAAGTTGAAATAAAATTTTGCATCCATATAGCATGAGAAAAAGCCTCATAACATGCCACACACTCTGCCTCCATAGTTGAGGATGTTGTAAGTGTTTGCTTGACACTTTTCCAAGATACAACTCCTCCTACCATCATAAAAATATAGCTCGTAGTGGATTTCTTATCATCTATGCAGCTAGCAAAATTAGCATCACAAAACCCAATTACATCAAGTATGTTGGTGCGTTGATATGTCAACATTAAGTTCTTAGTTCCTTGCAAATACCTAAGGACTTTCTTAGTAGCTTTCCAATGTTGACTCTCAGGATTGCTCAAGTACCTTCCCAACAATCCCACAACAAAAACAATATCAGGGCGTGTACATACTTGAGCATATATAAGGCTGCCAACCAAAGATGAATAATGAATTCCTCTCTCTCATCATCATTTTGAGGACACTAAGTTTTTGAAAACTTATCACCCTTCACAATTGGCGCTCTAGTAGAACTACAGTTGTGCATATTGAACCTCTTCAATATCTTCCCAATATAGGTTCTTTGAGATAATTTAAACACCCCATTAGCCCTATCACGAAGAATCTTTATGCCCAAAACATAAGAAGCCTCACCAAGATCCTTCATGTCAAAATGGGTTGACAACATGTGTTTTGTCTCAATCAACAAGTCAGAATCATTTGACGCGAGTAGTATATCATTAACATATAAAACAAGAAATATGTAACTACTCTCATTGACCCTCAAATATATGCATTTGTCAACTGTATTCTCTTTAAAACCATTTTGGGTGATAATCCTATCAAACTTCAGATACCACTGCCTTGAAGCCTATTTAAAACCATAAATTGACTTAATGATCTTGCAAACTAAATCTTCATTTCCAACTTTTGCAAAACCAGTAGGCTGCTCCATATACATGTCCTTATCCAGATCACCATTCAAGAAAACTGTCTTGACATCCATATGATGTAGCTCCAAATCAAAATGAGCTACTATGGCCATAATCACTCTAAAAGAGTCCTTGGTCGACACAGGTGAGAATGTTTCTTTAAAATCAATTCCTCCTCTTTGATTATAACCTTTAGCCACAAGTTTAGTTTTATATCTCTCTATTTGCCTGCTAGAATCACGTTTGGTCTTAAAGACCCACTTGCATCCAACTAGTTTACAACCATGTGGCAATTCGACCAAATCCCAAACACCATTCATATACATAGAGTTCATTTCATCATCCATGGCTTCTTTCCAAGAAGTGAATTGAGGACAATGAATTGCTTCTTGATAAGTGATTGGATCAGAAGCATCATAACCATCATACTCATGTTCCTACAAATAAATCATGTAATCATCTGAAATAGTCGGCCTACGAATCCTTTGTGATATTCTCAAATGAATTTCATCAACAACGATACCATCAACAGGAATGCCAAGTTCCACTTGATCACCATGCTCTCTTTGATCAATGGCCGATTGTTGGACAATAGGAACATCCACATCTGGAACATGAGATGTAGGAAAAGGAATTATAACATGCTATTCTCCAAAAGGTATCTCACGAGGCACAAAATTGGGATCAAGATTAACTTTATCTTCAAAGTATACAACACTGTTTGACTCAATGATCCTGGTGGTATGAGATGGACAATAAAATTTAGAACCCCTTGATCTAATGCAATAACCAACGAAGAAACCACTAATAGTTTTAGGATCAAGTTTCTTTGACTGTGGGTTATATGGCCTAACCTCAGCCTTAGATCCCCAAACATGAAAATGGTGAAGACTCGGTTTCTTCCCTGACCATAGCTCATAAGGTGTCTTAGGCACAGACTTACTGGGCACTTGATTCAAAATATATGTCGCAGTCCTTAAGGCTTCACCCCACAGAAATTCTGGTAAGTAGGAATTAGATAACATGCACCTTACCATATCCAACAATGTGCGATTCCTCCTTTCTGCAACCCCATTCTATTGGGGAGTGTCTGACATTGTATATATAACATCAATGTCGCATTCCAACAGAAACTTAGCGAATGGTCCAGGATTCCGTCCAATTTCATCATATCTCCCATAAAACTCAACACCTCTATTAGATTTCACAACTTTAATGGGCTTTCCCAATTGCAACTCCACCTTAGCCTTAAAGGCCTTAAACACATTTAGGAAGTTAGAGTTCTCATGGATTAGTTCAACATAACCATATCTAGAGAAATTATCAATAAAAGTGATGAAATATTTATAACCCCCTAAAGCAGTTGG
Organism: Vitis vinifera; assembly: GCF_030704535.1. NCBI lineage: Eukaryota > Viridiplantae > Streptophyta > Magnoliopsida > Vitales > Vitaceae > Vitis > Vitis vinifera. Next base: position 352,145 of record NC_081813.1, read on the forward strand.
TGTCAAAGGATCACATATATCTGTGTGGATCAAGTCTAAAGTACTTCCACACTTATCAACCTTCTCCTTTTTGGTCTTAGCTGTCATCTTCCTCTTTAAGGAAACAACACAAGTCTCGAAGTATGAGAAATCAAGATTAGAAAGCACACCATCTCTAACCAATTTCTATAATCTTTGCCTAGAAATATGACCTAGGCGTTTGTGCCACAACATGGAAGAACTCAAATTCATTCTAGCACGCTTGCAACCAACAACAAAATTAACAGAAGATGAATCACATAAAGGACCATGATGCAAACTGAGACTATAAAGATTGCCAAACAAAACATCATTGCCAATTAGAATTGAGTTGCTAAATATATCCACTTTTCATCCTCTAAAGTGGAAAGTGTAACCTTGTCTATCCAAAATAGATACAGAAATCAGATTCCTCCTAAGTGAGGGTATGTAAGCAACATTGTGTAACAACCAAAAACTTTATGTGGTCAATCTTAGCTTTATCATGCCAAAAAATTCTACTTTCACTTTGTTTCCATCACCCATATACACACATTCTTCATGTTTTAATGACCTCCTTTTGTTTGTCATCTCCTGAAAAGAATTAGTGACATGAATAGTGGTACTAATATCTAACCTCCAAGAATTAGCATGAACATCAACAATATTAGTCTCAATCATGTTTGCATTCAAATTAACCACAACCACAATTTCACATTTCTTCTTCTTCTCTAGCCAATTTTTAAACTTGAAGCAATCAACCTGCTTGTGGCCAATCTTGTGGCAAAAGTTGCACTTCCCCTTGAATCTTTCATTCTTTGTAGCATTAGAAAAAACAGATGCATTAGAGGTTCCTTGGCTCAGATTCTTTTTCCTCTTGAATTGCTTAGAGCCTCCAAAATTCTTGTGTGGAGGTTTTTTCTTCATATTGCTCACTTGGTCTGTAACAAGAGCAAGAGAGTGAGTCTCATTTTTCTTTAGTGAGACTTCATGTTGCACCACAATGGACATCAACTCCTCCAGAGTCCATTCTTCCTTCAAGGCATTAAGTCAACTTCACCGCATCAAAGGAAGTAGGAAGAGACTCAAGTATCAACCATTTCAAGAATTTCTCACTCAACCCTACTTTCATCTCATTTGCCTTGTTGAATTAGTGTTTTAGCTTGATGATGTGATCTCTAACCCCACCTACTCCATCATACATAGTGGTTGTGAGAAACTTCAAATAAGTTGTCATTTCTACCTTATCAATCTTGGTATAATTGGCCTTCACATATTCCATAAAGTCTTTCGCCATTTCCATCTTTGACACACATTCTTTAATAGATTTATCCATAGTATACTTCATCACCATTAAACAACTTCTATTGGAGTGCTCCAATTTCTCATAAAAGGATCTTTCATCAACAGAGCTCACATCAGTGGGCTTACTTGACTCATCAACTCTCAAAGCCAAGTCCAAATTGTACAGAGTCATATGCACATTGAAAGACTCATACCATTCCTCAAAGTTATTTCCAGTAAGAGGATTGATAGCAGATAATTGCAGAGTAATTCTAGGATTGCTAATAGCTGGAAAATAGAAAAATTAAACAATATGCATGTTACTTCAATATCATGTTATTTGCTAGTTTTCAGAATTTCGCAATTTAACAATAACTTGGAATTTTGAAATTTCATAGCGATAATGATAACTAATTAAATATCACAACCAAGATGCACTAATTTTATTACCGAAAAGGCAAAAGAAAATTAGTACGATTCATAATATATAATTAATTTCCTTCACCAATCTAAGTATTCTACCAAGTATTATAATCATTGATAGGACAATTATAATACCCGTATGGACCTTAGTAATCATAATAATAAAGCAACCAAAAGGGGAGATAAAATATCTCAACAAAGATAATTTGTCACATATAGGATCACAATAGGCAACCACATATATGTTCACTATTGTCATGACAAACTTAAATATTTAATTTACACAACTTGACACACTTGGAATTGTGATAGGCAATCACACAAGTGTTCTTCATTGCCATAATAAATTTAAATATTTAACAAAAATAGCCTAGAACAACATTATTGGTATAAGATAAAAAATTATACCATAAAGAATAATAAAATAATAATTGTCCCAATAAAACCAAATTTAATAAACACATAATAATTCCAAGAATACCAAGACAACCAAAACAAAAAATAAATAAATAAATAAAATTATGACGTCATGATGACACCATCTCATCTTCTCCACCTGAACACGACCTAGTTCTTCTGGAGAAAAAAAAATATTTCGACCAAAATTTTGTGCATTTTCCAACAAAAACATTTAGGTTTCCATCTTCAAACATCAATCCTTCAATCTAAACCCAAAAATTGCACAAAAAACGCATAAAATGATTAACCAAATAAGTCCTAATTTTCGAAATCCCATCAAATGAGCTCCAAAAAACCATAAAAATGATGAGTTTTGCTCCAAACAATATTCTCTACAAGTCTCCAACCTCAATTGGGCTTGTTAACCGAGAATCAACACCAAACAAAAAAAAAATCTCTTCCAAACCAAAAAACAGGAAACCCAAAATAACCCAAATATGCAGCTCAAATGTCATCCATGTAGTGCTCTGATACCAATTGATGAAAATCTAAACAACATAGGATTACATGTAGACATTAAATGGCAATAAATGAAATGCTCACCTTGATTAATGCCATGAAAAGCCATTTCTCGCTCCACTGGTGTTCAAGAAGAAGTTCAGTCCAGTGATGGTGTGAAAATCCGGGTTCAATGAGCTTTTCCCCTTCCTCCTCAAGATTCAGTCCAAGTGTGTGCTTTCAAGAGTGCGTGTAGCGCGTGCTCTTTCAGCCAATAAGAAGAGAGTCCTTTCATTTGCACTTATATATATCACTCATTATTTGAACCACTTGATTTAATGGGTCAGTCAAGTGAATTAGGATGAACCCAAAAAAAATCAAGCAATAATATATGTCCAGCCTCATTATAGACCACAATAAAAAAATAAAATTACATTGATTTATAACATTATTGCATTGATTATATAAGTCCACACATAAAAATTCCAACATAGGAAACCTCAAGATAGATAAGACTTAGAAAACTTTCTCAATTAGAGTACTTAAAATGAAACATCCTTCGTTTCATCTAATTAGAACATAAATCCTTTGTGGGTTTTACGTATTTTCTTTATTAATATTCTTTTTCGTGATTTTTCATAACAGAAACTTAACTCAGATGAGGTTCCTACATCCTTGTTGTATGTGCATCATCTCTGTGTGTATATACGGAAAAGCATAAAGGAAGCTTAGGGATTTTATTATACACATAATATCTCAGTAGTATATATATGGTTGAATCACAACCCCAAAAAGATTGATCTAGTTGGAGCTGATACACAGGTCTTGAGAATATGGCATCACATACCCACACCAAGACTGGTTTATTCACTTATAAGAACCATTTAATTCTATGGCTTTGCTAATATTTCTTATCTTATCTTTATCATATACAATCATTCTTTAAGAAAGCTTATGAAATACAACTTCCTAGCTAGGACTTTCTCGCAAATAAATATTAATGTCTTCTTTAATTTAGGGCCAAAACCTAGAAATCAAGATGTGTGGAAAGAAAAAGTGTTTTTCTTTTTTTAAAAAAAAATTAAATTTAAATTTTCAATAAAAAGAATTCTCTATGAAGTTTCATAGGATATAAAAGAACCTTTCGCCTAGCTTTTAAACATATGGAAAAGCAAAATAAAATGCCCTTAAAGGCTTTTCCAAAAAGCATGTATAATAATAATAATAGCTAATTTTTAAGTTAAAATTAATTATAATTTTTAAAATTAAAAAAATATCCAATTTTGTTGGAAAGTATCTTAAATTCTATTTTCAGTAATTAATATTATTTTAATAGAATATATTGATGTGAGAGACTTTCCTATTATTACAAAGGAAACATCCAATATTAGGTTATTCACATTTTCCTAATATGATATTTCCCTATTCTCAAGGAACATATCGTGGAGGATATTCTTTTAAAAATATATCAAGCCGACAATTACTTTTTTATATAAAATATAAATAGGAAATTAGAAATGTAAGACTAGGATTAGAATCTTGCCATAGATATAGGCTTAATTAGACCACCTAACTTTTTACAAAATTGAAGTTTTTTTTTTGCAACCTGACCAGTTAAGAACTGGGGAATCCTTGACCACCTCATCTGCAACTGGGTTTGTCCCCTTTCCATTCATCAGTAAACTATGTATGAATATGATCATCAAAGAAAAGGATTGGTATATATGGCAACTTATACTACATCAAGTGAACCCTGTTTCCATTCCCATTGTCACCATGAAAAAACTTAAGACAAGAAATAGAAAGAAAACTTCTATCTTAATGGTGGATATATCCCGACATTTATCTTAACTTTGACAATATATATGTATATTGATAAATAGATAGATATTGAGGTGGTTTTAGCCTTAATTTGTGACTAACCACCGGCCTAGAAGTAGTAGGAGAAGCGAGAAGATTTTATAAGACTTGAATATTCCTCCGTTAAAATGGAGGCCCCCTAGGGAGGAACTTCTCTCTGAGTGCCACCACGTCGGTATCATCAAAGTGAGCCTCAGGAATCCAGTTACCAGTCTTGGGGTCTTTCATCCAGAAGCTCTCCTTCTGCTGCGCTGCAGCTTCGGTCTTTGAATCCGAAGTAGTAGTCGAATCCATCGCCTTCCTCACCGCTGAAGCTACTGGCTGCACTACTGCAGTCTCTGCTGCAGCTGCATATGACCTCCTATTGCAGAAAAGGAGAAAGCTCTTAATGGGAACCTTTGCCATGTTGAAGAGAAAGAGAAGAGAATTATGCAGATAGAGAAAGGGAGAGAGCTAGGCGTATAGAAGAAGGGTTTTGCGATTTGTGTTGATGGGTTTATGCCTAGACAAGGGCTTTTATAAGCTCAGACGTCGGGCCTTGGACCTTGGATGTGATCATAGGGCTCTACGTATATTAGAGTTTTGATTGGTTTAGGAAATTCTTAATTATATCTCAGTAGTATATGGTTGAATCACGGCCCAAAAAGGATTGGTCTAGACTCTAGTTGGAGCTGACACGCAGGTCTTGAGAATATGGCATCACATACCCACATGTCAAGGAGTAGATTTTTATTTTAATTAAAATTTTCAAAAAGTTAAAATTGCTTAATAGTAGTTTTGAAATACAATTCCCAAGATAATTGCCAGTATTTAAGAACATGTGTGGGAAGATAAGGTTTTTTATATATATATCTATATATATATAATAACAATAATAGATATTTTTCTAATAAAATATATTCATATAAGGAATTTTATTATTATTAGAAAGCAAGTGTATGATTAAGTAAAATATGATAAGAAATGTTATAATATATTTTATCTCCGGTGATTGAATAGAATAAATTATCATAATACTTATTGCTCTCAATTAAATTAGAGATAGGGTAAGTGGCTATAAAACATATCATATATTATTTTTTTTATATCATTTTAAATAGAATATGTTAATCCTAAGCTAATACACATGATATATTCCATGTATTATATTTTTTTTTATTTTTCTTTATATTAGTTATTTTGCAAAATGAAAATATATTATTATAAAATTAAATTTATGGTTAAAAAAAAAGAACTAAACAAATATTCATAAAATATATTATAAAACAACATTCTATATATATTATTTTTTATTCATTTTACAAATTAATATAAGTAAAATATAACATATCTCATTAGATATACTTTTTTTTATAAATATTATGTCCATTGGTTTAATATTCAAAAATATCATATCTCATTAGGAATCATATTCTAAAATATGTATTTCCATCTATGATATCTTAAAATATACATATTTTATCTTGTTATTCAAATATAATCTTAGCTTCCTAATTAGAATATAACTATATAATAAAAAATGTACATGGAAATTTTTTTTTACGGTTTCTACGATAATTAGAGTTTTAAGATTTAAGAGTTTTAAAATTGTAATAATTTCAATAATAGTCTATATAAGTTTAGATGAAACCATACGTGTGCTTTATTTGTTTTTTGTCTTCGTTTTCTTATTTTATTCTCTTTATTATAATTTTTTATTTTAATTTTGTCACAAGTTTAATTTTATTATATTATAATTTATTGCAGTAATTTGTATTCAAATGATAAAAATTTTATTCAGCCTTTATGTGAGGTTGTTACCAGCTAAAAATGTTGACATATTCTATTACTTTTGACAAAATTGAAGATATTTTTGCCTCAGTAGGATATTTTATACAGTTAATGATCACATTTTGACGATTATTCTTTTTGTCTCACTTGCCCTTTCTCATTATAAGAATAATTTTGATATTTTTTTCTCATTTTTTCCCTTCCTTGCTGGCAGATTCTTCATGATCAACTCTTTACTTTGTTTCACACCTAGGTGGTTTGGTTTTGCTAAACTTCAAAGTTGTATAAATATTATATCAATTTCGAGTTATTTATTCTTACAATTTAAAAATATGTTTATTTAGCTTATTAGAACATATATTTAATTATTTGAAAGGTTTTGCACGTCACCATGCTAGGGGGTCGTAGCCTCAAAATGTGATCCCTTCTAGCTAATTGTTGACAATGGAAAAACCAATTATTCTACAATTTGATCATGTTCTTGTTCGTTCTCAATGTTTTATAGTTGCCACCTTCGTTATCTTTAGATCATGCTTGCCAAGGATCCACAAGATTAAACAAACTTTGGCTAGAAGATAAAATAATGATAGGGGCCACAAATGTAGGCTATTGGAATAGGTGGGGGTGGGGTGGGGTGTTTTTGCTTGGAATCATCATCTCCAAGATGCCTCACTTTGAAGATGGATCATCTTCCACAAGGAGCTGTCATGATTTATACACATACATTGCATATGGTGATGTATTATGGGAATCAAGTTGCTCCTCTCACCACCTATGACATAGGTCTACATTTATGCTTGACTAAACTTTCTAAATTTCACTAATTAATCAAATTGGAATATGTGGTTGCAACTTGATCGGTTAATATCATGCGAATCCTTAGCCATCTCACTTTATTTATATGCAGCTACACTCGACCCTCGTGTTTTTTTCATTTATAGTAAACTAGTTTTATAACAAATGAATTCCTTTTTTTTTTTTTTTTTTTTTTTAAGCTTTCAACACCCATTGAGAAATTGTATAGTTTTTTAGATATATAGTTTGAAAATAAAATGGTTTTTGAAAAATAATTAATGGAGAAAACTATTTTTGATATTTAAGTTTTCAAGCATGATTTTATTTATGGAAGGCAAAAAAAAAAAAAACACTGTTTTTAAAAATAGACATGTTTTTAGTGATGACTATTGCAATGGCAACCATGCAAATGCGGGAGCATATATGTGGCCATCTTTCATTTTGGTCGGTATGTCATTGTCTTTGGAAAATGGAGATTCTATTAAAGTAAGGGAACAATACACTAGTGCCCCATCTTTCCATTCACGCAAAGCATCTTTCCAAACACACCCTTTCAGCTGTGGAGAAATTGAGAAGTGCACACCCATCATCATCATCATCTAAAGATTACCCCATTCAGGATCTATACTAATAAAATTGACTGTGGCTTTGTTCTAGGAGATTTTTTTGAAAACGTTGTTGAAAAACAGTTTTTTTTAAAATTGATTTATGATATTTTGTAAAATTAACGTCTATTTGAAAACCTAAACTATTATTAACATATTTTCTATGCCTCTTGTTTTATTTCCAGTGTTTTTAATTATTTTTTTATGTATAATTATTTTTTAAAGCAATTCTTAGAAAATAAGAGAAAATAATTAAAATCAATTAAAAGATATTTTTTTAAAAAATACCAATTTTTGTTTTTTTGTTTTTATTGTAAAACATATGTATATTTATATTTTTATTTTGAAGAACATAAAATTATTTTTAAAAAATAATTGTTAAACATGACATTTATTTTTCTTGTCTTCATCTCATTTTTAAATTGTGATATCGTGACATATAGTTGTTTCACAAGTCTTATTGAGTTAAACGATTCATACAATTTGAGTAAAACTTATAATATATATAACTTTTAACAAACACCTTATACACACAAAAATATACGAGAGACATAAAAATGTTAACCCCTTTAAGAAAATATTAGATCTATAACCTTTCACGATAAAGATATATCTTTTCTTTATTAAAAGTAGGTTATCGGTAACATTCAATAATAAAGTTTAAAGCTCTCTATCCTAATTTATAGAACCAAATTATGATATATCGATTTCTTATAGGCTTCGTAGAAATTACAAAGAATAAACAAATAAATTAATAAAATTAATGTGAAAAACAATAATATTAAGACACAAAGGAATAAAAAAAAGTATAAAAATGAAACAAAGATACAAAAGGAGACACGAAATTAAGATGATATAAGATATGTAAAGTTTTAAGATGTAAGTTATACATGTCACTTCACCTTATTAATGATAACAAGATAGCTACTGATCTTTTCTTCTCGGGGTCCAGTGAGTTAATATGATGAGGCAATTGTAAGTTGTAATAGACCTTCGATTCATTCCTCAACACTCAAACTCCAAAATGGATACAACCCAACCAGAGGGGGAGGGGCACTGGCCACGTTAAGCCATGATTAGCAAGACACATACTTAGGTCATAAGGGCATTCCCAGCATGAACACTTGGAGGGTTGCTCACTAGTCACATCTCATATTTTATTCAGTAGTTGCTTCCTGTTTCCACGTTTTCCTTGTTTCACTTCCACCCAAAGAGAACCCACGGTTTTTGATGGTGATCCATGTAAAAGGGCTAATCACCCCCACCATTTTCAATTCTGTAAAGTTTATAAAAATGGGAAAGTTGCAGCACGTTTGATTGAGCATCTGACCCGCCTGTGTTTTTTCAACTTTTTCCCCTCATCTCTCTCGCCATTCCCATTTCTCATCATTACTCTCTGTGGGGTATGTATATATTAAATTGGAATTTCACCACGTGATAGTGATGCCACCTGCTTTTCTCTCCCTTTAAAATGGCATTATTGGTGTATGTGACTATGTGTACTCCAGGGTTTCTGTTTCCCTCCATATATTAATCCCTTTCCTCACTGCAAACCCTCATCTCCTTTCTCCATCTCCACCTCCACACAAGATCAACTATGAGCCCCTTGAATGTGGAAGAAGAGGGCCATGAGGGCAAGAGGAGACCCAACTTCCCAGGCCATGAAAGCTTCAAGAGGAGCTCAGTTGATCCTGTTGGGTTGAGAATCCTTACACAGTTCTCACATGGCGAATCCAACCTTGTCCTTAAATCTGCATGCAGGTTGAGGGTTCCAACCCCTCCTCCACCCAGTGGCGCCTCTCCTGAGAGTTGCTTTCTCAAATCATGTTATCTCTGCAACAAGGAGTTAACCCCTGATAAAGACATATACATGAGGTAATTATCAACTATTTATATCCCTATCTCAAATTCAGAATTTGAGGAAATGATTTTATTTGTTCTCCTTGGTGAGCTTCAAAGCTATGAAATCAAAGCTTTAGTCCTCCTTCTCATGGGTCTTTTGTACATGTCAAATTAATATTGCAGGAGTGATGAAGGCTTTTGCAGTGTAGAGTGCAGGAACAGACAGATAGTAATGGATGAAACGAAAGAAATAGAGACTTCAACCAAGAAAATTCTAGCATCTTCCCGGCATTGCCGCTCTGCTGGTGGGTGTGAGACCTGTGTGCTCCTAGAGGACCTTCGGCGGCGAAGGAAGCCAATCTCTCGCCATAAAAATCAAGCATTAGTCTCATAGTTAACACCCATTTTCCTGGGTTTCTTTTTTCAGACCAGGAGGATTGTATGGAAGGTAGACAAATAGGAAGTGGAAGAAATGAGTGAGGGTAGTTGAAATATCTTTGTAGCATTAATTGTATTACGTGTGATCACACAATGAAGATGAATTTGAAGCCACATTTTTTGGTTTCCCTATCCATTTCAAGATAGGTATTGCTTACAGGCCATAACAGGAGAATCCACACATCATTTTGAAATGGTTACACCTTTAATTAATATCATTTTGGAAAATATATTCAAAACTCTTCCAAAATTCATCAAATTGACCCTCTTGAAGTTTTCCTATGGACTCTCCTGGATTCACCGTTCGATCACAGTACTTTCCTTTTCCGTATAACCATGCTTAGGGCTTTGAAACAGAAATTAATAAATTTAAGAAAACATGGAACTTCTCTACATTAAAACATAATACAAAATTACTAACACAAACGTTTGAATTATCATGTGGAAGTTGAATGAAAAAGACTAAACAAGGAATAACATGTGGTCCTCACAATCAAATTTCTGCAATTAAATGTTTTGGGTCGTTAGTGGAGAAGACGGTTTGGTACTTTACCACTTTTTTTTTTTTTAAATATCTGTACTTTTTCCCATGTTCAGAATGTGAAAATCATATCATGAATATCAATTTTAGAGGCAAAAGTTAATCACTTTCAGAGAATAATCTATGAAGAAAACATATGGGGTTTAGCTTTTCCTTGTTATTTTACTTAAGATGATGGAGAAATCTAGTACTGTATCATCATGTTAATCACAACCCATGATAGAAACCATTTTCCATTAAAAAAAAAAAAACAATCTCCTGAAAAATCCAAATCCTGGAATTCAGTTTCCTTGGGAAAAAAATGGAAGAGAGGGAGGGAGCAGTAAAGTATCGTCACTGAAAAGTGTTCAGAAATACAGAGAAACGAGAATGGAAGGAGGGGAACATGTATAGGAAAAATGAAAGAAAAAAAAAAGAAAAAAAAGAGCGTTTTGTTTTTGTTTTGGGATTTTATGATGATTGATTTATCTTTTGGAGCACGACAACAATATAACGTTTTCTATATCCGAATCTTGTGGGCACCCATTCAAACTTCGTAAAAAGTCTTCTTGTTATGAATATTAGCTCTCATTATTGGTTCAATTTTATTAATATACTCATACATTTTCTCCCCCTATTTGGATTTATATATTGGGTTTGTTTTTCAAATATGTTTTTGTTGCTTTTATCAGATCGTCAAAAGGCTTTTAATTATAATCTCTACTTTTCTTTCTTTCGATGTATTGGTTTGTTTGACCTGAGGTTGGATATGTGGGTATGTATTTGTCACTGCACCAAAACTGACAACTTTATTTGACAATTGAGAATATAATTTTATTTTATTTTAATTTTTTTTTTTTTTTGGGCGTAGTTGATTTTTGTGTTGATATCGTGGATAGCTTGAGATAAATAGAGAGATTCTTCTTATTCAGAGGGTTTTTTTTTTCTTTTTAATTTTTTTTTTTGGGTTTTGTGATTTTTAATGCCTTAGGGTTTCCTTTTGTTACTTTACTCCTATTTCGAGTGTCTCCTGTTTGTGATTTAGAAGCTACACGCCAAGTTTTCCACATACGGGTCGTCGGATTTTCTTGGTTTTCTCATCTGGGTTGCTGGAATTTCTCTATTTCCTCACAAGGGTTGGTAAGTTTTCATGGCTTTGTCTTCTGGGTCTTCAATTTTTCATGTTTACTTTTCTGGTTCTTGATTTCCCCATGTTTGTTGATCTGGGTAGGGTGATTTTTCCTGATTTCGGCTGTTTTTGAGTTTGATTTTCCAGGATGTTCTCATCCCTTCTGATTCCTGTCCGAAAGTGGGGTTTTTTGGACTCTGGATTTGCAGTTGGGGCTTTCATGGAATTGATTGAGTTCTAGGGCAAGTTTTGAGGATTGGTTTAATTTCTTCGGGAGATTAGTTTCTTTCCTTTCAACGTTTGGTAGTATGGGGCTTTTGCCCGGTTTTTAAATCAGTGGATGTGGAATCAGGTTTTTGGGTTCTAACTCTTCTGGGAGGACCTTCTGCAAAAGGAAGTTTAATGTCCTTTCTGATTTCCGGGGACACACCATAAGTAAAGATGTTGCATACTCAAGGAATTTCAAATCACACTTGTGGTCTCCTTGCAGTCACATGTGGGAAAACTTCTGAATGTAAACAGGAGCATGAAACTTCGAATGATCGACCAAGATACCCTTTTCCTGACTTTGTTTCTTCAGGGCGATTGGAGGTGCAAAATCTGTCTTCATTCTCTTGTGCAGTTTAAATGGAAAATGTATCACACATATTGTATTTCCCTGGATGTCTCATTGTTCTGCTAGTTTTAATCTAATTGTTTCTATGATGATCCCTAAGGCTATTGACCACCCTCTCAATCTCTATGTACAGGTTCAAACGCTGACCAGTCCGAGTCCTGATGAGTTTCGTAGAGTTTTTGAATCAGTTCAGCCAAATTTTGTGTACTTTCAAGGAGAACAACTTCAGAATGATGAAGTTGGGTCTCTAGTATGGGGAGGTGTTGAGTTGTCCAGTGCAGAAGATATATGTGGGCTCTTTGGTTCCAAATTGCCAACCACTGTATGTGATATATCTCTTCTTAACTTGTTAAGTGCAATGTGGGTGTGTGGTTTTTGTTTATGATGCATCGCAACTAGTTTTCTCATTCAGTCTGGTTTACTTTCAAATGTTTGTGCAGGTTTATCTTGAGATCCCAAATGGAGAAAAATTGGCAGAGGCACTTCACTCTAAGGTAATTATGATCTCAATGGTTTATACGCATGTCTCTCAGGTGGTTGTCATAAATGATTTGGATGGTCGTTTGAATTGGATTTTGGTTTTGGGATTTGAGTGCTTAAAGCTTGCATTATCGTTTTTAAATATCTTCCCTTTATGGAAAAAAAGGTCGAATCAAGATATTTCATCATTGCAGGGAATCCCATATGTGATATATTGGAAGAATGCATTTTCTTGTTATGCTGCTTGCCATTTTCGTAATGCATTATTTTCAGTGGTACAGAGGTATGTTGTCATTTACTTGTAAGTATACTATTAGCAATCTGACTCCTCACCCTGTCATGGTGTAGTATTCAATTCCTTTTTATCACTAGAATGTATCATATGAAAGAATTGCAATGATCAGATTGTTTTATGTGTATTGCAAAAAGTAGGGCACAACCCAAGTACATGAGGAGTATATAGAGAGCACCACAACAAAAATGATTAGCCAAACCTGCCCCTATGCTTGTCTATGAAATCTGAATAAGTGACATTATTGAACCCATCTACTTATGAAACCAAGCAAATAAAGATTGAATAAATGAAAATGTCAAATGTCATGCTGGAATTCATTAATTGGGTGTTGAAGATACATGAATAATATTGCTGGGTCATGGACTGTATAACCTCTTGATGAACAAACATGTCAAAATGCATATAAAGGGGCAAGGTTGAATTATCCATTCTTGAGCTACACTATAGTCATAGAAAATAAATAAAAATGAAAATACTAATGTTGTGTAGCTGACCTAATATGATAATGCGCAATACCTATAAATATGCTGGAACACCAGAATTTGGGGTTTGGCAGTGCACCTACATCCACAAAAGAGAAGGAATCAGATCTACTACCAAATAATGATGTAGGATACAAAAGCCCTCAACCTCTCTATTCTCAAACCAGGAATCCCAAGACTTCAATACAACCACAATCACATTGTGGGATTATATTTCTATCCAACCTGAATGACTAGATTATCCAATGGGCCTATCATCCCTCCTGACTTCTGAAAGTCCTATTGGACTCAAAATATAAGAGATCTATCAGGACAAGTAAAGTTATACAAAAAATAATTCTCAGTTTGAATCTTGGTAAACCAACCTTTTCATATTCATTAAGTGGCCTGTTTTCGACCTGTTTGCTAAATGGGGAATGAGGGCATCTGTCGGCTATTTTTACTTCTTTGTCTTTTTATTGAGAAGACAAAGAGAAGTGTTTTAACAAATTCATAGTCATGTGTTTTCTCTTTTATTGATTGCAGCTCATCTACTCATACATGGGATGCTTTCCAACTTGCATATGCATCCTTTAGACTTTACTGTGTTCGCAATAACCATGTCCTTCCAGCCAACAGCCACAAAGTTAGTGGTAAGTTGGGTCCACGCCTTCTTGGGGACCCTGCAACAATTGATGTTCCTCCTCCTGAGGTAGATGCTGGGGAAGATGAAGAAGGCTCTCTGGGCACTCTTCCTGCTATAAAGATATATGATGATGATGTGGGCATTAGGTTTCTTGTTTGTGGAGAGCCATGCATGTTGGTACGTTGGAAAGAATATCTATTTTCTTGTGTTTGTGCACCTGCAACTCATGTATGTATCTGTTAATTTGTCTCATAAATTATGGCTTATAGACTGATTTTATTTTTTATTTTTTATTTTTTATTTTTTCAGGATTCATGCTTATTCGAATCTTTAGAAGATGGTCTCAATGCCCTCTTGAGCATTGAAGTGAGTATGATGAAAAACTTGATTGCATTTATATCTTAAATTTAATCAACCTTGTCTTTGATTTGTTATACACCCCCATATATAGTGGAGGATGAACCCATGCCTTCCCCTCCAGTGGAACAATATTTTTCATACAGATGGTTGTCTTTGATGAAAAAAGCAAGGGCAACTGTGGATGAATGTCCTTGTATTCTTTCCTTTCTCTATTTTTTCTTTCTTCCATTCTCTCCTGCAAGGAGCAATTTCAAAGTACGAGATATTTGGTTTTTGTTTTTGCTTTTGTTTTTCTTTTGCCTTTCTTTCCCCTTAAACCATAGTATGTGCTGCTTACCCATGTGGAGTTATCCTTAGCATGGGTTTCTGTAAGAGGTTTCTTATTTTTTCTTTCATTTTCTTTGTCTGTCTCAGATACGCGGGAGCAAACTTCATAACAGAGTTAGGTATATTACAACTTGGAACCTAATAGTTTACATAAGAAGTATTTATATAATTTTCAAAATCAATTAGATTTTTATTATCCTTTGCATAGCATTTCTTATCAACTTGAGATTAGCACCATGTCTTAATTGGGGAGGAGAGAATACATATGCTTTTTCTCATAAGGGAACCTATGTGTATATATATTAGTGTTTTACCATGTGTACTTTATTACTTTTGGTTTTTTGATGTTCTAGTAATCTATCATTTAAGTATTAATATTTTAAAGTCATTCTACTTTACAGATCTTCTAACTAGTGTATGTAGGCTTGAACTAACTTGAGTTTGTTAATGCCATTGTAATGTGGTTCAGTGCCCCTCCACCACCTCTTCAGGCAGGGACGTTTTCTCGTGGTGTTGTGACCATGCGATGTGATTTATCCACCTGTAGTTCAGCTCATATCTCGCTTCTGGTCTCAGGTAGTGCACAAACTTGCTTTGATGATCAGGTAATAAAGAATTACTTCTGTCTTGGGTTGTGGTATTATTCTTGGTGGATAGTCATTGATAACCTTTTCATTTTTAGCTCTTGGAGAATAATATAAAGAAGGAAGTCACTGAACAGAGTCAACTAGTTCATGCACTGCCATACTCTGAGGGAAACAAGCCACCTTTGTCTGAACCTCGGAGGTCTGCTTCAATTGCTTGTGGGGCAGCAGTATTTGAAGTTTGTGCCAAAGTTCCTGCTTGGGCTTCACAGGTTTGTTTATGTCTATTCCTGTCTACCCCTTTTTGGATTCTCTAAATTATGTTGTTTGGATTCTCTGTTTTCTAGAATATTTTTACAAGTTTACTTGTGATGGTTGCACTTCATTTGGAATATGAACATGTTCCTCCTGCTGTACCATATGTCCATTGTATTGTACTTTACTTTTTTGGATGTTTAATAGGTGGTCCAAATCTGGATGGATTTGGATCTAAAGCTGCAAGAATGTTGTTAATCAAGAAGTGCTTTAAACAAAAATCAGTATGGTGTAAAGGCTTGGAAAAAGATCCAGAATGTTGGATGGTCTGATGACTGTAGTTAATTGATATTTCTTTTCCTCTGTGTTAGTAACCTTCCCTTCCAATGTGTAATGGATCATAACGTACCGTTATTCCCTGTACTTAATTTGAGTTTTGATTAGGTGGTTTGCATTTTCAGGTTCTGAGGCAGCTCGCTCCAGATGTTTCCTATCGTAGTTTAGTTGCACTTGGCATTGCTAGCATTCAAGGATTGGCTGTTGCTTCTTTTGAGAAAGATGATGCCAATCGCCTTCTTTTCTTCTGTACAAGGCAGGGTAAATATATCCATCCTAACAATTTTACTCCCAGCAGGCTTCCAAGCTGGTTGAAACCACCTCCTCCTAGTAGAAAGAGAGTTGAACCATCCCAGGACACAAGTCCTGGACATCATAATGGTCTCGTGTTTGCAAATCAAGCTACTTCTAGAAGGATAGACAAAGAAGACAAAAAAACTGGATTAGTGAATGGTGTGACCATGCCTCTACTACCTGCTGGGCAGAGACTGAAAGTTGCTGCAATGAGGCCTATTCCTCATATTCGTCACCATAAAATGTTGCCCTTTTCTGGAATTTCTGAGGCAGATGGGCATGATGGAGGCCAAGTTAAGGCTAACTTGTCAGTGCCCCCCCCTACGAAGCATAGTATTGTAGGATCAACTTCTGCAATGCATCGAAAATCATTTTCAAGCTCATATCAAGCGAAGCAGATAATTTCCTTGAATCCCCTGCCTTTGAAGAAACATGGTTGTGGCAGAAGCCCTATACGGGTTTGCTCTGAGGTAAGTTTTATCATACTCAAACCTATGAAGGTCTTGAACAATGCTTTCCATTACCGGGGATAAGTTTTGGTGTCAAATCTTGTTTTCTCAGAAATTTGACATGTCTGTTCTTGTGCATTAACTTAACAAAAAACATTATACTCAACGATTTTCCACTACCAAATTGCATAAATTTGGGTGTGAGATCTGGTTATTCTCAGAAATTTGAGACATCTGTTTTTGCATGTTATGAAGAAAATATAAACTCTTCTATTCTTCCACATTGCAATATTTTGGTGTTGTAAATTTTGTTAGAGATCTGTTTTTGAGACTCGATAGGGACAACAAAAAAGGGTTACCTATCAAAGAAAAGGAAATTTGTGGGAGATGTGCCTTCCATTGGCAAACTTATCCATTATTCAAAAAAATTGGTTCATCTCTTACTTTTAACAAGGACATTAGAACTAAAAATTCCCAAACCTTACACACTCAAACATGGAAATCTTATACTTGGATATAAGATATTCATTCTCTAGTTAGGATCCCTGTGAACCAAAAGCATCCCAAATCTCTACATACACAGTGTAGCCTCTAGAGACATTATCTCACTTGTCCCCTCTTGATCTAAAATATACATTCAGTTGTTCCTAAGATATTGCCTTATCTAACAAGGAAGCACTAATAAATGAAATACTCCATGCAATATTTTCTGCCAAAAGAAATTCTTTTCAATTCACTGTTAAACCAAATTATCAATTTGAGATACTTTCTAATATAATATAATGCACTTTTGAACCCTTCAAATCATTTGATCATATAGACCATTGGCAGTTGGCCTTAGAACACCTGACTCCTACATCCCATCTGATACTCAATTTTAGTTCATTGTTTGATGTTCTGCAGGAGGAGTTTCTAAAGGATGTGATGCAGTTTTTAAACCTTCGTGGACACACTCGTCTCATTCCTCAAGGAGGACTTGCCGAGTTCCCTGATGCTATTCTCAATGCAAAGCGTCTTGACCTCTATAACTTGTATAGGGAGGTGAGGTTTTTGACAACTCTTTGGCTAGTAGCTGCTAATTGTTTGCTTGAAGAACTTCAAATGGGCAATTGTTTTATACTGTTCTTTTTGCATATCAAATTGTAAGGGAATTTTGTTATTGAAAGGATGGATTCTTTTGTAGGTGGTTTCAAGAGGTGGCTTTCATGTTGGCAATGGCATCAACTGGAAAGGACAGGTGTTCTCCAAGATGCGCAATCACACGGTCACTAACCGAATGACTGTATGCCCTAACCTCTTACTTATGCTGCTCTCTCTTTTTGAATTTTGAGATATTTCCTACAGTCATATTCTTTAAAAATGAGTTTAGGTAAAGTCAGTCAAATCCCCTTTTGTGCCAAAAATTTTCCAAAGTTCAGGGGGGGCACTTGCCCCCTCGGACATTTTTGTGGCTCCATCTCTGGGTAGGGTTTCAAGTTATGAGGGGACTCCAGATACTCAGGTATGGTTGGTGTTTCAAGTTTTTGGGATGCTAAACAACCTGAGCCTGATCAGAAAAAAAAAAAAAAACACAACCTGAGCCTGATGATGTTTATTAATGATTTTATCTATTTTTGTAGTTTAGTCCAATACAATTGTTCCAATAGAAATTTTCATTTCTTTTGATAAAAGCTTTTGATATATGAATGTCAAAACAGCAACCCCATACGTCAAGTAGTACCATGAATTTGGCATTTGCTTCTCCAAGACTAACTGTACCTTAAACTTAGGTAAATTTAACAATGTATAAACTACATAAGCCTATGTGGTTTAGGTTGTCCTGAGTATGAGCAAAAATGTGTCAGTACTTCACTTGATTGGGAGAAAAAACGGCTACAGGAACTAATGGAAGTGAGAAAAATTCAAAGATGGCAAGTTAAAGATTTTGAGTTGCACTTTGGAGAGTTTAAAAAAGAACTGGAAGTACCATGGTGGAGCAGTTCTGGGAATTGGGTTGGTTGCACAAGTCCTCACTCTTCAAATAGTTTAGAGGTTTGGAGTCTATGCTTCATTAATGAATAGATTGAAACCTACACCTTACTGTAATTTTATTTTTCAGGGCTGCAGGCCCTGGTTACATGCTTGCCAATATGGAAACTTGGATTTCATTTTGTATTATGTAAAGATCGCATGTTCAATAGTACTTTTAGGGTATTCAACTCTGAATCTATTCATGAAGTTGGTAAAACGGTATTTCTGTCTATAGTATTGCTGAAATGTGTGGACTTGGAGGATTCAATGGTAAATTTCATATGTTAATGCTTGGATTCTTAGAGCTCTAGCCGTTATTTATAAGGAATCAGGAATTTAGCATGTTTTCATTTGGTTATTTGAACCAGGGTGTCGGGAATACACTGAAGAGACATTATGAAACTTACCTTTTAGAATATGAATTAGCACATGACGATGTAGATGGAGAGTGCTGCTTGTTGTGTCACAGGTTCATACCTTTTTTCATCTCATTATTTCTATTCAAACTATATTCTGTGTGTCAAATTAATGTTTTACTGACAATGGAATGTGCTATCTGTTACCAGTAGTGCAGCAGGGGATTGGGTGAACTGTGGCATTTGTGGTGAGTGGGCCCACTTTGGCTGTGATAGAAGGCAGGGCCTTGGTGCCTTCAAGGTATGAGATTATAGCTCCACTAGGGCCTCTTGGTTGTGAAAGTAATACGAAGTCCATAGCTTTTGGATTTGATAAAATTTGATTATCCCACGACGTGCATGGCCAATATAGCAGTTTGGATGCATCTTAATTTTGTCTTATTTCTTTCTCATATTTAATTTTTATGACAAATGTAACCTTTTTTCCTTTTTGAAATTGCAGGATTATGCAAAAACAGATGGGCTAGAATACATTTGTCCACAATGCAGCGTTACAAATTTTAAGAAGAAAGCGAATAAAGCCCCAAATGGTTTCTCCTGAGGTTTAGCAGTATCATGACTAGTGTGATCTATATCTTTGTTAGATTTAATTTTCTCACATTTTACACATGAGAAAATTTGTTAATCCGTTCGGCCACTCCGGTTGGCATGTATTATTAAGTTCCCATCATTTTGCATTAGAGTTGGTTCACAAAATGGGGAAGCAAGAGGTCAGTAACACAAACAATGTGGAGAAATGAAGTTCCCAGGCTTTTTTCTTTTCATTTTTCCTTTTTTATTTTCTTGGGGTAGAGGTGAGGGTTCGAGAGGAGAGGTCAGTTTTCAAGGGAGCGGGGAGAGGAGGAATGGAATGCCCTTATCAAGGTCCTTCTAAGACATTTCTCCAAATAGACATTTATAGCTGATGTAGTTTAATGAAAGTTAATTATTGGAAAATATTTTACATGTTTTGTCATATGTATTCATCTGTAGTTCAAAAACTCATCTGCAAGAAGCATTCACCTGAATCATCCACCAAGGCAATTTCATACTGTGATGCAACCATCTATGTTCAGTGGTGTAGAGTGGTAAGCTTATCTCTCAATTGTAATTATCAGTACAAGAATCTATTGTTTGATTGGATATTTGTGTATTCCATCTCAGGAAGCCCTTGATAAAAGCTGTCTGAATGTGGATTAATTTTGGGATTTTCCATCTTTTCAGATATCTTGTGGTCCTCTTCTTCTCTGTATCATCCCTGTATCCTCCACCTTTAACTCATGGAAAATGACAAGCATCCTCCTTCATTGCATGTACTGTGTTGTTGGCAGCATTATAACTCTGTACTTGGGTTTCTCTTGCTGTTTTCTCATCCATCGCTTTGTCCAGAAATTTACGCAGTATATAATTCTCTGCTGTCACTCAACTTTTGGTGTTTTTGTACTAATAGCTAGAAGCAATTCATTCTAGTTGTCATTGATTATTCTTTTTCTACATTGTAAATCAACACATCAAACTTGCATTGGTTATCAAATTATTCTGTGTTACTAAACTTTCACTTAACTACCCAACAAACTGAAACCAGAGAGTGATTAAAGGAGGCAATTGCAGTCATGGGTCTCATTTAGATACATTGCTTTCCATTGAAAAGCCAGGAAACAACAAAGGTGGACCGCTGGGTGGGTGGGTGGGGGCTTTGTTACTATATCATTTCATTACTCTTCCCATACAATCCAAATGGTTTCCTGGAAAGACAGGTGCTTTCTTTGGCATGTCACCTCTTCATTGCTTTTTAAAGACTAGGATTTGTCAAAAGTTTACTAAAAATAGACCATAATAATTGAGTAAAGTAAAGGATCATCAAGAAGATGGTAGATGGGTAAAGAACCTTCTTTTCTCATGAACCCTTAAACCACTTTTCTTTTTTGTTCTATAATAAAGTGTATAAAGCCTTAAGCAACATTCCCTTTAAAAAGCCAGCTTAAGGGATTGGCACATGAGAAAGGTGTACCGTTTTCTCAAATCTGAAAGGTTTTGCTTTCATTTAAAACCAAACCCATTACCCCATGCCCCCCCCCCCCCCTCCTCTCTCTCTCTCTCTCTCTCTCTCTACTTGTAATAATGAGACTACTCCCAATAATTGCATGTGAACTGTACTGACCCCACCTCTCTTCCTTCCCCCTCTGCAACCCATTTTTAATCTTCTTTAGCTGTGCCATGGGGCCTTATGTCCATGCCTTTACTCTGTCCTCCTCTCTTTGATTTTTTTTATTTTATTTCCATCTTGTTTTACCCTTTTACCAGGAGGATAGTGACACTTAAATGCCCATTAGTACTGTAGTCTTTCTCAATGGTAAAAGTCAGAGGGAGGGCTCTAAGACCCCAGTCTGTCCATTTTAAATTCAAAGTCATAGCATCTTTCTAGCATCACAAACCCAAGAAGTAGGAGCCCTGCATGGAGAATTTGTCTCTCTTCAAGGGTCCCCCACCATTGATACTGGTTGATATTTGCATGATGTCAAACTAAAAGAGGATCAAAGTCTCACAAGAAGACCACCATCACCCCAATTCAAACAACCCCATGATTGAATCATGGCCAGCTAGCTGTTGTTTCTACTCCATGACCCACCACCATTTTACCCTCCAAATTCACAATGATGATACTGGATGATTGACAACTGTCCAAGCCATGCGCAGAAGCACCATTGAGCCAGTCCAACTCACAAATCCAACACCAGAAATCAGCCATTTTGGGCACAATGTTCATTACCTACTTGGTAGACTTGCTTATAGTGAGTATTGATTGATTGTCTGTAGACAATCCAAGTTATGAATTGAGAATCAGCACATGCACTTTATGGAAACAACCTGCAGGCATTGATGGGTGACTACCTTTGGTAGATATAGATATCCTTCTCCCTTCCAATTTTCAGCCACATATATGTATCTACCATATTGGTTAATAAATGCAGCCTTTCTAGTAGGAAAACCTAAATGGCTGATGGAGAAATCTAAATTTGGTATCATGAAATGGGTCGATTCTTTTATCAAATACAATATCTTGTAAACAAAAAAGTAATTGAAAAATTAAGATAATTTATGAGGGAAGAAATTATTTAGTAAAGTTTTTAAAAACATCTTCAAGAACAAGATTTTTATTTGAAAATTCAAATATGGAAATAAAAATAGTTGAAATTAGAAAACTATTCTGTGTTTTAATAAACAAATAATGAGATCAATCTAGTGCCTCAAATGAAGTCCAATTTACACAAAATGAAGTACCCACATGGGTGAAGGTGAAGCCACCTAACATCCCTGTCTCCTTCAATTATGGGCCAACTTCCTAATATTTCCATGGATACTTAGAAAGGAGACAAGGCAATAAAACCACAAGAAGCCAAAAAATTATCAGTCCAACATGTGAGACCCCAGTAACACCCACCACAAAAATCACCATTACCCAATTCTAATTGCTACAATAATAACCCCATTATCACTACAAATCTAATTAACCAAAACCTTACAATAAATTAAACCCTAATGAGAAAACATATATATATGGTAATAATAGTAGAGATATTTTAGTATATAAAGTGGGATTGGAATGGAATGGATTGGATTGGATTATTAGGGAATGTCCCTGACCCTGACTTTAATAAATGGGTGCATGAAAAACCGTGTTGTTTTAATACTCGGGCCCCACGTGTGTGAGAAGGGGGAGGTGATTCTCCTAGAATGAGGCGCATGGTAGCATGGTGGTGTATGAATCAGGTGGGTGTTGTTAACACGTGGGGGTGATTCTTCTTCTTGAGAGAGGCTTAGGGATGACCACAAAAGTCCAGGCCCCAACCCAACATACACAGAATCCTGTAGGGCCACAGCTGTTTCTATGGGTTTTTATTTTAATATTATGTCACGATTCTCAATTCAAAAACAATATAAAAACATAGGTTTTAGGAGTATTGTTCCAAATTTTGTAGTCTACATATATATACAATAAGGTTTGAGTATGTTGACCATGGTTTTTATTCGTTCTCCCCCCCCTGAACTGAATGAACATGGATTCATTCTACTAATATATATGCTTTTAGCTCCACCATGAGGATATGCTAAATGACACATGATTAGACTTAAAATTTTCCAAATGAAATTAGTATCTCAAGTAACCATAAATGTCAAATAAAAAGTTGAACTTCAAGCCAAAACATCTATACATGTTTTAAGTGGTCCTTGTGAGTGTCATATTCATCCTACCATCTAAGCTGATGCAGGGCATGTGAGATCCTCATCCCCTAGATGATGTGATGCAATTGCAAATTTGCAATCAATTCTTCTACGGATCATTTTCACCATTCTAAATAAGGAATACAAGATTGCATATTCATTTTAATAGAGACGTTATTGGTTCTACGCGGTCTAGATTGACTCACTTATTATTCTTATGCCAAAATTGAGCCCCATGCAAAGCACAATGTATTGATGGGACCTCGATATAGTTTATAATGATTCATTTCCTCCCCTATAACATCAAACCCAATAAACCCTCTGTTGAAAAATATATATATATATACATTCATGGTTTGCACATAACATGATCATGGGCTTTCAAAAGGCATGGTGAAAAAATTCAGTCCATCATATGAAGATCATGGCTTCTTATATATGTTTTGATCAAGGATCGACACTAAGATCACGTTGTAAGGGCTACAAACTTGTCCTCTGTTCTATGTGGAATAGAAAATGATGGAAAGGAATCGGTGTGGGGCAAATAAGAAGAGAGTGAGATAATTCCATGGCTGAAAAGAAACTAAAATAACGTCAATTCAATTTTGAAAAACAGGGGGAGAGAGATTTAAAATAAAGCTTAATTGCACTGCTGCTTCTGCTCCCACTGTAGCCACACATGTCTCTCTCTTCCCTTTAAAGCCTCAGCTCTCCCCTCTCCACCTCCCTCTAAGCTCTAATGGCCATCTCTCCACTTCTCTTCCTCTCCTTATTCTTCTTCTTCTCATTTCTCCCATTCCTTCCTTTCTATTCAGCTTCAGCCTCAGCTCTTCATAGGACTTACATTGTCTTCGTCCAACACGACGCCAAGCCCTCTGTTTTCCCAACCCACAAGCACTGGTACGACTCGTCCCTCAGATCCCTATCCTCCACCATTCAAACCACGTCTCATTCCGAAACTAGTAGGATTCTCCACACCTACGAGACTGTGTTTCATGGGTTTTCTGCAAAGCTATCTCCTTTGGAGGCTGACCAGCTCCAAAAGGTGTCTGGTATTGTTGGGGTTATTCCTGAGCAGGTCAGGGAATTGCAGACCACTAGGTCTCCTCAGTTTCTGGGGTTGAAGACGACGGATAGTGCTGGGTTGTTGAAGGAGTCTGATTTTGGGTCCGATCTGGTGATCGGAGTTATTGATACTGGGATCTGGCCGGAGAGGCAGAGTTTCAATGACAGAAATTTGGGTCCAGTTCCGGCGAAGTGGAAGGGGGAGTGTGTGGGTGGGAAGGATTTTCCGGCTACTTCGTGTAACCGGAAGTTGATCGGAGCGAGGTTCTTTTGTGGTGGGTACGAGGCTACAAATGGTAAGATGAACGAAACGTTGGAGTCCCGTTCGCCGCGGGACTCCGACGGGCACGGTACCCACACTGCGTCGATCGCCGCCGGGAGGTACGTGTTTCCGGCCTCCACTCTCGGCTACGCTCGTGGCGTCGCGGCGGGGATGGCTCCCAAAGCCCGCCTCGCCGCTTACAAGGTTTGCTGGAATGCTGGCTGCTACGACTCCGACATTCTCGCTGCGTTCGACGCCGCCGTCGCCGACGGAGCCGACGTCGTGTCCCTCAGCGTTGGTGGCGTCGTAGTCCCCTACTACCTCGATTCTATCGCCATCGGCGCCTTCGGAGCTTCCGACCACGGAGTGTTCGTTTCCGCCTCCGCCGGCAATGGAGGCCCCGGCGGCCTCACCGTCACTAATGTCGCACCCTGGGTCACAACCGTCGGCGCCGGAACAATGGATCGTGATTTCCCCGCCAACGTAAAGCTCGGAAACGGAAAGTTGATTCCGGGCGTAAGCGTCTATGGCGGACCTGGGTTGGCCCCTGGGCGGCTCTATCCTCTGATATACGCTGGAAGTGTAGGTGGCGATGGATACTCATCATCACTCTGCTTGGAAGGATCCTTAGATCCCAGTTTCGTAAAAGGAAAAATCGTATTATGTGACAGAGGAATCAATTCAAGAGCTACCAAAGGTGAAGTTGTGAGAAAAGCTGGTGGAATTGGAATGATACTCGCTAATGGTGTGTTCGACGGCGAAGGCCTGGTGGCTGACTGCCATGTCTTGCCGGCCACCGCCATCGGAGCATCCGGAGGTGATGAGATTCGGAAGTACATCACAGTGGCTTCCAAATCCAAGTCACCGCCCACCGCCACCATAATTTTTCGGGGAACCAGGCTAGGGGTCCGTCCAGCCCCTGTCGTGGCCTCATTCTCCGCCCGTGGCCCCAATCCAGAGTCACCGGAGATACTCAAGCCCGATGTCATTGCTCCAGGGCTGAACATCCTCGCAGCCTGGCCCGACCGAGTTGGCCCATCTGGGATTCCGTCTGACAAGCGCAGAACAGAGTTTAACATACTCTCTGGTACATCAATGGCGTGCCCACATATATCTGGTCTAGCTGCATTGCTGAAGGCTGCCCACCCAGAATGGAGCCCGGCAGCAATTCGATCAGCCTTGATGACAACCGCATACACAGAAGATAACCGGGGCGAGACAATGTTGGATGAAGCCACAGGGAATACCTCAACTGTAATGGATTTTGGAGCAGGCCATGTTCATCCTCAAAAGGCCATGGACCCTGGCCTAATCTATGACTTAACCTCCAATGATTACATCGACTTCCTCTGTAACTCAAATTACACTGTCACCAACATTCAGATGATCACCAGGAAGATGGCGGATTGCAGCAAGGCAAGGAAGGCCGGCCATGTTGGGAACTTGAATTATCCATCCATGTCTGCTGTTTTCCAGCAATA
Organism: Vitis vinifera; assembly: GCF_030704535.1. Lineage (NCBI taxonomy): Eukaryota > Viridiplantae > Streptophyta > Magnoliopsida > Vitales > Vitaceae > Vitis > Vitis vinifera. Next base: position 378,245 of record NC_081813.1, read on the forward strand.
TGGAAAGCACAAGTTCTCGACTCATTTCATACGAACCGTGACCAATGTTGGGGACCCCAATTCAGTATACCAAGTGACAGTGAAGCCCCCCACTGGAACACTGGTGACTGTACAGCCGGAAAAGCTTGTGTTCAGGAGGTTGGGGCAGAAGCTGAACTTCCTGGTGAGGGTGGAAGCCATGGCAGTTAAGCTCTCACCAGGAAGCACTAGTATAAAGAGTGGCTCTATAGTATGGGCAGATGGGAAGCACACTGTCACTAGTCCCATAGTTGTGACACTGGAGCAACCTCTGTAGTTAGGGTTTTGGGTTTTGGGGTTTAGGAATTTTCGTTTCCTTCTTATAGGATTATTAATTAATTATCTCTCCCTATGTATAAGTAAACGTTTTCTATATCAGAAAGCGAGTGGAGTAAGAAAAATGTTTGAAGAAATGTTGTGTGTTGAGAAGAGGCCAAGAGCAATGAAAGAACTGCTTTTGTTACTTTAAAAAAATTTCTATCTTGGGGTTGAATCTTTTCAACTTACCATAATTTGTTTAAGGCATGTTTGGGCAAGTGCTTGTGGGGAAGGGAGGATGGTGTTTTTTGTGGTGTAGTTTTGAACTCACAGGATCTGCGTATGTATGCTAAATGCCTAGCAACAAAGCGACCATGATAATGACAATCATCAAGACAAAAATCATGTGTGTGCATGGACTTTATTAGCTTTTCCCCTGTTTCTTTTTGTATTTAGTGTGTGTACTCTGTTGTGTGTCTTTCAGAGACAGGAGGCTTGCATTTGGAGTATCCAAGACTCTTGTTGATTGGTTGGTGAATTTCACCAAGATTGAGCTGAACCCCAGGTTGAATTCAGAAACTGGGTTTTGATAGCCAAATGAAGAACTCGGTTCCGGTTCGGGTTCGATTACTTGCATATGGAGCAGAAATGAAGCAACGAATCTTTCCCGCTTTTGACCCACTAGGCCCTCATAGTTGGAACTTTCTCTATCTGACATTAGATATTTCCATCACTCCATATAGACACAACTTCTTCCCCACATTGTGTCTCATGGGACTACGGAGTCCCTCTGGGCACTCATACTCTTGTATTGGGTCAGAGCCAATGGCCCAACACAACTTCATCAGGGCCAACACAACTTCTTCCTCACATTGTGTCTCATGGGATTTCGGAGTCCCTCTGGGCACAATACGACACGTATTGGGTCAAAGCCAATGGCCCAATACAACTTCATCAGAGCTAACAGAACTTCTTCCTCACATTGTGTCTCGTGGGATTACGGAGTCCCTTTCAGCACTCATACTCTCGTATTGGGTCAGAGCCAATACAACTTCATCAGAGCCAACACAACTTCTTCCTCACACTGTGTCTCATAGGATTACGGAGTCCCTCCAAGCACTCAGTCTCATACTAGGTCAAGAATCGGTTCTGATAGTATTTATAATCACCATTATCATAATTAATGTCAACTTTTGTGAGAAAGGCGATGCAAGCACCAGCTTAATGACAACAACTTAGCTGGAAAAAGGACCCACTGCTTTACAACTGTGGCCTATAATTATGGGGTTTCATGCAATTACTGCACCTGCTTTGTCTCTTCTGACATGTCTCTTTCTCTTCCCATTGCAGATTATGCCCTTCAACCCACCATGACCTCTGAAAAGAACTCTGGCCTTCAATATCCAGTTTAGTTGGAGAGGCCCAACCCCACTGAACATGGGCCTAAGCTTACCTGGCTTAGGCTTCACATGGGCTTGTCTGTATTAGTATTGGTCTCATCCAAGCCACCCTCTCACTCAATCCAAAGCCACCAGCCCAGACAACCGATGGCCCAAGGACTGATTTTGATGACACCAAAGGACTCAAAATAGGGAGGTGATGAGGTCACCATCTGGGGAGCCTGCCAACAATGTCATCAAACTCATCACCATCTCCACCTCTCGGTCCCGAACACAACCCGAGTTGCCCTTTGAAAATGCTATGGTATCAAATAAGTACTGCATCAACCCACAATCCAAACCGTTAAATAAATGTACAAAGAAATAAAATCTAAATATAAACAAATATGACCTAGACATAAAACAATCAGACCATTAATAAGATACAAAGTAACGAGACCTTTTTGACCGACCCACGATTTAAATTTTAAACCTTAGATGTTGAGTCGCATACAAGGCGCAGCCAGGGCCTAGAGACATGTCCGGCACCAGATGAACCCGACAAGGGTGGCTCATGGATAAGCCAAGAATACACAGTGTTTGAAGATAAAATATATCAAGTGGGCCGACATGTTGCAATCACTTAGGTCAATAAAAGATAAAAAAAGACATGTCGACACCATACACCCATTTATGTGATTAGCCGCATAAATAATAGTAAATGACAGCATGATTTTGGTACGGTGTAATTCACCTAGTACCATATGTGTTGGATGGATAAAAACGAACCTAAATGGCCCCAAATGGGCCAAATCCTCTATGTTATGCCGTCTCCCGGGTTCACCCTTGGCTCTAAATTGATCTCTTCCATGTAATACCTTTGCGGTAAGATTGTCCGTGATAAATGTTTTATAATTAAAAAATTTAGAATATGTTTAACAATATTTCTTAACAATGTTCTGAAAAAATAGATTAGCATTGTGTCGTCTCAAGGGGTGATCGCTCTTATCTCTAAATTCTTCCTCATGTCGTTCATAAGATACTATCATAGTAAAATTCTTCAAACAAGACTTTATATAATTGAAAAGCTTAAAATTTGTTTATCAATATTTTAAACATTTTTTAAAAATAGTTCATAATTATTTTCAAGAACAAAACTCTGTTTGGAATTTCAAATATGAAAATACAATTTTCTTAATTTATGCTTCATGAAAAATGTTACACCTTTATACATCATGTAAAAGTTCTCATAATATTCTCTATATTATCAATTATTACTCAAAACACTTTATAAAAACAATTAACAATACTTCAAATTTGTTTTTAAAAGTAGTTGATTTTTAAAACAAAATTTTCTATCAAAGTCTATCATTTTTTTTTTCAATTAGAAAATTGTTTGTGTTCTATAGAACAAAACAACGATCTTCAGGTCTAATTTTCAAATAGGCTCTTAAAATTTTAGAAAATTACATAGTATCAAAAGCATATCGGTTTTAAAATATCTAGTTGAACTTTAATATATGATTTCTCATGAGATCCATATCCTAATCATATTCTTATATTCCTATTCTTTTTTTTCAACCCACTCATGCATTCCTTGTACCATAACAATATTATTGTTCCTAATCATATTTTTTTCATCATTTATTTATATTTTTAATGTCCTTAATCACAATTTTTTACACATGGGATATTTAACCCCACCCATAATTTTGGTAGCTTTAAAATTATAACTATCCAAAAGATTTTGATAGGCAGATGAGTACCCAATGTATGGGTCTTGGTGGGGAGAATTTATTAATTTGGCTTGGGTCTATAGTGGTGAGGAGGGTTGCACCCACTTGCCCACTTGCCCACTTGGCTTTGACCATGGGCCTCAACCCACACGTTTTACCCTTTTTTTTTATTGTTTTTTCTTGGGAAGAATATATATATCAATATTTTAATAAAGTGAAGCGTGTGCGGCACGAGCCCATTGTCTTCTTGGACCGTCTTGGGATCAAACTATTAATTTCACATAAAAGGATAAAACTTACCCTAATCACAATCACGCCCATCATTTCATATATATATATATATAAATTAAGTCAATATGTCTTATGGGTTCCTATAATAATTAACAATTCTTATATTAAAGTAAACGTCTTATCATCGGGAAAAAAATTACCATTATTACTTATTTTATCATTTTTAATACGAGAACTCTAATCGCGTATGATTTTTATCTACCTAAATATCTAAATAAGTTGCTCGAAACTTCTCTATTTACTTATCATCCATCTACATCATTAATCATAAGTCCATTCTTTGTTAACATGACTTGGTTCATTGATTAAGGACACATATTTCATCATATTTCCTTTAAGAACCTATTAAAGCAATATACGTGTAAAGAGACATTAATCTCATTATCTAGCAATTGATGCACGGCATCTTCTCACAGAGTTCAATTTCATCAGGTCCATATGAAGAACAACAGGGCCTTAGATGAGTCTTCTACGGGAACTTTCATTCAAAGCTTGTAACAGTGTTTCCCCTCATCTTCCAACACCAATACGCCAAAACTTGTCCAGAAGGGAAGTGGGATAAGAAGTAGGGTTGAAGGGAGGGGATGGGTTAAGCTTAGAAAGAAATAGCAAATGGCCGAAGATGGGATGTCACCATAAGGAATAGTGACACAAGAGAAGGTTTTGGAAGGTAGCCAAAGTGGAAAATAATGGAAGAGGGTTGGAAACTGGACGTAAGCAGATGAGGCGAAAGCGTGTGGCCTTGTCACATTACCAACAGTCTTCTACACACTCTAATACACAAAATTACAAATAAACAAAAAAAACTAGGTATACCCGTATAGAGGTACCCCCCTTCATGTGTCATTAGCCTAGAGGCCCTCTTTTTGTGGGTCCATCTCCTACTTTTCCTTTTCATTTTTTGCATTTTTTTCATTTTTTTAAAAAAATTATTTTTTTATTTTGGGGTTTTGTCCTCTTCGCTTCTCTCTCTAGATATTCCTCATTTACGGTAGATGCCAGTGCATGAACCTCCTCTCTTCTCAAATTTTCATTTGCCAATTATAGCCCTTTGCTGTCAAAAAATAGGACAGCTGCGTTGAATCATTTGTCTTTGCATTCTTCCCAGGTTACCCCTCTCCCTTTCTTTTATTCACCAAATTGCCACCACTCGTAAAAATTGTTTTATAGAATTTAGGAAATATGAAAAATAATTTCTCCTTTTTTTTCTCAGTACTGCAGTATATAATTTTTTTCACTCTTTAAGATTGGATTGAAAATTCTTCTTTTTTTTAATTTAATAAAATATTTTTGTCTTCATCAAATAATTTGGCTTATAAAAGGGTTTAAACCTTAGATTCAAGAAAAGCATTGTTTTTCCTATTTAACTTATATTAAAATGCATTATTATTTTAAAAATTATAACTTTCGCTTTAATTTTTAGTCACTTATTTCTAAACATACGTAACCAAATAAAATGTTATTTGTAAGTGGAATCATTTTTAACTTATATAGGAATTTATTTCCGTTTTTAAACTATGACTTTAATTTTAATTTATTGTCCAACCCAACTAACGGGTTTAAAGCTAGTCACCTTCATCTCAATCCCATGTTATTATTTAAATTAATTTCTATAATAAGGTGGGTTAGTCCAAGAAGGGAAATTTCTCATATCCATATCCCCAAAAATTAATTATATTAAAAAATAAATATATTTTGTAAATAAATAAATTTTATAATTTACTTTTATGAAAAATATTTTTCTTATTTTATATGTGATAAAAAAAGATAAAAGTGAAAAAATAAAATCATTTTTATATTTATTTTTTAATATTTATAATTGGAGAGAGACGAGAATAAGATAATACTTAAACTCAAGATGGTTCAGAGATGGATTAAAAAAAAAAAATTTAAACCCACCTTTAACCCTGATTAGTATTATCACAAACCTCATGGTACTAGAAAAAAAAAAGGGATGAGCAATTTGAAAAGTATAAAACACTCGTCCTATTATCATCCCTAGATCATTAAGTTTGGTTTGTAGGAATGGGATGGGATATCGCCGCCCTATTACATCTATCGTCATTACAGGCAATGATACTCATCACCTTTGTCTCTACTCATGTATTGAAGTGGAATAAACTTCAACTTTGATAGCAGAAAATGTGGGAAAAATCCAGAGAAGAATTTGGATTTGGTGTCTGTGACCTGAATTGAAGCAAAGGTTGTGTATGGCCTGATGATAATTGATAAGAATGGGTTGTAGTGTTTTGGACTAATGAGTCTATGAGGATGGAGAAGCACCTGAATTCAAGAAAAGTTAGGCGATTCAACATGCTTTTTTTTTCTAAGTCAAAGTAGGTGATGAATCCATCTATTCTATAAAAGATTAGGTAAACCACCTCATCTCATGTGAAACATTTAGAATTTAATCTCCACACATTTCTCTAGTTTTGCCTTCAAACTCCATCCTTAGGTGTACACATGGATACATGTTTACTTGTCAAAATTTATAGGAGTCCACCTTTAAAGTTGAAGCAAAATACCTCATTCCACAAACAAAATTATTTTCCATTAAAAACTTTGTCACATGTATTTTCTAACTAAAAACTTTATTTTTGCTTTGAAAAATAAAAAATTGTTTTCATAAAAAATTTTAAAATCCGTCTTTTACTTCTAATACAGGTGTTGCTTGCTTTGAATTAATTAACTCTCACACTTTTTAAATGCATTTACAAAAGACTTTATTTGAGAGTAATTCTTTCATGTAGAACATATTTTAAGAAGAATATTTTAATATTTGAATATGTAAAAAATACTTTTATAATATTTTAAAAGTAATGTCTAAGAATCACTTTTAGTAATTCTACTATTTTAAAAAATGTTTGTTCAGCATTTTATTTGAATAAAAAAAGCGCTTCTAATGATTTCAAAATTACTTTTAAATAAGTTCTAAAATAAATAAAATTTCCCTATTGTTTTCACATATGGGATGAACGCTTCTTATAAATGACAAGAACTTTCACTCGTAGCTAATTTGAAGTATACTTATTGCACATAATATCATTAATAACAAATTATTAATTAAACTTGAGTTTTTATTTACTAAAGTAGAAGCAACAATTTTCTTAATTAGAAGTCCATTGAGAGATGAAATGGGATATGTTGTTCCTGATTCAACCGGGGTCAGGTCTATCTAAGTTAGTGGAGGTTTAGACAGTCTTCTTCCCTATGTCGTGCCTCTCAGAGTTTTTGTTCAACAGTGTTAAGATTGGATGAGCTTTTTACTTACACAATGGATGTCCGAACAAGTGGTTCGAGTACGCCTCTCCTAAGTTTAAGTCAGACAAAGATAGTTTGAACTACTCAAATGAGAGAGTGAATATGTCAGCCTATGCGCCTATGCGTACCTTGTTTGTGCTATTAGATGGCTTTTATAATGCTAAAGAGAGCATCACTGTAGTGTTGACTAAGCACTTTGACCTTCTCTATAATGATGATTGTTTTGCAGGTGGCAAGACAATCTTCATAGTTTTGGGTGACTGGCAAGTGTTGTCAACTGATATGCTATGATGTTTAACCATGCAACCGCCTATCCCTTCAACTTATTGATGGCCTGGGGTTACGTGTAGCATTTAATTGACATGGACTTGAAGGCTATCGGAGATCCCTTCAATTGTTCCTATGTTAGGCACAAATGATCACATAGGCCAATGGGTCTTGAAGGCTCAACTGGACAATCCTGTCCGTTTAGGAAGCTCGGTCTCCTTTGATCGCCTGACCTTATAGAAAATAGGGGTCTCATTGTGCCAAGTACTAGATGGGTTGGTAGAGATCCAAATGGGATGTCTTGGATGGATTGCATGCCGATGATAGGCGATCAAGGAGTCCAAATACGAAAAGGGACACGTGAAGGGAGTTCAGGGGAACCCCCACATGATACAATCGTAAGCAATGATGGTTGAAGAAGGCATTTGTTTCAATTTTGAATGCAATATGCTTTAGGGTTGGAAACTTCTCCAACCAAGATGAGACCTTCCAAAAGTGTCCCACAAATTCAAGTTTGTCTCAACAAGTTCATAGCATAAAATTAGGAATATTCCAACAAACCCCCCCTCATTTGGCCGCCAAGAAAATAAAATTTTCTACACACTAATCTCCTGCCTAGAATTCCTTGAAGTGCTTTAGTCAAAAAGCACACTTTGAACAGAGCTTGATGAATTAAATTGAATAATAACTCTGACCACCTTGTTTTTAGGGTTTAATTCAACACATCTGAAAATTTCCTATTTGTTACAAATAAATAAAAATCAGCATTTCATTAGTCATTACATGATTGAACGAAAAATTTCGCCGTCTTTCACTATTTCCTTCAAAATAAAATGAAAAAAAAAATCTAAAAAAAAAAAAATTAATAATAAAATAATTCCCCATAGAATATTTTTTCCACTTTTGAAGGCCAAGGCCACGTGTGATTCCTAAAAGGTAAAGAAAATATAAAAAAATGCATGGTTAAAAGATGTATTTTCCCCCAAACTTTATTCTTATTTCTATAAGAAAGAAAAGGGCCAAAATATTTTAATATTTTCTTTTATTTTTGCCTTAGTTTTTATTACATTTTTCAATTACACTTAATATAAGAAAACTAAATTCCTTTTAACTTTATCTTTATTTTTTATCTAATGTTTTCAATAAATTATTGAGAAATGAATTTTTTTTGGAACTTTCTTTATCTTTATTTAACAAAAAAAATAAGGAAATATATATAAAATATTTTTCTTCTCTTTTTATAATTCTTTTTTTACTTTTTTTTAATTACTTACAAACATAATAAAATCCCAATTGTTTTTTTTTTATAATAATTTTACAGTAAGTTTGATTCCCAAAAAAATTGAAAGAAACAAAATAAAGAGTAATATATATATAAAAACTTAAAAAAGGAAGAACTTTATAAAAAATTTCGCCCTTATTAGTTTATGAAAAAATGGAGGAAAAGATAATTAATTTTTTTTTTTATAAAAAAATACTTTTACTTTCTCATTTTTATCCAAGGAAAATGGGGGAATCTTTTAACATTTTTTTCTTATTTCTTCTTCAATTTTTTTTTTTCTTTTGCTTCACCTATTTTATGGCAACCAAATATACATATGAAGAGAAATATAGTTTCCTTATATATTTTCTTTCCTTTCTCAACCTATTCCCAACAATGACACCCAATCTTAATAAATAGGGATGAGGGATAGATGTGGGACAAGTCACAAAATTTAAACAAAACAAGGTGAGTATGGAAAATTTTTAATTGGGACAAGGGTGAAAATGGGTTTTTACATAGGATGAAGCTATGATGAGGTGTCTACTCCTATGTTTGGTTGAAATAAAAATAAATATTCATAGGAAATTTCAAGACACTCTCCTAACCTATTTATCTTCATCTTAAACTTACGTATTAAATACGAATGTGTCTCTTAAACAACCAAACATGGTCTTAAGAATTGGTTTTTAACGTAAGAAAAGGGCAAAAGTTGGAAAAATTTAAATTATTTCATCTCAATGCCAAAAAGATTTTCATCCTGGTAAATTAGAGTTGGAGGTAGGGGTAATGTGGTAAAACCGTAGCACAGCTACTTTAATATAAAATCCCTAACCTTTTGTTTAGAACTCATTTTTCGGAAGAAAAACCCTGCAAATTCGCTCTTTTTTCGCTTCCAATTTCGAAATCGATTTCCATTTCTCAGCTTTCGAGCCCTCATAATCTCTCCCACAATCTGTGAGAAACGATGTGTGGTGGTGCCATCATCTCCGACTTCATTCCGGCGAGCCGCTGCCGCCGGGTCGACGAGGATTACTTCCCCGCCCTCAAAAAACGCACCTCCGGCAACCACTGTTCCAAGTCGCTGTGGTCCGAAGCCGTCGAGGACGATGACGACGACGACTTCGAGGCCGATTTTCTGGGTTTCAAGGATGACTCCGACGACGAGGAGGATGACATCAAGCCTTCCGCTTTCTCCGCTGCGAAGCCACATGGTAATTTCCCCCTGCCCATCATCCTTCATTTCCTTATAGGGTTTCAGCTTTTTGTGATAAAAAAAAAAAAATTAGTTTTGAGGTGTATCATTGTTTCATCTCCTGGAAATGCGTCTGATTTTTGTGGGACTTTGTTGTTTCGATGGAATTGTTTTTTGTAAAAATAGGCAGTATTCAGTTTCTTGGAAAAAAAAGGGAAAAATTATGAGAGTGAAGCTTCTTAGAAATTTAATCTTTTTTAGTGGGTGAAAATTTATTCTTTTGTTTTTTTTTTTTTGGAGAAGCAAACAAAGTTCTCCATTTATTTTGATGGCTAAATATTGCTATGTTGTTTGTTTTCTTTCTTGTTTTTTTTTTTTCCCAACTGATTAATGATTCTTTTTCATTCTCTCTTAAAGTGTTAAAGGTGAGATTTGTTTGTTGAATCAGCGCCTTGCTTAACTAAAGCTTAGATTTTTTCGTCTTGAATCGCTTTTTTTGTCATTTAACTGTTTAATTTTGTCTGAGATGGGAAGTAGAAACTCTGTGAGAAATGCTTTTGAATCTTTTGGAGATCTAGGTTTTATCTCAAAGAGTTCTGAGTATTGGGTTTGTTTTCCCTTAGTTCTAGAAATTTTAGATTGAATACTTTCCATTGTTGTAGTTAACGGTTGCCAATTTCTTTTGATGCTTCTGTTGTTTCTACTATGTGATAATTATGTTTAATAAATTGATAGAAGATAAAAGTCCCTTCTCAATTGATGAGCCAAGTTAGGTGAAGGTAGGAGCAATCGATCGTCCAAACTGTAACTGCTCTGAGAAATATCAATCGGAGAGTTTCATATTATTGGTGAATGTATGGAAAACATTTAATTATATATTTTTTTCTTGGCATCTGTCATGTTAGTTTCTGTACTCATGGTTTGATTTTCTTTGGTGAAGATCATAATAAGCATTTTCCAATAAAAAAACTACATAAAAAGTATTTTCCTTTATATTTCTATTTTCCAATTAGTATCTTTGATTGGATTTCAACTGATACATGTTTGGCTATTTCATGATTTTCTTTTCTGATGAATGTTTGTTTAAGAAATATCTGTTTTGCCCTTTGATTTGGTGAAGGCTATACAGGTATAAAATCTGTGGAATTTAATGGGCAAGCTGAAAAATCTGCAAAGAGAAAGAGGAAGAATCAGTATAGAGGAATCCGACAACGCCCTTGGGGAAAATGGGCTGCAGAGATCCGTGATCCAAGAAAGGGGGTTCGAGTTTGGCTTGGGACTTTCAACACTGCTGAAGAAGCTGCAAGAGCTTATGATGCTGAGGCTCGGAGGATCCGAGGCAAGAAAGCAAAAGTTAATTTTCCTGATGAAACTCCTTTGACTGCTCCAAAGCGCACCATCAAGGCAAATGCTCAAAAGCTAATTCCAAAGGGTAGCCCTAACTCTTCCCATTCGAATCTGAACCAGAGTTTTAATTTCATGAACAACTCTGATCAGGAATACTATAGTAGTTTAATGGATGAGAAACCATCAACCAATCAATATGGGTATCCAGATTCCTTCCCTGCCAATGGCGAAGTTGGACTAAAATCACTTGCCCCATCTGAGAATGGTCGCATGTATTTTAATTCAGACCAAGGAAGTAACTCTTTTGATTGTTCTGACCTTGGATGGGGAGAGCAGGGAGCAAAGACCCCAGAAATCTCATCGGTTCTTTCAGCTACCCTTGAAGGTGATGAATCCCAATTTATTGAAGATGCTAACCCAAAGAAGAAACTGAAGTCTAACTCTCAGAATGCAGTGCCTGTTGAAGAAAATACTCCAAATGGGCTTTCTGAGGATCTCTCAGCTTTTGAGTCCCAGATGAAGTACTTTCAGATCCCTTATCTTGACGGAAACTGGGAAGCTTCAATGGATGCCTTACTCAGCGGGGATGCTGCTCAGGATGGTGGAAACCCAATGGACCTTTGGAGCTTTGATGATCTGCCTACTGTGGTGGGGGGAGTTTTCTGAGCAAACTTTTCCCTTGCTAGCTGGTCTTCTGTAAATAAAGCTACATGTTAGTAAATTTCACCCTACCATTAACTTATTAATGATTTTGTATCTCTCTGATTCCTTGCTTTATTTGGATGCTTCTTTGCTTCTTAAAAATAGGTTTTCTTTCTCATCTTTTCTGTTTTCAGGAATGGTTGTTGCCAGCGTTGCAGTTTGAGTTCACGGTTGGACATGCATAAGGCTTGGCTGAAGAGTGTTTTCTTAGGTAGCTATTGTTATATGGGGAGTAAATAGGTATTTAGGTATCTTTTACTTTCAAGACTTTGAATTGGCACTTTGAATTTTATGTCTGTATCTTGAAGATTATATGGGTTGGAAGACTGAAACCTGATAAAATACCACCTTTGCTGTTTGTTTCAAACATGGTCACTACTTTCTTAGGACTGTCAGTCCATGGATATGTTTATATATCTGTATTGTGATTTTTATTTTTTATTTTTTATTTTCTTTTTAAAGCTTTGTTATATGGCATAAGTGCCACAGCTAGATTGCTTTGAAAGATTGCTTTGAAAGAGCCGTGAATACTTCTTTCCCAATTCTGTCTCATCTTGTTGACCACCGCCACAAATGTTTGAATTGAGTGTTTGCTTTGCATGCATAGGTATTGGAAATGTAGTAATCATCGTATAGGTTGTGTACTTTATTAACTCCATAATATTTTGTTGGCTCCAATACTTCTATCTACCCACTTCACCTTGTCTAAGAATCCTTTTTCGGCATCATCTTCTGGTGTATGTTTTGGTTGTGTAATTCTGTTCTTGGTACATTGGTTGTTTGGTTTATACTCTTTCTTCGCAAGTCCTAGTTGCACAATTTGTGGGGGGATTCAGGGAGCACATTAGAGGTTTGTTTGGATCTTGAAAAGTACGAGGGGAAATAAAGGCATTGAAAACATCCTGAGGAATGAATCACTCAATTAGTGCTTGGTATTTTCTTTTCTTCCTGTCATCCTTTAACATCCAAGCAGATCCTTGTAAACCAAAACTTGCTCACTTTCTCTCCTGCTTGGAGAGGTGAATAATTCAGTAGTAACTTGAGTTAGGTGCGTCAAACGATCGTTAAAAGGAACAGCACAATTTTGTTGTGGAATTGGAGTAAAAGTAGCTCTGTATTCCCTTATTTTTGCTTTGTTTATCTTCTTGCGAAAGAGAGGTGAGGAGAAATTTCTTCATAGATATGTATCCCCTTCTTTTTTGTTATCTTAGTGGAAAGGGTAACGAGGTGTAGCATAACCAACACTAGCACATCAGAACTCTGCCTGCTGGATGTAGTCCTCCCCGGCATGCCACCATCAAGGGAATTTTCACGGCCACAATTAACCCCCACTGCCACCAATCCACCCATGCCTGCAGCAGCCTCCATTATTTCTGACCCCTAGCAATCAGTCACAAAGGACCTTCTAGTCCTGGTCACTGGTGGCATTGAAATCTGCAGTCATGGACCATTGGTGAGTTTGAACAAACATTGGTTATTGAATAGAGTGTTAGCAATGCAAGGCTTCAACATGTGGTAATGATGCTGGAGAGGTGTTAAAGAAGTCAGGACACACATGATGAAGATTGAAAGTTATGGTGATGTAGGTGAAAGTGCTTGTGTTGTTGGTGGTGGAGGTTGCCAAGTGAGTGGCATAACTGGTGGAAATGGTGGTTGTTACTGATGCATACTGCTTTTCTACTGATAGTTGCAATATACGATTCTATCTAGGTTTTCAAACCCCTCATTTATGCTTTGCCATACCGACCAGCCATTCACAACTATTCTACTTTTACTTTTCCTGCCTTGCCAGATTATTCAGGCATACATTTAATCTGCACATTTTTTATTTCTTTCACCTGTCCTCATCACTCTTGTATTTATTGGTTCCTTCAATCTTTTACCATATGAAGTGGGTTGTGCACATGATGGCCCCCACCGCATTCGACACTCACTTTTTTGTGGGTTTTGCATTAATTTCAAAATTAGCACAATTTACTGAAAAAGAAAAGAAGTATGTATTTTTTTTTTTTTTCTCCTAGTGCATTGTAGTCTGAAAGTGAGGTTTTCTTAGGGACAAACCCATGTGTCAATGTTGGAGGCTTGAAAAAAATGGTGTTTGGATTTGATGCTTAAGATGAGTGTCGGCCCTGGGATAGTGCTTAAACCCTAGGGGTGATTAGCAGAATCATGACTTGAATATTGATTAATGGGAGATGTCAAATCCCAAGATCTCGATCATATGTTAGTTGAGATTGCTGTTACACGTGGTGGAGGGTGGTGGGGTTAGTTGAAGGGTGAAGGGTGGTTGAGGTGTGAGGCTGAGCTGAGCTGAGGGAGGACTCTCCAAAAATGATGAGAGGTGAGGTGAGGTGGAGGTGGGGGCCAATTTTTATTTCTTGGAGATCACAACACCTAGTTTCATGAGCCCCTGCTACTGTTTCTACTGTTTTTGTGCAAATGGACAAGGACGAGGACAACCAACATCATCTTCGATTCATCAAACTGCATAAAGGCATCCTCGTGATTTTTGTTGTCACAGAGACAGAACAGAAGGCAGCAGCAGCAGCAGCAGCGCCCTTTGCCCACGGCCGCGGGAGACTCCCCCACCCCCATTACCACATACACCAAATCCATGATTACCATGTGATTCCATCTTATTATGGGGTTGTTAAAGGGGCACATAGGCCCTGAGTCCAAGGCACAATGACTCCCAAGTTGTCGTGGCCTTTCTAAATTGAACATATTTGATGATATATGAGCATATAACAAATATTGTACATGCATCTTTAAGTTGTATTTCACTTTGTTTATGTGCGTGTCATATGCCTAGGCACAAGGCCTTTTTTTCCCGCCTTTGCGTGGCCTTGCGCCTTTCATAACTACGTAACCTCTTCCCTCTGCCTTTTTCCCTTTTTAGCCTCCCCTTTTATTGATATTGTTGTTGGAGTGAAGGAGAGAGTAACCCACTTTGCCACTCAACGTCTCATTCTTAAATTTGGTCATACCAAACCCTTTTGAATTAGGGATGATGGACATTTGATCTCGTTATCAAACCCTATATAATCGACTTGGAATTGAGCAAAGGCTATAATGATCTTGTCGTACTCATTATGATCAAATTTTTGACATGTCGATCAACCACCCATTCACTAAAAGATTCCAAGATACCAAATTCAAAATCTATATAGTTGAAATTTATGATCAAATTTGACCCATTGAATAAAGATAAGTAGGGATGTTTTAATTGCAATTTTGTAGCACTCGCTTTTTCTCCCTCACATGGAAACTGAAGGGATACTGTTCCATTTTTATGTTAGAGGCAAATAGTTTCTACACATTATAATTCCAATTTTAAGGAAGATAATCACAAAAATTTGAAAGCAGTGTCAATGACCAAGAATTTGGTGTTAAACGAATTCATAGAGTGGAGGCCTAAACTTGAAAGCGACCTGTCTATAGCTTGGGTTGGATCCAAGGCCACCCAGGAGAGGTCCACACTCAACCCCATCAATTTTCAGACATATGGTGGACCTGTCTATCAGCACAATGAGTACCCTCAACACAAAGCAAACCCCATCATCGACCCCAATTATAGAGGACCCACTAATCTGAAACAAATTTGAAGGCCCAACCCCATTTATTGGTGCTTGATAAGATATAGGCCCAGGACACAGGGATGGCTGTACCAGCCTCCCAGGCCAACTTGCCTGAAATGTTAAGAATGATGAGACCATCAACTTTTATGCGTTGGTTAGCTAATGTAAAAATTAATGAACAAATTACAGAAGATCAAGATCATGCCCTGATTTTAGAGGATATCAGTTTTCCATAATCTATGATACTAATAGGGAAGAGATGGAAGCTATAGGGACTTTAAACAATCATGCCCTGGTGCCTCTTGGAAGTATGCTGATCAGGGCTCAAGCAATCTTTGCCTTCCAGTTCCTGTTAGTCTGAGCAGAGTATGAAGACTCTGGGCAGACATTAGAATGCCGAGAAAACACAAATGTCAACTCAACTGAGCTTAACACAAATTAACAATGTAATACCAATCATAATGAATTGATCAAAAATTTTATTGTATGGAATATATGCCAAAACTAGAGTATTTCCCTTTGAAGAAGTCATCCCTTTCTAACAATAGAAAGGTTTGGGAATTGGGAGTTAATCCTAGCAAGGAAGGAATAAGAAAGGGCTTCAATCAGAGGATAACATCGTATTCCTTCTTCCTATGGAAGTAGTGCCATGTACTAATTAAAAAACTAAACAGAGGAACAGTTAAATTACTTAGGCTAATTAAACTCCAAGATGAAGAGCTGCAATGGCTGTTCCAACACATAATTCAAATTGTTTGTCTTTACAACTCCACCATGCATATTCTTTCAAGAGGTGTTGTTTCTTCTTTCTCATCATCCTTCTTTCCATGGCCATGATGGTGGGTGTTGCTATATTGACCATTGTCTTCATCTTGAAGCCCCAAAAGCCTGTTTTCTCCCTCCAAACAATGAGTTTGGAGTCCTATAAGCTAGACGTATATTCAAATTCAACCCTGTTTATTTCATCTGTTATTTCATTAACTTTAAATGCTCAAAATCCTAACAAGGTTGACCTAGGTTTTAGCCCTTCAAGACTTGATATCCTCTACAAGGGACTTCCCATAGGAGTAATACATGTTCCTGGATTCTACCTGCCTGCTCACAGCTATAATGTGCTTGTGAAAAACCGGGTTTTGTTTCCCTGTGTGAATGTTAGCCAAATCATTTCTGAGGTTTCAAGGCAAACACTGATTCAGATGAGAATACTAGGTGACATTGGAGCTCACGTGCGGGTGTTTCATATAACCCTACCGAAAATCAAGGTCTGTCTTGCATCTTCTTTTGTCAAGATGAAGCTCTACTCTTTAGCAGCCATGAAAGTAAACCCTTTATTGTGAAAGAAATAAAGCTATGAACACAATGCCCTTTCCTGCTTCCCTGCTTCATCTACTCTGAAATTGTCTTGCTACATTAGTCTGAAATATAAAGAGCTTATTTGGGAACAATTTTAGGAAGTGTTTATAATCTTTTTAGCACTTGAAATTTCGAGTGCTAAAAAGGTTAGAAAAGATTTCTAGAATCATGACCAAATGGATTCTAAAGCTTGTATGATAGGATTTTACTTTGAAAATTTGTTCTTGTGTTTCCCATTTGTGTAGCTTGCCCTGGACTGCAACATTAATATTGATTATCAAGAGCTCACATTCAAGAATGAATTGTATGCCATGACAGTAGCACAAAATCTCAACGTACGTCCTCCCTTATCACTTTTGTTTGTCCTCTTTTCCCTTATTTTGGTAGTTGTTTAAATATTTTACATATCTGTTTATCTATTTATGTATCCATTTTTGACGTCTACTTTTCCTTTCCAGGCAGCATTTCCTGCTAACATCCAAACCTTCTCCAAGAACTGTTCAGTAGCCTTCTTAATCTAAACATGCACTATTGAGAAATATAATGTATCATTTTGATTGTTAACAGAGGTTTTGTTCTCTTATGGCATCCCTTTCCCATTGGAAGTATAGTTATTCTAGTTTAATCAACATGCCAAAGTCCAAATGGCTAGAGTTTTTGTTTCATGTGGAACTTCTCTGATTGTAGATTTCTTAGAACTGGTTATTTTTTATCCCAGAAGATATTAAGGAAGAAAAAAAAATGTTAAAAGAAAAATGATTTTCTCATATTTGATCATAATATGATTTTCCTTCCAAATTTTCAGGAATCAAACATTGCGTATATGTAAACTTTAAACAAGGGTTATATTGATTAATTCTCGAGAAGCCTTGATCTCACAAGGCTAGAAATGCTTTTTGTTTCTTTCAAAATCACTCTCAAATAAGCTTTCATTTAAGGGTAGGTAGAAAAAAACCCTTCTGTCATATTTTTTCATCTTTGTCTAAACCTTGCAGGATCATCATTTTATAAATTTTGGGTGCAAACCCTTCTCTTAAAAAAAAAAAAAAAAAAATTCAAAAACCCTCTGCATTGACCAAAAACTATACATAAATACTTGATTGGCTAGGTGGGCATTCTAGATAAAATGAGTACTTTTGAACCATTCTACCACATTTTTTAACTTAATCAATAATCTAAGTCAATAGTCCATGTGCAGTATGCATTAATAAAAAACACCCAAATCAGCTTTTCTGAAATAGATCTTCTTCATCACAAGTGATGACCATTTAACTAACTTCAACTTGCAACTGCATTTAAGGCGGGAAAAAGCTATGCTCTGGGCCAGTCAAAGATGAATACAACTACACATATTTTTCCTTTTCACACCACATTAAAAAGGTTAAGAGAATTAAAGAAAAAAAAAAAAAAGGCTTCACATGTGGAAACAGCAATAATGTTGCTGACAGCAGATGCATGAAGGACTGCCAAGGACCCAATCAGAAGTTGCCACATTGATGATACTAAAAACAAATTGATAGTTGTTATGCCACATAAAGCAAATAAAATTTGACCTTCTCGAATCTTTTGTTGGCCTCCAGTTAACAGTGCTCACTCTGACAAGCTCCTTTCCCCAAAACCTCATCACCCATCTCATTTACTTCCCCAATTTCCATCTTAATTTTATGTTTTTTAATTGCCTCAAACTCAATTCAAACTTAACGCTACTCATGAATTTTGATGTGTCGAGCAATGGTGGATCTACAATGTATATCAAGCTGATATGGGTTACAACAAATGGATAGTTTAAACTTGAGACTTCCCGTAGAACAAGCCTCTGATTCACAAGTTTAGGGTTAATGTACAAGCTATTTTGTCTGAATTTGAATTTAGATTGCTAATTCATTGACAATTAACGGAGTTCCAAAGCAGGTATGAACATATATTTGTGTGGATAGTTTGGTCATTTCAATAGTAGCAACAATGAGGTTAGTACATTTATGGGTCAATTATAAGTAGGCATGATGATGAGTAAGACTAAGGTGAAGAAGTCTTAGCCATGGCCAGGCTGATCAGCTCCCTCTCTTGCATCTTGATTCTAACTATACTTCTCTTCCCAACAATCTGTCTCAGCAAAACCCAGAACCCAGAAAGCCAAGCAGCAGAAGCATCAGCAGCCTTGTTCATATTTGGAGACTCTTTCTTTGATTCTGGAAACAACAATTACATCAACACCACAACACTTGACCAAGCAAATTTCTGGCCTTATGGAGAGACCTACTTCAAGTTCCCAACAGGGAGATTCTCTGATGGCCGTCTTATATCAGACTTTATTGGTGAGATTTGGAAGCCTTTTGTTCAGTTATCTGCTATGCAAATTCACTTGGCTTATAGGCCAACTAGGCCTTTTTATCTCTTCCACTTACTCTTCCTTTTTTATCTGTCACTTTCGTTGTAGCACAATATGCAAAGCTGCCCATGATTCCTCCCTTTCTCCAACCGGGTGTTCATCAATTTTACTATGGAGTGAACTTTGCATCTGCTGGAGCAGGAGCTCTTGTCGAAACGTTTCAAGGGGCGGTACGTAAATTCTACAGTAGATATCAACAAAATATGCTTTGTTACTGCTGTTCTAGATAATGTGAATGTACATGATCAATCATATTTTGCATACTGTCTTGCTTTTGAGATTACCTGGGGTTGAGATGAGAGAGTGTTGGAAGTCCATTTGCTTCCAAATTGACAAAGTCAATGGCTGAAACCACCTTTTTTTTGGTGAGTTTTGACAAGTCTTTTAGCTCACATGGGTAGGGGCCAGTTGAGGGGAGAGAGAAACACAGCTCCAAGCTATATGTAGATTTGATTTGTGAATACTCAACCCCTGAAAAGGTAAAGGGAAGTGA
This sequence comes from Vitis vinifera, assembly GCF_030704535.1. Taxonomy (NCBI): domain Eukaryota; kingdom Viridiplantae; phylum Streptophyta; class Magnoliopsida; order Vitales; family Vitaceae; genus Vitis; species Vitis vinifera. The sequence goes on from NC_081813.1 coordinate 397,773, forward strand.
TAAACTTATCAAATTGTTTTGTTCAAAGTTCAAACTGCTTATTTTATATATAAGCTGCTAGAAAATCTAGCATGACTCCAAAAAGGTAGATTGGCAGTTATGGACTTTTAGCAGAGTGTAAAGACAATTTGAAATAGACATGAATCTACCAGTGATCATTCTTAGAAAAGAAAATGATTCAAGTTAGGCGTTTACAAAACCTACTCACTTCAATAGTAAGGGATTACTTGAATTGTGAATCTTCTTGAAACTTACTAGAAGGTGGTGTGATTCATTTTCAGGTAATCGATCTCAAAACACAGCTAAAGTACTATAACAAGGTAGTGATTTGGTTGAGACACAAGCTGGGCAATTTTGAAGCAAAGATGAGACTATCAAGAGCTGTGTATTTGTTTAGCATTGGGAGCAACGATTACATGAGCCCGTTCTTGACTAATTCTACTATACTAGACTCCTACTCTGAATCAGAATATGTCGGTATGGTGATTGGCAACTTGACAACCGTTATCAAAGTAAGCATCACTCCTATTTTCAGCTTCTTCAACAAACACTTTAGGATAAATCACTGAGAACTCAACTTAGGCATTTGAGACTAGCACTTTTAAGGACAGTGCTTTCATCTTCATGAGATCAAATGTGGTTAATTTATTAATGCCCATGCTTTGAATTATTGTTAATTTGGCAGAAAATATATAGTAGAGGAGGCAGGAAATTCGGGTTTCTCAACTTGCCACCATTGGGTTGTTTTCCAGGCCTCAGAGTACTCAAACCAGATAAGAATGGTAGCTGCTTAGAGAAAGTTTCAATGCTAGCAAAGTTACATAACAGAGCTCTCTCCAAACTTCTTGTAAAATTAGAAAACCAGTTACTTGGATTCAAGTACTCATACTATGACTTCAACAGCAATCTCAAACAAAGGATGAATCGCCCCGCTAAATATGGTACATATTACATACATGTCATAGCAATTCTCATTTCAGGTTTGTTACTGCTGATCATTAACTGAAGTTTGCTTTGTTGAATGGGGAAAATGCTGGTGTCACAAAGGTTTCAAGGAAGGCAAAACAGCATGCTGTGGGACGGGCCAGTTTCGGGGAGTATTCAGCTGTGGAGGAAGAAGAATAGTGAAGGAATTTCAGTTGTGTGAGAACCCAAGTGAATATGTATTTTGGGACTCTTTCCATCTCACTGAGAAGCTATACAAGCAATTAGCTGATGAAATGTGGAGTGGATCTCCCTACTCTGATGTTGTTAGGCCTTACAGTCTCAAAAACCTATTCTTCCCAAGAGTATAGCTTTTTCAATTTTTATAGCTACTGTTATAGAAATTGGAATAAAACAAGAAACAGAAGCAATTTCACTGATTTTTTTTTCCTGCTAATAAATCAATGAAACCCAATTTCCATGTTCTTCAGGATGGAAAAATTGTACCTGTGCTATGTAGATTCTCAGTATAGTAGAGCTGATCTCTGTTTCCAGCTGAATCAGAAAAATATTCAATCAAATAATTGCTCCTGTAGCTGCAGTAAGAAACAAATTAAAATTGAAACCCTAATAGAACAATATTACATCATCTTGACCCAAAACAAACACACAGAAAAATGAAATTTTTTTATTACCAGATAAGAACAAAATTCAGAAAAGTCATGGCTGAACTGACTCTGGTTTTATTGACCATTTGATGAACTGATAAAAGATTTTTATCAGATGGGAATGTATGTAAAAGTTGGAACAAGGGAGAAAGATTACAGTAAATGAACCAGACATCAAATGGCAAGATTCAGCAAATCTATTTTTAGTTCAATCAAATAGGTGTTCTGCTTGCCGCAATGAGAAACAAATTAAAACTGAATAACTTTACGTAATAATATTGGTCCATCTTGACCAAAAATATACACAGAAGAAAAAGAAAATTCTTGATTACCAAATAAGAACAATGAAAAAACGTCATGGCTGAGCATATTCTGACTGCCAAAGTCATGATCAGACATAATTCAATCTCTGCATATTGGTGGATGGCACTGCTAGTTCAACAAAAAGGAAAACTTGTTATCTATTTGATCTACCTTGCAAAATTGTCTTCACTGGGCTATATAGAAGTAGGGAGAATGATTACAGAAAGTGAATCAGACATTAAATGGCAAATCTAAGCTTTCATATAATCTATTTGTCGGTTGTTTGTGTATGTATTATCATCCCAACCAGCAGCCAGCCCCTGCACTTTTCATCTTTGGTGATTCATTTTTTGATGCTGGAAATAGTAACTTTATCAATACCACCACTGATTATCAGGCAAAGTTCTGGCCATACGGGGAAACCTTCTTTGACTAAACCACTGGAAGAGTTTCCGATGGCCGCATGATCCCTGATTTTATAGGTGAAAGGACTAGTTTAGTATGTTGTTTTCTTTTGCATCTGAATAAGCTGTTGCCCTCCTGACTTTTGTTGGTTTGCTTCAGCTGAGCATGCAAAACTCCCATTCATTCCACCATATCTACAACCTGGTAATGATCAATTTTCTTATGGGGCAAATTTCGCATCTGCTGGAGCTGGAACCCTGGATGAGATTAATCAAGGATTGGTATGTCTTCTCTTGAAAAGGGATTACAATAACCTAAGGAGTTGGTACTTGGTGCTGCAGGCACTAATGGCCTTGAAATCTAATTGGGCCAACGCAGCTCAGTTGATTATGTCACTCCATATTCAAGTCCATACTCTTGATCACAACCCATTTCATGTTTAGGCTTGCTTATTAATAACAGGCTGAAATCATTGCATCTAAACTAATTTGACTTAACTTTTTCGGCTAACTTGGCTTTGCTCTTTTTTATTTACTTGTACAGCACCAAACATTTTTGTCTTGAGAACATGGTTGTATACCATTTTCAGGTGATAAGCCTAAACAGTCAGCTAAGCTATTTCAAGAATGTGGAGAAACAGTTTAGGCAAAGGCTAGGTGATGAAGCTGCCAAGAAAGTGTTGTTTGAAGCTGTGTACTTGATCAGCATTGGCACCAATGACTACCTGAGTCCCTTCTTCAGAGACTCCACTGTGTTTCAGTCCTACTCTCAGAAACAATACATAAATATGGTGGTCGGCAATTTGACAGAAGTCATCAAAGTAATATAGCATCTTTTGTCTTTGAAACCATTTTTTCTACTTAATATGCTAGAGAATGTTCTTTTTTACATTAAAAACAGTTTTATTTTTCTATGTTTAGCCCTTACTGTTTATCTATGTTTCAGGAAATATATAAGAAAGGAGGAAGGAAGTTTGGGTTTGTTAATTTGGCGCCATTGGGTTGTCTACCAATCATGAAAGAAATCAAACTCCAACAGGGAGGCACCGGTGAGTGCATGGAAGAAGCCACAGAGCTAGCAAAACTACACAACATAGCTCTCTCCAAGGCCCTGAAGAAGCTAGAGATCAAGTTAAAAGGCCTCAAATTTCCAATTTCCAATTTCTATACTCTCCTTGAGGAAAGAATGGACAAGCCTTCAAAATATGGTATGCTGCCCTCTTCTTCACATTATGTGATTTTCCCTGTGGCTCAATTGCACTTCTGTTCTAACTCACCTTTTGTGTTGATGCTGCTAAGGTTTCAAGGAAGGGAAGAAAGCATGTTGCGGTTCGGATCCCTACAGGGGCCTTTTGAGTTGTGGAGGGAAGAGAACAATAAAAGAGTATGAGTTATGCAGCAATGTAAGCGAACATGTGTTCTTTGATTCAGCTCATTCTACCGACAAGGCCAACCAGCAAATGACTGAGTTAATGTGGAAGGGAACTGGCAATGTCACAGGACCCTACAATTTGGAAGCGTTCGGAGATAGTCAAGAATAGATAGAGAGTAAATAATTTCAGACATCTTCCTGACACTCACATATGCCAATGAATAAATTATCAGTCCAATTCATTTGTACTTCGTATTTTCAAACGCCTGATAAATGTACTCAATACTGTGTTTCTTCAGAATGAAGGTTTAGTTCAGACAATTGGACTGGAAGTAGTTTCCAACTAATAAATTTAGCTTCTTGCTACTTCTATCAAATAATTTCTCTGCTTGCAGAAATAAGAAGCAGATTAAAATTGAAACCTTATTACAAGAATGTGGAAATCCGAAGGAAATTCAGTTGTGTACACAGTTGTGTTACAACTACAATTGTATTATAGTTGTATCACAGCTATGATATAGTTGTACTTCAGCTGTTATAGTTGTATTTCCTATTCTAAGTTTATTTCCTGATTTTATGTGAGACTTTCTCTCTTAAAATTAAGGATTAGATTTTTTTTTCTAAAGAAGATAGCCTTAGTCATTCATGTATATAAATATCGATACTATAATCATTTTGATAAAAATTATATATATTTTTTCTCCCTAAAATTTCTTCATGGTATCAAAAAGCATATTTTGAACTATTCAATCTCGTCCATAACCAAATACCGAATAGCCACCAAAAAGGACTCCTCAACCTCAGAAGTCACCTCCACTCAAGAAGTTCCTATTCCGAGCAATAATGGAGGATCGGATGGTGTTGCTCTTCTCATTACTGGACACAAATGGAATGGGTAAAACTATCTTCAATAGTCTCATGCATGCAATCATGATGTTCATATGTGGTAGAAAGAAGGATGACTACCTCATTGGTGCAGTGCCTCAACCTACGAAAGAAGGCTCAAAATTCAAAGGATGGAAGGTTGAGAATAATATGGTTATGTCTTAGTTAATTAACTCGATGAATAATGACATAAAGGAAAATTTTATACTCTATAAAATAGAAAAAGATATCTAGGAAGTAGTAAAGGAGATTTATTTTGATATGGAAGACACAACAAAGACATTTGAAATAGAAGGGATCCTCTATAAAATAGAACTACAAATTTTTATTAGGTTTGAATAAAAATCTGATGAAGTTCGATGCAAAATATTGGGAACTAAACTTTTACCCAACATCCGAGAAGTTGCCTTAAAAGTGCGCCGAGAATAAAGTAGAAAGAAAGTCATGTTGAGGCCACAAACTAACCAACCTATCACCTAGGGTTTAGCCTTAGTAACTCGTGGTCCTCCTTATCCTCCTAATGGCAATCGAGAAAGAAAAATGAGAACTTAGTGTGATCATTATCGAAAACCAAGTCATATGAAGGACATGTGCTAAAAAATCCATGGGAAACCAGCAAATTGGAAGTCGTTAGGTTCTCAAAATGATAGATAAAGTTAAGGACACTATGTCACCATTAAGGACAACCTAGCACCACCTAATTCTAGTATGTTCAACAAAAAGCAATTGGAATTGTTGCAAAAAATGTTCAACTAATCCTAATAAGAGGCAAATTCCTCTAATTCTATCATTAGGTCCGAATCCTTAGTTCAAAAAGATAATTTTCTTACTACCCTGAAAGTAAAAAAGGAAAATTTGAGTCCTTAAATTGTTGACTCAAGAGCTTTTGATCACATGACTGGAGATGCCACAATTTTTCAAAATTATACACCTTGTTATGGGGATTATATGGTTCGTATAGTTGATAGTTCTCTCTCAAAGGTAGCTGGTACAGGTTCTATTGCCATCTCTATGGACCTAACTCTTGACTCTTTTCTTTTTGTTTCGAACTTGGATTGCAATTTGTTGTCCATTAGTAAATTCACTTACGAAAAGAACTATGTTAATAATTTTTTTCTAAACTATTGTGTTTTTCAAGATTTGAATTCAAGGAAGATGATTGACAATGCTAAGGTGTGTTCAAGACTCTATATCTTCAAAGTGGCTAATTATATTGAAAGACAACCTCAATCGGCAATTGGTGAAAAACGTTATCTTTTTGTTTTTAGTTCTAACAAAGATAGTGATGTTATATTGTGGCATTATTGTCTAGGACATCCTAGTTTCACGTATCTCAAAAAACTCTTTCCATTATTATTCACTAAAAGTTCAAATGTTTTTCATTGTAAAATTTTTTAATTATCCAAGCATGTTTGTAAGTCCTATCCAATTCAACCATACAAACCATCTCATCATTTTTCCATGATACATAGTGATGTTTAGGGCTCATCTAAGATAAAGAACATAACATGGACTAGATAGTTGTGTGTCCTTTGTAGATAATCATATTAGAAGTTTTTTGGATATTCCTAATGAAAGAAAAATCAAATGTGAGTCAAATTTAAAAAAAAAAAATTATAACATGATTCAAACCCAATTCCATGTCAAAATACAAGTGTTGATAACTAACAATGTTATAGATTATTTCAATTCTATTGAGGGAAATTCTTATGAAGAAAAAGAATAGTTCATCAAAGTTATTGCATTGATACTCTTCAGCAAAATGAGATAGCTGAGAGAAATAATAGACACTTATTAGAAGTTACAAGGGCCCTTATGTTCTTCTCCCATGTCCCAAAGAATTTTTGTGGAGAAATTGTACTTATTATAATCGATCTCATCAATAGAATGTCTTCCCGGCCATGTCTTAAGTTTCCAAACATCGTGCAAAGTCTTTCTCAAATCATACCCTAGGACTCGACTCATCTCCTCCATGAAAGTGTTTGATTGTTTAGCCTTTGTTCACATTCCCCAACAACATCAAAGTAAGCTTGATCCCAAGACTATTGAGTGTATTTTCCTAGGAACTCTCCAAATCATAAGGTATATAAGTGTTCATCTCCCATCACAAAAAGGTTCTACACCTCCATGGATGTGACATTCTTTGAAAATCAACCTTATTACTCCAAAACTAATATTCAAAGGGAGAATATAATTCAAGAATACTAGTTTTGAGAAATAGAAACCATGATTGAACCTCAAACACTTAAGTTTATTATAGTTCACAATTCTAATCCTATCTTTCTTGCTCTAAGTCTCCTGTTCCAAACTACCGAATCCGTAGACATTAAGTCGAGTATTCTTCTTTGCCCAAACCAATCTCAAACTATTAATAATAGTGAATTCATTATCTACTCAAGGAAAAAGAAGTCTTAAAAAGATATAGAGTAACAAACACATCTTGAGCTAGTACATGAAACTGAACTGAATTCAGTCCCAAAAGAGACACACTCAAGTAACATTTATTCTAATCCTAATGAGCCAAAAGATGATGGACTCAATTTACCAATTTCCAAAAAGAAATAAGTAAGATATTGCATAAATCATTCAATTTATATAATTTTATCTCCTACAAGAGTTTGTCACAGGTTATTGGGTTTTTGCTACCAATATCACATAATTGGATTCCCAATAATATCCAATAAGCCCTACAAATACCTGAATGGAAGACAACCACTGAGGAAGATATCTGAGCTCTTAAAAAGAATAGGACATGAGAACTTGTTGAACTTTCAGAAAGAAATAATCCAATCAAGAGTAAGTGGATTTTCACAATCAAGTACAAAGCAAATGGGAATGTGGATAGATACAAAGCTTGACTAGTTGCTAAGGGATTTACGCAATTCTATGGAATGGACTACCAAGAAACCTTTGCTCCAATTGCCAAATTGAACAAAATTCGTGTTTTGTAGTTGTTAGCTAATTGGCCTTTTCATCAAATGGACATAAAGAATGTCTTCCTCAATGGTAACTTAGAAAAAAAAGTGTACATGGAAATTCCTTCATGTCTTAAGACTAAGATAAACATTAACAAAGTCTGCAAACTAAAAAATCCTTATATGGTCTCAAGCAATCTCCTAGAACTTGGTTTGATCATTTTACCATAACTATAAAGAGGTTTAGTTACTCTCAGTGTCAATCTAATCACATGCTATTTGTAAAACACACAACTGAGGGAAAAATTGTCATTATCATCATTTATGTGGATGACATAATTCTGACTGAAGATCATAAAGAAAAAATAGGCAAAACTCAAGAGTTTCTTACTCATGAGTTTGAAATTAAAGACCTAGGGAATCTCTAATATTTTATTGGGATGGAAATTACTAAATCAAAAATGGGTATTATAGTCTCCCAACATATGTTCTAAACTTACTAAAGGAGACTGGGATGCTTGGTTCTAAACATATAGGCACACCTATGGACTACATTACTAAACTAAGAATTGTTGAAAGAAGTGCTTTAGTGGATAAAGGGAGATATCAAAAGACTTGTGAGAAAACTCATTTATCTTTCTCACATAAAACCAAATATTGTCTTTTTAGTTGGCATGATTAGCAAATTCATAAACAATCCAACTAAGGAACATATGAAAGTTATGCATAACTAACCGAAGATCAACCTCAGGATATTGCACCTATGTATGGGGGAATTTGATTACTTGGTGAAGCAAGAAATAGTCTATTGTAGCTTAGAGTAGGGCGTAAATATAATTTAGAGTTATGACACATGAAACCTATGAAGGAATGTGGTTAAAGAGACTCCTAAATGAGTTAAAAATTCTAGTAGAAGATTCTATGGAGATGTTTTGTGACAATCAAACTGCTACAAGTATTGCTAAAAATATGGGTCATCATGATTAGACGAAGCATGTGAAAATAAATCACCATTTTATCAAGGAGAAGATAGAAGAATGAAAATTTTCATTGGTTTACTCTCTAATAGGTCTTTAGACAATAGACATCCTTATCAAGGCACTTTCTAGAACCAACTTTGAAAACTTGAGATCCAAGTTGGGAATGATCAACAATTACAATCTAGCTTGAAGGGGAGTGTGGAAATCTGGAATGTACATTTGTGTGCACAGTTGTGTTACAACTACAATTATATCATAGTTGTGTTATAGTTTTATCACAGTTGTGTCATAGTTATGATATAGTTGTACTTCAGTTGATATATTTGTATTTACCATTCTTCTTGATTTTATGAGCGACTTTCTCTCCTAAAATTCAAAATTAGATTTTTTTTCAAGGAAGATGGTCTTAGACGTCATTCATATATAAATATTGATAGAATAATCAGTTTGAAAAGAAGAAGAAAAAAAAGTATTTTTTCTCCCTAAAATTTCTTCAAAAAAAACATCATGGATGCAGCAACCCTTGGTGCTGAAGTCATCATAGCATGATCTTGGTACCCAACTTGTTGCCCAAGTTTCCTTACGATGTAACATGAAGTCCATATTGTACTAACTGATGTAACATCCTTCAATGTTTGAATAAAAATAGTATATTGACCATTTGATATTATACTGATCAATATCTTCATTGCATTGCTATATATTGTAATTGAATAAGGGAGAGAGATTACAGAATACAGAAAGTGAAGGAGATTTCAAATGGCAAGTTTAAGCTTCCAAATAATACATGTCTTGGTCTTCTGTGCTTGCATTCTCATCCCAACCAGTAGTCAGAGCCATCCCCACCAGCCCGAAAAGCATGCTGCACTTTTCATCTTTGGAGATTCCATTTTTGATGCTGGAAACAATATTTACATCAACACCACTACTGATTATCAGAGAAATTTCTGGCCATATGGGGAAACCTTTTTCGACTACCCCACTGGGAGAGCTTCTGATGGCCGCTTGATACCTGATTTTATTGGTAAAATAGTTGTGTTGTATGCTGTTATCAAAGCATCTGACTTAAATCTGTTGCCCAGATGACCCTTGTTTCTTTGCTGCAGCTGAGTATGCAAAACTCCCATTCCTTCCACCATATCTACAGCCTGGTAATAATCAATTTACTTATGGGTCAAACTTTGCATCTGGGGGAGCCGGTGCTTTGGATCAGACTAATCAAGGATTGGTATGCCATCTCTTGAAATCTAGATGGGATAGTCTAGCTCATTTCCATTACTGACCAAGCAACTCAACCATTTTTTTAGTTGATTATGTGAAGTGTTTGTTTGGCACAAGATGGATTAAATGTGAACGATCATGTAGATAACATGTCTTGTAACATTTTCAGGTGGTAAACCTCAACACACAGCTAACCTATTTCAAGGATGTGGAGAAACTGTTAAGGCAGAAGCTAGGTGATGAAGCTGCCAAGAAAATGCTGTTTGAAGCTGTCTACTTGATCAACATCGGATCCAACGACTACTTGAGTCCCTTCTTATGGAACTCCACTGTGCTTCAGTCCTACTCTCACGAACAATACGTTCATATGGTGATCGGCAATTTGACTGTAGTAATCAAAGTAATAGTAATAGCATCTTTTGTCTTAAAAACAGTTTCATTTCTCTATGTTCTGTCCTTATGATTTGTCTATGTTTCAGGAAATATATAAGAAAGGAGGAAGGAAGTTTGGGCTTCTTGATGTGGGGCCATTAGGCTGTGTGCCAATTATGAAAGAAATCAAACTCCAACAGGGAGGCATGGGGTGCATAGAAGAATCCACAGAGCTAGCAAAACTACACAACATAGCTCTCTCCAAGGTCCTGCAGGAACTAGAGAGCAAGTTGAAAGGATTCAAATATTCAATTTCCAATTTCTATACTTTTCTTGAGGAAAGAATGAACAACCCTTCAAAATATGGTATGCTATCGCCCTCTTCATATTATATGCTTTTCCCTGTGGCCAAATTTCACCTCTGTCATAACTCACCTTCTGTATTGTTTCTGCAAAGGTTTCAAAGAAGGGAAGATAGCATGTTGTGGTTCGGGTCCCTTCAGAGGACTTTCCAGCTGTGGGGGGAAGAGTAGCATAAAGGAGTATGAGTTATGCAGCAATGTGAGCGAATACGTGTTCTTTGATTCAGTTCATCCTACAGACAGGGCCTACCAGCAGATAGCTGAGCTAATTTGGAGTGGAACTCGCAACATTACAGGACCCTACAATTTGAAAGCACTATTTGTTTGATTGAGCTTATATGTTCAAATGCCTAATAAATGAGTTCAACATGTGCATAATAAATGAGTTCAACATGTGCATAATGAATGAGCTCAACATGTCAAGTGCTGTACTATTCTATTTTACGACTCAGAAAATTACTTTTGCCAATAAAAATTGAAGTCTTAATGTAAAGAGAACTTCACGGCTGAACAAAACCCTACCTATGGTTTTCAAAGCCATCATCAGATATAAAGTTCAAGAGGAATGGTCTTGGTAAACATCTTATTCCCCAAGTCCCATTACAATTTTCAGTATGAAATGCAGGAATTTTTTAATATTAGTCCATATCAGTAGTTGAATGGTAATAAGATGTTGACCATTTGATATCATACTAATCAAAATCTTTATCACATGGCTGTATATAAAAGTTGGAACAAAGAGAAAGATTACAGAGACTGAATTAGGCTTCAAATGGCAAGCTTAAGCTTCCACACCATCCATGTCTTGGTCTTCTGTGCTTACCTACTCATCTCAACCAGTAGCCAGAGTCTTCCCCACCAGCCCAAAAAGCATGCTACACTTTTCATCTTTGGGGATTCACTTTATGATGCTGGAAACAATAACTACATCAACACCACCACTGATTATCAGGCAAATTTCTGGCCATATGGGGAAACCTTTTTTGGCTACCCCGCTGGGAGATTTTTGGATGGCCGCTTGATCCCTGATTTTATTGGTAAGAGGGTAGTGCAGTATGTTGTTGTCTTTAGCATCTGAGTTAATCTGTTGCCCAGCTGATGCTTGTTGCTTTGCTGCAGCTGAGTATGCAAAATTCCCACTCCTTCCACCATATCTACAACCTGGTAAGGAGCAACTTACTTAGGGGGCAAACTTTGCATCTGCTGGAGCTGGAGCTCTAAACGATATTCATCAAGGATCGGTATATGACCTCTTGAAAATGGACTAGAATCACCTAAAGAATTGATACTTGGTGCTGCAGGCACCGATGGGCATGAAGTCTAATTGGGAATGCCCAGCTCATTTGTGTTGTTGTAGTTGATTGTATCACTCCATATGCCTGTACAGCAGACATTATCAGGTTGACAGAATGGTCTTCTTCCATTTTCAGGTGATAAATCTTAACACACAGCTAAGCTATATTGTAAAGGCAAAGAAACAGTTGAGGCAGAAGCTTGGTGATGAAGCCACCAAGAAAATGCTGTCTGAAGCTGTTTACTTGACCAGCATTGGAAGCAATGACTACTTGAGCCCCCTCCTCTCAAACTCTGTGTTTCAGTCCTACTCCTATAAGAAACAATATATACATATGGTGATTGGCAATTTGACAGTTGTAATCAAAGTAATAGCATCTTTTTTATTAACAACAGGTTGTTTTATTTTACTTCTTCTATGATTGGCCCCTATTGTTTTTCTTTGTTTCAGGAAATATATAAGCAAGGGGGAAGGAAATTTGGTTTTGTTAACTCGGCACCATTAGGCTGTACACCTGTAATGGAAACAATAAAACTAGGAGGCAATGGGGAGTACATGGAAGAAGCAACAATGCTAGCAAGACTACACATCAGAGCTTTCTCCAAGGTCCTGCAGAAGCTAGAGAGCAAGTTAAAAGGATTCAAATATTCAATTTCCAATTTCTATACTCTCCTTGAGGAAAGAATGGACAACCCTTCAAAATATGGTATGCTGCCCTCATCTTCATATTATATGCCAGTCCCTGTGGCCCAATCGCACCTCTGTTCTAACTCCCCTTTTGTGTTTAATGTGCAAAGATTTCAAAGAAGGGAAGACAGCCTGTTGTGGTTGGGGTCCCTACAGGGGTCTTCTTAGCTGTGGAGGGAAGAGAACAATAAAAGAGTATGAGTTATGCAGCAACGTAAGCAAATGTCTTCTTTCATTCAGCTCATTCTACTGACAGGGCCAACCAGCAAAAGGCCAAGTTAATGTGGAGTGGAACTCGCAACATTACAGGACCCTACAACTTGAAAGAACTATTTGATTGAACTATGTTTCAGCACTTTTCTGACACTCGTATGTACCTCTTATTTTCAAATACTTAATAAATGTGCTCGATGTTTTCTTTCTTCTGAATGAAAGTTTTGTTGAGGGTCATTGGGTTGGAAGTTTCTTCCAACTATTGTTCACCTTCTTATTTTTGTCTTTCCTGATAATGATCAAAACACCTGCTAGATCTCTAGCTAACATAAAACTCTTGAGGAAGAGTAACAACCATGCTTGCTGCATCAGGAAACAGATTAAAATTTAAACCTTAAGAGAAAAATATTAGGCCATCTTGACCCCAAAAGAATGAAATTTTTTACTCCCAAAGTCATCATCAGATAAGGTTGGTTAACAATATAATATGAATTGAAAACTGTTCAGATTGATTCCTTCAAACCACTGCTAGTTTATTAAAAGAATTTCTGGACCATTTGATATTAACACTGATGAAAATGTTTGGCTATGAACAAAAGTAACAACAAAGGAGAAAGATAACAGAAAGTGAGACAGCCTTCAAATGGAAAGTTCAGGCATTTCCGTAATCCATGCCTTGCTCTTCTGAGCATGCCTACTCATTCCATCAAGAGGCCTGAGTCATCCCCACCAGATCCAGAAGCATGTGGCATTTTTCGTCTTTGGGGATTCGCTTTTTGATGCTGGAAACAATAAGTACATCAACACCACTGATCAACGGGCAAATTTCTGGCCATATGGCGAAACCTTCTTTGGGCACCCCACTGGGAGATTTTCAGATGGCCGCCTGATCCCTGATTTTATAGGTAAAAATTATGCAGTGTATTGTTTTCTCAAGCATCTGAGTTGATTTGGTGTTCAGCTGACCCTTGTTCCTGTGCTGCAGCTGAGTATGCAAAACTCCCATTCCTTCCACCATATCTACAACCTGGTAGTAATCAACTTACTTATGGGGCAAACTTTGCATTTGCTGGAGCTGGTGCTCTAGATGAGACTAATCAAGGAAAGGTATGTAATCTCTTGAAAATGGATTAGAATTACCTAAAGTGTTAGTGCCTGGTCCTGCAGGCATGTATTGGGATAACTGGCTCATCTCCATAAGTAGATTCTCAGAATCTCAATCCATATTCAAATGCAAAGTCCTAGTTAGTATTCATGTTTGATGGCATGGTCTAGTATTATTTTCAGGTGATAAACCTTAATACACAGCTGACCTATTTTAAGAACATGGAGAAACTGTTGAGGCAGAAGCTAGGTAATGAAGCTGCAAAGAAAATTCTATTAGAAGCTGTTTACTTGATTAGCATTGGAACCAATGACTACTTGAGCCCTTACTTCACAAACTCAACTGTGCTTCAGTCCTACCCTCAGAAGCTATACCGGCATATGGTGATTGGAAATTTGACGGTTGTAATCGAAGTAATAGCATCCTTTATCTTTGAAACCATTTTTTCTACTTGACATACTAGAGAACAGTGGTTTTGGCATACTCTTATTATGTGTCTGTTTTTCAGGAAATATACGAGAAGGGAGGAAGGAAGCTTGGGGTTCTTAGCTTGGGGCCATTAGGTTGCATACCAGCCATGAAAGCAATCAAGAAACCAGGAACTGGTGAGTGTATAGAAGAAGCCTCAGAGCAAGCAAAACTACACAACAAAGCTCTGTCCAAGGTTCTGCAGAAGCTAGAGAGCAAGTTAAAAGGATTCAAATACTCGATGTTTGATTTCTATTCCACTTTTGAGGACAGAATGGAAAACCCTTCAAAATATGGTATGATTTCATCATCTTTATATTACATGCTTTTCTCTGTTCCCTAATTGCACCCTTGTTCTAACTCACCTTTTGTGTTGGTGCTGCAAAGGTTTCAACGAGGGGAAGACAGCATGCTGTGGCTCAGGTCCCTACAGGGCTCTTGTTAGCTGTGGGGGGAAGGGAACAATGAAAGAGTATGAGTTATGCAGCAATGTAAGGGAATATGTGTTCTTTGATGGAGGTCATCCTACTGACAAGGCCAACCAGGAAATGGCCAAGTTAATGTGGAGTGGAACTCACAACATTACAGGACCCTACAATTTGAAAGAACTATTTGCTTGAACTATGTTATAGCATTTTGCTGGCATTCATGATATGTACCTCATATTTTTTAATACCTGATAAATGTGCTCAATGTTTGGTTTCTTCTGAATGGAAGTTCTGTTGAGGCAATTGCATTGGAGGTTGTTTCCCAACTTGTTTTTGCCTTTCTAAAGAAAATGAGATGCCTAACACCATTATAGTTGTCATTTCTGATTAATTGTGGGTATAGTTAAGGCATAGCTCGGATATCACTTGTTGTATAGAATGAATCCCTGATACCGTTTGTTATGCAGGCAAAAAGTTCATTGTTAACATATCAGTGCAAGTACACGAAGATAAAATCAATCCTTATGTAAATGAGGATTTTGGTTTTATTTCTTGAAGAGTATTAGGGTCAACCCCAAAACTCCTCAAGTATTATTATGCATCATTTTTGTGTCAAAGGTGCTTTCTTAAAATAAAAAATAAAAAATAAAAAGACTTAAGAATTTTTAGTAGATCTCCTGCTTTCAGGCATGGTTGGAAGACAATCATCAAAATATGTCCCTACAGTTGAGTTATCCAGATAATCAAATATGTTATTTTTCTTTAGAATAAGGCATCACTCAGTCAACTGTCTTTTGGTGGCACAGGATGCAAAGCTGCCATATTTGAAACCTCATCTACAACTTGGATTTACTGATAAAGCCAATTTTGCATCCATCCAACTTGATTTGGGTTCTTTTCAAAATCCTATCCAGGAATGGTAGGTGATCTTATGCATTAAATATTAGTTTTCAAAATAGAATCCCGGATCAGGCTGATATGTAAGAGCATATTTAAGAGCGATTTTAAGAGTTAAAAACGCTTCCTAATGTTTGAAACCGTGTCCTTATAAAAATTAGGTGTTTTGTAAATTTTAAAAATTTACAGTTAAAGATCAGAGGAAGCACTGGAAATGATTCCTCAACAATCACTTAGTTTTTTTTATCATATAACACATTATCAAAGCCCTTTTTTGGGTGATTTTTCTTAAAAACAGAAATAATGAAAACACTTCTTAAAAGCGTTTTAGACTAAAACAGATTTCGCTTTCCAACTAATAAATCAATGGACCATCTAAAGGTTGCAGGCAACCTTTGTTTGTGAGGCCTCAAGCCTTAAAGAATGGAACACAGCTCATGACATTTGAACAAGTCACACACCATGAAATTTAGCAAACTATTATAATGATGAAACAAATATATAATAATGATTTCTTTTTTAACTCAACCAATTCTTCAATTTAAAAATCAAGATTGAAACATTATTGTATAGCAAAATTGATTCATCTTGTCTGCTATATAATATAAAGACCATATGTATAATAATTGAAAGTAACGATAACAGATAAAGCAAAGCAGGCTGAAAATGGCAAGTTTCAGCAACTTCCACATGATCCATCATATCTTGCTGATCTTCTCTTCATGCCTACTCATCCCAACCAGCAGCCAGAGTCACCCCCACCAACCTCAGAACCATGTGGCCTTTTTCATCTTTGGGGATTCACTTTTGGATCCTGGGAACAATAACTACATCAACACTACAACTGAAGATCAGGCAAACTTCAGGCCATATGGGGAAACCTTCTTTAAGTACCCTACTGGGAGGTTTTCCGATGGCCGGCTCATCCCTGATTTTATTGGTGAGAGATTGTGGTATATGCGTTGTTTTCTTTTACTATCAGAGTTAGTTAACTCTTGCCCAGATGACCTTTTATGCCTTGCTGCAGCTGAGTATGCAAAACTCCCACTTATTCCTCCATATCTGCAGCCTGGTAATCATCAATTTACTTATGGGGCCAACTTTGCATCTGGTGGGGCTGGTGCTTTGGATGAGATTAATCAAGGATTGGTATGCGAAATCTCTTGAAAAGGAATTAGAATGAACTAAAGAGTTGGTATTTACTGATCATGGTGGCATGGTCTTATACCATTTTTTCAGGTGGTAAACCTCAACACACAGCTAAGGTATTTCAAGAAGGTGGAGAAACACTTGAGGGAGAAGCTAGGCGATGAAGAATCCAAGAAACTGCTGCTTGAAGCTGTCTACTTGATCAGCATTGGAGGCAATGACTACATAAGCCCCTTGTTCAGGAACTACAGTGTGTTTCAGATCTACTCTCATAGGCAGTACCTAGACATGGTGATGGGCAATTTGACAGTTGTAATCCAAGTAAAACGATCCTTACTCTTTCTTGACATTAAAATCAGGTTGCTGCTGCTTTCTTTCTATACTTGTCCTTGTTGTTTTTCATTTCTCAGGAGATATATCAGAAAGGAGGAAGGAAATTTGGGTTCGTGAACATGGGGCCATTGGGCTGTCTACCAGCCATGAAAGCAATCAAACTCCAACAAGGAGGCGCTGGTGAGTGCATGGAAGAAGCCACAGTGCTAGTTAAACTACACAACAGAGTTCTTCCTGAGGTCCTCCAGAAGCTAGGGAGCAAGTTAAAGGGATTCAAGTATTCAATATTTGATTTCTATACTACTGCTAAGGAAAGAATGGACAACCCTTCAAAATATGGTATGCTAATAGCCTTCTTCATATTTGTATGCATCTGGGTTATGGCCAAAATGCACCTCTGCTCTAATCCACCTTCTCAATTCATGTTGCCAAGGTTTCAAAGAAGCGAAGATAGCATGCTGCGGTTCGGGTCCCTACAGGGGTCTGTACAGCTGTGGAGGGATGAGAGGAACAAAAGAGTATGAGCTATGCAGCAATGTCAGTGAATACATGTTCTTCGATTCATTTCATCCTACTGACAGGGTCTACCAGCAGCTGGCTGAATTAGTATGGAGTGGAACTCACAATGTGATAAAACCATACAATTTGAAACAATTGTTTGGACATAGTCAGGAAGAGATACCATGCGACCAATTTGAGCATCTTCCTTATACTAGCAATGTGCCATAGAACAACTGAGCGCCATAAGTATTTCATTTTTCTCAATCTGTTCAGCATCGTTCACCTAGTAAAGGGGCTCATTGTTTGGTGTCTTCTGAATGAAGGTCTTGTTCGGGTAATTCAACAATTGTTGTTTGAAGCTTTATAGGACTCTGCTCCGAATCTTGGTCAATTCTCTGCTTTGATCAAGATTTGAATTTGAACTGTCCTATATATCTTTTTGTGAGAGATTTGTCACTTGAAATAACTTCTCAATGGAGGAAGAGTAGGAATGTGTACTTCAAAAATTGGAACAAGCAGAATAATATGAGTTTCATCATTTCTCATCATCAGATATCCAGGGATTTGCTGCACTAGTACACCTATGGAAACCCCATGTTTGAGTTTCTTTTTGCTGGTAGTTGAGTCTATTCAGGTTGCCTTTATGGTAGGGAAACCTCTATAAATCTTCTGTATTTTTTTATTGTGACTGCCCCCTTTGTATGGCAAAGAATCCTCTCCTTTTTTTATAACACTTTCACTTTTTCTTTCATCAAAAAATCATTCATTTTGATATGCACAATCATTCATTTTGATGAAGGGTGGCAATTAATATTGGTGGGTCATGTTCGTGTCGTCTCAAAACTCAAGTACTCGACTTAATAGATCAATTCAAACACAACACGAATAATTATTAGATTAAAAAAATGAACTCAAGAAATGCTTAATTATTGAACAAGTTACATAACATGACACATGTATAACTCATTTAATAATCAAGTCAAGTTGATCTTATTTAAGTTGATATGATGAACCTTACATGTTTATGACTTAAAATAGATCTTTTTATTCAAAATCAAATTTTTAGTAAATCAAACATGGATTAATAATAAGTTTCGGGTTATAATTAACCTATTAAATAAGTTGATTCTGGATTATGCAAGTTGACCCAAAAACAAGTAAAATTTATTAAATGGGTTATGCAAGTCGATATGAATTTCACTCAAATACATATATACTCAATTCAAACTCATAAAAAACGTATCAGATTCAAGCACAAATCCTATCAAACTTTACCACCAAAGCCCATAATTCATTTGTACTCTCATCACAGCTCTGGTCCACATCTCTGGAACACTGTGTATTGACTAATCCAATTGCCTTCTGTATTTTCACACCAAGCAGACCATCAGCCTGGCACTGGTCATGGGGCCACTGCAAGCCCCACAAGGACTCACGCCCATATGGAAAGAGTGCCAAAACTCCTTGAAAAAATTGGCTCTGGACTTAAAACTTATAAATAGCCATTGTTTTGCGCTCAACAACACAAGAAAACTTACACAGAGAAGACAGCATCAGCTTCAACATGGCAAGCTCCACCTTCCACTTATGTTTCCTGACCATCTTTGCTAGCCTGCTCATCCCAGCCATCTGCCATGGTCACTCCCAGAAGCCCAAAAAACATGTGCCATTGTTCGTCTTTGGCGATTCCCTCTTTGATCCTGGCAACAATATCTACCTCAACAGTAGCCACAAGGAGGCATCAGCTTTCTGGCCATATGGGGAAACCTTCTTCAAGCATCCTACCGGCAGACTTTCTGATGGCCGTTTAGTCCCTGATTTTATCGGTAAGACTGGTAACAAAGTGTGATAGCCATATATTAGTCTCACCCAACTAACCCTTCTAGATTTGTTGCAGCTGAGTTTATGAAGCTGCCATTGCTTCCACCATATCTACAACCTGGTGCACATAGATTTACTGATGGGGCCAACTTTGCTTCTGGTGGAGCAGGTGTTCTTGCTGACACTCATCCTGGAACAGTAAGTGATCTTTCCATTCTTTAATCTGAGTTATGATTATGAAACCCACAAAGGTTCTGACATTTTCCTTTTCTTTGAAGTCTTGATTTGGGGCATTATCATTCAATGTGCTGCATTTTCTCTGTTTGATCTTCAGATAAGTCTTCTACTGCAGCTGAGCTATTTCAAGAATGTGGTGAAGCAATTGAAACAGAAGCTAGGTAATGCGAAGACCGAGAAGCTACTGATGGGAGCCGTTTACTTGTTCAGCATTGGTGGCAATGACTATGGTGTCTTTCAAATGAATTACCCCAATGCTTCTCTATCCCACCAGAGAGAATATGTTGGAATGGTGATTCAAAATTTGACATCTGTCCTTGAAGTAAGAACATCCTTTTTTGAGAAGTGATGACTGTTCTTTTCCTTACTGTAAGGCTTGTAGATTGGACACTGAATCATGCTTTTTCTTATTATTCTTCTCCTTGCAGGAAGTCCATCAAATTGGAGGTAGAAAAATTGCATTTCAGAATGCAGGCCCTTTCGGTTGTCTACCTTTAACACGAGCTGGGACAAGGAATGGCGCCTGCGCTGAAGAACCCTCAGCAATGGCAAAACTACACAACACAGCCCTAGCCAATGTCCTGAAGAAGTTACAGACTCGCCTAACAGGATTCAAATATTCAATTTTTGATTACTACAATTCACTTGGTGAAAGAATAAACAACCCTTTAAAGTATGGTAAGTGATGAACACAGAACACAGGTCTAGCCATTCACCATCGCTGTCTAATGCTTATTGTAATTAACGTGGTGTGAAGGTTTCAAGGAAGGCAAAAGGGCATGCTGTGGAAGTGGGGCATACAGGGAAAGCAACTGTGGGGGGCAAGGAGGAACCACAAAGTTTGAAGTGTGTAGCATTCCTGGTGACTATGTCTGGTTTGATGGTGCCCACACCACTGAAAGGGCCAATAGGCAATTGGCTGAGCTGCTGTGGAATGGAACTCCTAATTGCACGGCACCCATCAATCTGAAGCAGCTGTTTGAACATATGTGATTGTAGTAGTAGATCATCATAAAATCCTTAGAGATTCCTAGTACTTTTTCTGCTTCTGCTTCTGCTTCTTGAGATGGTTTCAGAGGTGTTCCTGATTGATGATCACTAGTCAATAGACTATAAGTTTTCACCTATCCAGATTGAAAGTTTTTCTAAGATGAACTGCAAATTAATCTCAGACCAT
Source organism: Vitis vinifera (assembly GCF_030704535.1). Classification (NCBI taxonomy): domain Eukaryota; kingdom Viridiplantae; phylum Streptophyta; class Magnoliopsida; order Vitales; family Vitaceae; genus Vitis; species Vitis vinifera. The sequence goes on from NC_081813.1 coordinate 418,489, forward strand.
GAATACATGAATCATCCAAAAACAAGTTCCAACTTCCAACAGCAAACCCAAAAGAAATATTTGATTATTAGTTCAATTCATCCATGGGGAGAGATCAAATTCAAGAACAGTGAACCCCAAGTGAATAGATAACAAATTCATTTCCCATTTAGACATGATCTCCTTATCATGACCCATGACTTCATATAGTTCACTCCATCCATGGGGAGAGATCAAATTCAAGAACAGTGAACTCCAAGTGAATAGAAATCAAATCCATTTCCAATATTGACATGATCTCCTGATCATGACCAATGACTCATAATGACTAAATTTCAGATATAAATGTATTTAAATTTATATTTATATTAAACCTCATATTAAATAAAAGAAAAAATTCATAATTTTATATATGTATGTATAGATTCCTTATTGACATATTGTAAAATTGTGAGAACCCATCGAAGCTAGAACGAATAATATTTATAGATTGAAAGTGAATCATTATAAAAGGGTATCAATGCTATAAGAGCCCATGCTCGTACATCACTTACTAAATCGATACAATCTCCTCTCTGCCTTATGCCACCAAACAAGCTGACATGCAAAGCCATTTTCTATTCAAGCTGACATCCAAAGTCATTTTCTATTTAACACACAGATGAGAGGCCACAGTCACACTTGTTTACACACGTGACCTTATTATCCCAATGCCTTACCTTTGAACTTGGAAGCCAGAAATGTTGTCGGCCAGTACCGCTGCTGCAGGGCCCCACATTTGCCCACACCAAATGGCATTTGTCTTCTTCCTCTATTGGCTGAGGCGTCCAGATCTTGAAGTGCCTCGGCCTCTCCAAGGAAAAGAAATTATGAATTGCTTTGTCTTTATCTTTAAGAGATACTCCCTCATGAATTATATATTGGAGATGCCGACATAAAAGAAAAGAAAATATGAATGCCCATCTTTTTATCGTTTCAGATATGCTCCTTCCAAAATTAGATACCGGAGATCTGTTAAAATAACTATGGACTCACATATGTAACATAGTTTATAATTAAGCTATTTGCATTCATGTATTTGTTTTCTATTTATTCTAAAGTATGGGTCACCTCATGTGTAGAGCCCAATACCATATGTGTCTCAAATGATGGGCCTAAGACACATATGGCCGAATATTTTTTGAGAATGGTCCCTAAGGCATAGAAGGTATATAAGGTTGGTGTCTGTTCAATTTCTGGAGAAATATCTTTTGAATAGACAAGAAACGCTCTCTCCCGCTTCCCATTGCTAGAGAGATTACAAAGACGGTGGTTTCCTCTCTACAGCCTTAGAAGATCCATACCTTGTTCAAAACCAAGAGATAAATGGACTTAGGTTCGTTCGTTTTCTATAAAAATGTCTAGCATAAGTTCTTCATATGATTCAACATGCGATCCCAGTCTGTTATTGGATTTATAATGGAGTTCCCTCAATTGGTATCAAAGCCAACATATTTAATCATTGAAAAAATTGCCACATTTTTTTTTAATTCTTAATGGAAATTTCTTTGTAAAATGTATTGCAATCCAATCTGTCAAAGCCCTTGATAGGCATGCAATTCCACTCCTATCATGGTGGCCCATCCTGCAACGGCGTTTTTTTCTTTTTTTACAGCGATGACGCTGCGACGCCGCCTTGCACGTTGTGGCGTCGTTTGGCACCACTGTCGATGTCTCCGAACATTGGATCCCTGCGACATCGCCTAGAGGAGGGATGGGAGTGTTGGGCTTTGTGGAGCCTAGTTTTGTTTGATCCGGTTTGACGACCCGACCCGAATAATATTGCATGGCTTTTTTAATGGGAGATTTATTGAGGCCTGTTGGGCTCGTTTAGCCCATTGTGGAACCACCCTTTGTAATTAGGGTTTTTTAGTATGGTAGGGTTGCCGTGCTATATATATATAGAGAATATTGTAGCCGCTAGGTCGTACTCTGTATTCTTCCCTGATAATAGTGATATCCCTGCAACTCCGTGGACGTAGGCAAATTGCCGAACCACGTAAATACTGTCTTGTGTGTGTGATTGTTTTTCTTTGGCGTGTGTTTTCTCTAATTTTTTTGTTTCTCACGGGTTGGGAATTCGGTTTAATTCCCTACAACTGGTACAGAGCCTAGGGTTAGGTTTGAGTGGGAGCAATGGCAGAGGAAGCAGGAAAGGCGTCTGGAATAGAAAAGTTTGATGGCACAGACTTTGCGTATTGGAGGATGCAGATTGAAGATTATCTCTATGGGAGGAAATTGCATCTGCCTCTTTTGGGGACAAAACCTGAGAGTATGAAGGCTGAGGAATGGGCGCTTCTTGACAGACAGGTTCTAGGAGTTATTAGGTTAACTCTGTCTAGGTCTGTTGCACACAATGTTGTAAAGGAGAAGACCACAGCAGATCTGATGAAGGCTTTGTCCGGTATGTATGAAAAGTCGTCCGCAAACAATAAGGTGCATCTGATGAAGAAATTGTTCAATTTGAAGATGGCAGAGAATGCATCAGTAGCACAACATCTAAATGAATTTAATACAATCACAAATCAATTGTCGTCTGTAGAAATTGATTTTGATGATGAGATTCGTGCTCTGATTGTCTTGGCTTCTTTGCCAAACAGTTGGGAGGCAATGAGGATGGCAGTAAGCAATTCTACAGGAAAGGAAAAGCTCAAGTACAATGATATACGAGATTTAATTCTGGCTGAGGAGATTCGCCGAAGAGATGCAGGTGAAACCTCAGGATCTGGTTCTGCCCTAAACCTTGAGACAAGAGGCAGAGGTAATAACAGAAATTCAAATCAGGGTAGATCAAATTCCAGAAATTCTAATCGGAACAGAAGCAAATCTAGATCAGGCCAACAAGTACAATGCTGGAATTGTGGGAAAACAGGTCACTTTAAAAGGCAATGCAAAAGCCCTAAGAAGAAGAATGAAGATGATTCTGCTAATGCTGTAACAGAAGAGGTACAGGATGCATTACTTCTTGCAGTAGACAGTCCACTTGATGATTGGGTTTTGGATTCAGGAGCTTCGTTTCATACCACTCCACACCGAGAAATCATACAGAATTATGTTGCAGGTGATTTTGGTAAGGTGTATTTGGCTGATGGTTCAGCCTTGGATGTTGTGGGTCTAGGAGACGTTCGAATATCATTGCCCAATGGGTCTGTTTGGTTACTGGAGAAGGTTCGATATATTCCTGACCTGAGGAGGAATCTGATTTCTGTTGGACAACTTGATGATGAAGGACATGCAATACTATTTGTTGGTGGTACTTGGAAGGTTACAAAGGGAGCTAGGGTATTGGCTCGTGGAAAGAAGACTGGCACTCTGTATATGACCTCATGTCCAAGAGACACAATTGCAGTTGCTGATGCAAGTACTGATACAAGCCTATGGCACCGCAGACTTGGTCACATGAGTGAGAAAGGGATGAAGATGTTGCTGTCAAAAGGAAAACTACCAGAATTGAAGTCCATTGATTTTGACATGTGTGAAAGTTGCATCTTAGGAAAGCAAAAAAAGGTGAGCTTCTTGAAAACTGGCAGGACACCGAAGGCTGAAAAATTGGAACTAGTACACACTGATTTGTGGGGGCCTTCTCCGGTTGCATCCCTAGGAGGTTCAAGGTACTACATCACCTTTATTGATGACTCAAGTAGAAAGGTATGGGTTTATTTTCTAAAAAATAAATCTGATGTATTTGTAACTTTTAAGAAGTGGAAGGTCATGGTTGAGACAGAAACAAGTTTGAAAGTAAAATGTTTGAGGTCAGATAATGGAGGAGAGTACATAGATGGAGGATTCAGTGAGTATTGTGCTGCACAGGGAATTAGGATGGAGAAGACCATTCCTGGGACACCACAGCAGAATGGTGTGGCTGAGCGCATGAACAGAACTCTCAATGAGCGTGCTAGAAGTATGAGGTTGCATGCTGGACTACCAAAAACTTTTTGGGCTGATGCTGTTAGCACTGCAGCTTACCTGATAAACCGAGGACCATCAGTTCCCATGGAGTTCAGACTTCCTGAGGAGGTTTGGAGCGGTAAAGAGGTGAAGTTTTCACATTTAAAAGTTTTTGGTTGTATTTCTTATGTTCATATTGATTCTGATGCTCGTAGTAAACTTGATGCAAAGTCAAAAATATGTTTTTTCATTGGCTATGGTGATGAGAAATTTGGCTATAGGTTTTGGGATGAACAAAACAGGAAAATCATCAGAAGTAGAAATGTGATATTTAATGAACAGGTTATGTACAAAGACAGGTCATCTGTAGTGTCAGATGTTACAGAGATAGATCAAAAAAAATCTGAGTTTGTCAACTTAGATGAATTGACTAAAAGTACTGTCCAAAAAGGGGGTGAAGAAGATAAGGAGAATGTAAATTCACAGGTAGATCTGAGTACACCTGTAGTTGAAGTTCGCAGATCTTCTAGGAACACTAGACCTCCGCAGCGTTATTCACCTGTTTTAAATTATCTCCTGTTGACTGATGGTGGTGAGCCAGAGTGTTATGATGAAGCCTTGCAAGATGAGAATTCAAGCAAGTGGGAGTTAGCCATGAAGGATGAGATGGATTCCCTGTTGGGGAATCAGACATGGGAACTGACTGAATTGCCAGTAGGAAAGAAGGCTTTGCACAACAAGTGAGTATACAGAATAAAGAATGAGCATGATGGTAGCAAACGTTACAAGGCCAGATTAGTTGTTAAAGGGTTCCAGCAGAAGGAGGGCATTGACTACACAGAGATATTTTCTCCAGTTGTGAAGATGTCAACAATTAGACTTGTACTTGGAATGGTGGCCGCAGAAAACTTACATCTTGAGCAGTTAGATGTGAAGACAGCATTCCTTCATGGTGACTTGGAGGAAGACCTTTACATGATTCAGCCAGAAGGGTTCATTGTTCAAGGACAAGAGAATCTAGTCTGCAAACTGAGAAAGAGCTTGTATGGCCTTAAACAAGCTCCTAGACAGTGGTACAAGAAGTTTGACAATTTTATGCATAGAATTGGGTTCAAGAGATGTGAAGCTGATCATTGTTGCTATGTTAAGTCCTTTGACAACTCTTACATCATATTACTGTTGTATGTGGATGATATGCTTATTGTAGGGTCTGACATTGAGAAGATTTATAATCTGAAGAAGCAATTGTCCAAACAGTTTGCAATGAAGGATTTGGGAGCTGCAAAGCAAATCCTTGGTATGAGAATCATTAGAGACAAAGCTAATGGTACATTGAAGCTTTCACAGTCAGAGTATGTGAAGAAAGTTCTCAGCAGGTTCAACATGAATGAAGCTAAACCAGTGAGCACACCCTTCGGTAGTCATTTCAAACTAAGCAAAGAACAGTCACCAAAGACAGAAGAAGAAAGGGACCATATGAGCAAGGTGCCCTATGCCTCAGCTATTGGCAGCTTGATGTATGCTATGGTGTGTACAAGGCCAGACATTGCACATGCAGTGGGAGTTGTGAGCAGATTCATGAGTAGGCCTGGAAAGCAGCATTGGGAGGCAGTCAAGTGGATTTTAAGATATCTGAAGGGTTCATTAGATACATGTCTTTGCTTCACAGGTGCAAGTTTGAAACTGCAGGGTTATGTAGATGCTGATTTTGCTGGTGATATTGATAGTAGAAAGAGTACTACTGGGTTTGTTTTTACTCTAGGTGGTACAGCTATATCATGGACTTCAAATCTACAGAAGATTGTTACTTTGTCTACTACAGAAGCTGAGTATGTTGCAGCAACTGAAGCTGGAAAGGAGATGATTTGGCTACATGGTTTCTTAGATGAATTGGGTAAGAAGCAAGAGATGGGCATTCTACACAGTGACAGTCAGAGTGCAATTTTTCTTGCCAAAAATTCGGCTTTTCATTCAAAGTCGAAACATATACAAACAAAATATCACTTTATCCGTTATCTTGTTGAGGATAAACTGGTAATACTTGAGAAGATTTGTGGATCTAAGAACCCTGCAGACATGTTGACTAAGGGTGTCACTATTGAGAAGTTGAAACTGTGCGCAGCTTCAATTGGTCTTCTAGCTTGAGGACAGGAGGATGAGTTGTAGGGATGAGGGATCGTTTCTTGGAGGATAGCGGTTTGATGTTGGTGATTGGACTAGTCTCCAAGTGGGAGATTTGTTGGGCTTTGTGGAGCCTAGTTTTGTTTGATCCGGTTTGACGACCCGACCCGAATAATATTGCATGGCTTTTTTAATGGGAGATTTATTGAGGCCTGTTGGGCTCGTTTAGCCCATTGTGGAACCACCCTTTGTAATTAGGGTTTTTTAGTATGGTAGGGTTGCCGTGCTATATATATATAGAGAATATTGTAGCCGCTAGGTCGTACTCTGTATTCTTCCCTGATAATAGTGATATCCCTGCAACTCCGTGGACGTAGGAAAATTGCCGAACCACGTAAATACTGTCTTGTGTGTGTGATTGTTTTTCTTTGGCGTGTGTTTTCTCTAATTTTTTTGTTTCTCACGGGTTGGGAATTCGGTTTAATTCCCTACAGGGAGCATTGCTGTAGGTTGTGGCGGCACCTTTGTAGCGTCGTTTCAAGCAATCGAGACACCATTATGGCGTCATTCCCAGTTAAGCGACACCATCCAAGCGTCGTTTTGGCGCCGTTGTTGCAAGCATTCCAGCGACGTCGTTCAGGCGCCATTTCACACCGGTGAGAAGCGTCGTTTTGGGCGTTGTTGCAGGCATCCTAGCAACGCCATTACGGCATCTTTCTGTGAAGGCGTCAGCATTTCAATGATGGTGCTCTTGCGACGCCGCTCTCGGCGTCGTTGATGATTGGAGAAGATGATGCTACTTTGGCGTCATTCGGCGGTCACTGAAAACTGTTTTAGGGCCACTGTTGGAGTCGTTTGAGGATCGCTCTAGCGCCATTTTGGAGCCACTAATGACGCCGTTGTTAGGGACCTTGGGATCGTTTGGGGCTGCAGTAAATAAATTAATATATATATTATGGGATTCCTGGGTCCCAGACATATGCATCTTTCTAACCTTTTCCCAGGTGACGTCAAATCCTAACTTTTTCCCATCAAGGTGCCCGGTGATAGGAAGTATATGCAAAGTATCCTCGATGCCTTAAATTTTCTCTAAATCCATTTATGATCTGCGGCATGCTTGCATGTATATATATATATATATACATGGGTTTATGCATCTAAAATGAATGCCTTCTCTAAGCTATTGATAATAAAGGACTGGTGGTGGTTTGATAAATAAATAAATAAATAAAGGTCTTAATGAGATTGACATGTAATCCCTCCTCTATTAAGGCATTCCAAGCATGAATTATATTAATGTCATCTCATTGGAAATTTATTTACTTTTATTTATCTAAACTAATCCATGTTATAGGAAGATAGGCACTTGTTATGGGTTTCTCATTTAGCTTTGGTGAGAAACACTAGTATTTGAGTTATGGATTCAGTTTTAGAGAGAGAAACTCAACTGAAACCATAATTCAGGTTATTCGCATAGAGTTTAAATAATGAATTTAGCCTTTTCTTGCTACATTTGTGTTTAATATTTTAAAATAAATGAATTATGTATATTTGTTGCCAAAGTAACTTATATTATATAATTTATTTATTCTATAATATATAAACATGTTATTATTATATAAAATAATCGACCCAAAGGAAAATTATTTTAATATAATAATAAATGAAGTAGTCATAAATATGTGATATATAAAGTTTATCTTGCATGTTGTATGTCAGTCCAAAGACAGGCATATTGCTTCGGTTTTATAGTTAATATTTCTAATTAATTTTGAAAATGATACCAATTACAAGTTGATATTTTTGTCCAAAGACTGAATATTAATGTTTGTGCTAGGTATTTTGTAATAGGCCCACATGCATATACATATATATGTTAAATTTTTATTTATTCATGTATGTATGATATTTTTGTGACTAATTGTGAGCTTTATTGTTATGAGTTTAGCATCTTCTATATCTGCAAATGTTAATAACATTTCTATGTTTAATGGCACAAACTTAAAGAAATGGAAGGAGCACGTTATAATTGTGCTCGGGTGCATGGATTTGGACTATGCATTAAGAAAAGATCGCCTCCAAACCTTACTAATGCCCGCACTATTGAGCAAAGGGTTGTTATGGAAAAATGGGAGCGATCCAATCGCATGAGTCTAATGACAATGAAGCACTCAATTCCAGAAGTTATAAGGGGTGCAATACCTGAGGAAACCCGAGCTAAGACATTCTTGGACCAGATAACAAACTGATTCGCTGCAAACAAAAAGGTTGAGATAAGTACTATTCTTAGTAAGTTTGTCTCCATACGGTACAAAGGGAAAGAAAATATAAGGAAGTACATTATGATTTAGAGCTGCATCAAATGGACGTTAAAACTGCGTTTCTTAATGGTAACATCGATGAGACAATATACATGGTGCAACCGGAGAACTTTGAGTCTAATGATTCAAAGCAACTTGTATGCAAATTAAAAAGGTCCATATATGGTTTAAAGCAAGCATCCCGACAATGGTACCGAAAGTTTGATCAGGTGATTACTTCATTTGGTTTTAAGGAGAGCATCATTGATCAATGCATATATCTTAAGTTCAGTGGGAGCAAATTCATTATCTTGGTGCTATATGTAGATGATATTCTACTTGCAAGTAGTCATGTGGAACTTTTGCATGAAACCAAGCAATTTCTATCTAGTAAATTTGACATGAAGGATCTTGGTAATGCATCTTTTGTGTTGGGTATATAGATCTAGAGGGATCGTTCAAGAGGTATACTTGGGCTATCACAAAAGTCCTACATCGATAAGGTGTTAAGTAGGTTTGGCATGAGCAATTGTGCACCAAGAGACACGCCTGTGGCAAAAGGCGATAAATTTAGTTTGCACCAATGTCCGAAAAATGAACTTGAGAAGAAGGACATGGAGAGGTTTCCCTATGCCTCAGTAGTAGGAAGTCTCATGTATGCAAGGAAGAAAATGTCGCGATATTTCAGTGATATATCGTGTATCGAAGGGTTTCGACATGATATTTCATAGAGAAATATCGGTTCTGCGATAAATCGGTGATTTAGCGATAAATCGGTGATTTAGCGATAAATCGGCTATTTTTCCCGATATATCGCATGGTCAATGCGGATCAACGAAAGTCAAACGCGCTACAGTGCTACTACAATGCCTCCCATTTGCTTGCTGCCGAGAGGATTTGAACCCCAAACCAAAAGGTTTGGGGTTCACCCGCTTACCACTTGGGCTACCTTGCCCTTTAATACATAATATGCAACAAATATATATATACTTGAACTCATTATATAAAGAAAATATAAGAATATTTTAAAGAGCAAATTAATTATAATTATTTTATAATTAAATGCAAAGTCTTTTAATTAATTACCAAAAATATAAAAATTATATAATTTTCTTCATAATGTTTTTAATATCATTAATAATTAATTAAATATTAAAAAATTATATATATATATATATATATATATATATCATTATTTATTTTATATTGTTTAATACAATTGAATTAAATGAATCATATTTTAATACTAATATATATTTTAAAATTAGACATATTATAATCAAATATCATAATATTAGGTGTAATTTAATAATAAATGTACACTTATAAAATTCATATTTTTATCGATGCATACGATATTATTATCAAATATGATAAATCATGTTATACATGTATAAAAATTTTCAATAAAATAACTTTAAAATGTCTATTATACTTCTAATTATATTATTATGAGGTTTTCTTTACATTTTCATGAGTTTTTAACAATTTTAAGCTTATCGATATTTTTTTCCAAAATATCTGTCAATATATCTCCGATATATCCGATATATCTGTAAAATCGAAATACCGATATATCCGTGATTACCGATATTTTCATCCTTGCATGTATGCACAAGTTTGTACACGTCCGAATATTACGTACATTGTTGGAATGTTGGGCAAATATTTGAGTAATTCAGGTATGGATCACTGGAAAAAGGCAAAACGGGTTATGCGGTATTTACAAAGAACTAAATATTATATGCTCACATATCGTAGATCCAGTCATTTTAGGATATTCGGACTCTGATTTCGCAGGATGTCTTGACAGCAGGAGATCCACTTCAGACTACATCTTCATGTTAGCTGAAGGAGCAATTTCATGGAAAAGTGTTAAACAAACACTTATTGCTTCTTCCACCATAAAGGCGGAATTCATAGCCTACTATGAGGCATCAAACCATGGGATATGGTTGTGGAATTTTATCACTTAGTTGCAAATTGTTGATGGGGTTGAGAAACCATTGAGAATCAACTGTGATAATAAGGTTGCATAATTATATTCTAAGAACAACCGAAGTTCATCAAAGTCCAAACACATTGACGTCAAGTTCTTGGTTGTGAAAGAAAGAGTTCAGAGTCTTCAAGTATCAATTGAACACATAAGCACAAGCTCCATGATTGCGGATCCGCTCAGTAAGGGTTTGCCACCCAAAATATATCATGAGCATGTCACACATATGGGTGTTGTACATATTGATGATGTGCTAGTATAGTGGGAGTATGTATCTAGATTTTATGTTTGTTTTCTTGATGTGTTATTATGTTTGTGTTATCTGTACAAACCTTGGTTTTAAAGACTATTGTGTTTAAATACTCTGAATTGAAATGATAACTTTCAGAAGCAGTTCAGCATCAAGTGTTGAAAGTGGAATTTGACTTTTTTTTTTTAGTCATAAAGTAGGACCAATTGAAAATAGACATATTAAAGATCACATTCTATATAATTTCCATACTACAACATCCAAACTTGATCCATGTTGCTAATTTTGTTAATGTTGTGATCATTGATGGGTCTAGTCATAATTATGATTAACGAAGCCGCTTTAATCCTGTGTTAACATAATTAGTAGATCGGATTGTTTAAGGATATTTAGATAAAATAGCAAAGAGGAGCTCAATAAAGTACTATCACAAACGTTGTTCTGTAATATATGTGGTCCAAATGGGATATTGTTAAAATGACTATGGACTCACATATGTAACATAGTTTATGATTAAGCTATTTGCATTCACGTATTTGTTTTTTGTTTGTTCTAAAGTATGGGCCACCTCATGTGTAGAGCCCGATACCATAGGTGTCTCAGATGATGGCCCTAAGACACATATGGCCCAATATTTTAAAGAGAATGGTCCCTAAGGTATAGAAGGTATATAAGGCTGGTGTCTGTTCAATTTTTGGAGAGATATCTTTTGAATAAACAAGAAACGTTCTCTCCCGCTTCCCATCGCTAAAGAGATTATAGAGACGGTGGTTTCCCCTTTATAGCCTTAGAAGATCCATACCTTGTTCAAAACCAATAGATAAATGGACTCAGGTTCTTTCTTTTTCTATAAAGATGTCTGGCATAAGTTCTTCATATGATTCAACATGCGATCCCAATCTGTTATTGGATTTATAATGGAGTTCCCTCAAGATCCTCCTTCAAAATTTAGATATTTTGTTTCCTAATTGTTTTTAAAAACAATTTTTCAAGTCGTTGTTACGAAAAACGAGAATAATTAACAAAAAAAATAAAAACACACAAATTTACTTGAAAAACTTTAAACGGAAAAAATCACTAATAAAAAAATCTACTATAAGAAAGATTGGTACAAAAAGAAAGAATATCAAGCGGTTACTACATAGCCCAAAATCCTATGTAAGTAAAATATTTTTACTTGAAAAACTTTAAACGGAAAAAATCACTAATAAAAAAATTGGTACAAAAAGAAGAATATCGAACGGTTACTAAATAACCCAAAATCCTATATAAGTAAAATATTTTTCTTTCACTATCAGCCAATCTCATGACCCCTCAAAAAATCTATAATTTTTCTTTATTATATAAGTCATACCTTGAACTTTTTAGGTCGAACTAAAAAGGAATTTGAATCATCAAAATTCTAATAGACTTAAAATATTTTAAGAATTTTTATATTATAAATAAATGTATAATATTTTAATGGAGAAAAAACAAGGAAAACTGTTTATTTATAATCTTTGATTAGTAAGACTTCGACATCTCATTGAAAATCAATCAATCGACATCCATCCGAGGAAGAAGAGCAACCTTTTTCATGATATTCGACGTCACACAATCTCAATCGACATCTCATGATTTAACAAACAATCCTTTCCTCCAACATAACGTTCTAGCTAGATCTGGATGTGAAACTTGGTAAGAGGACTAGACTCAAGTACCTATCTGCTTTACTATACATGAGAAGACAGAGAAGATACGTGAAAACAAGTGTTTGCATTTGAATTGCCCTATGACTCCCACCCATACCTCATCCGTTGACAAAAGGAAAAAAGCCTTAGAAGGTTGCTCTAAGCATTGAATGAATGAGCCTCAGAATGTGCAGTGATCCCATCCGAAGATAAAGAATGCAGAGCATCATGCGCACCCATCACCCCCACTGGCCCACATCTCTTCAACAGCTAGCGCGTCTTGACTAGGGGGATTTTCTTTCATGTTTTCACACCAAGGCCCACACGGCTCACACCCATCTGAAAACAGTCACAAAGTCCGAGGTTCTGGGCCTTTCGACATACATCATCCCTGATAAATAGCCAATGTGTTGAGCTCAAGAGCACAAGAAAACAGAGTTAGGAGGCATATAGCATCAAGGTCATCATGAAAAGCCTGAGTTTCCACTTTTGTGTGTTGATCATCTTTGGAAGCCTCCTCATCCCAGCCATCTGCCATGGTCATGACTCCCACTCCCAGAAGCCCCATAAACATGTTCCATTGTTCGTCTTTGGTGATTCTCTCTTCGACCCAGGCAACAATTTGTACCTTAACACTAGCCATAAGGAGGCATCAGCTTACTGGCCATATGGGGAAACCTTCTTCAAGCGGCCTACTGGCAGGCTTTCTGATGGCCGTTTAGTCCCTGATTTTATAGGTAAGATACCAGTAGTCAGTACCAAAAAGAGTGATGCTAACAGCCATTTATTAAGATTACCCAACTGACCCTTGTAGCTTTATTGCAGCGGAGTTCATGGAGCTTCCACTGACCACAGCATATCTGCAACCTGGCACACATAGATTCACCCATGGATCCAACTTTGCTTCTGGTGGAGCAGGCGTCCTTGCTGATACTCATCCTGGAACAGTAAGTGATCTTTCCATTCTTCAATCTGACTAATCAAACCCCACAAAAGTTCTTAGATTTTTCTTTTGTTTTCAGTTCACTGACAGCTTAATTGTGCTTGTTTGATCTTCAGATAAGTCTCCCACTGCAGCTGAGCTATTTCAAGAATGTGGTGAAGCAATTGAAACAGAAGCTAGGTGAAGTGAAGACCAAGAAGCTACTGATGAGAGCTGTTTACTTGTTCAGCATTGGTGGCAACGACTACTTCGGCTTCTACATGAAAAATCAGAATGCTTCCCAATCCTCCCAGACACAATTTGTTGGAATGGTGATTCGCAATTTGACAAATGCCCTTGAAGTATGGACATCTTTTTCTTTTCTTCCACCTAGAGTAAGGCTATTAGATTAATAAATTAGACTGTTGATCCATATTTTTGCGTTGGTCTTGTTGCAGGAAATATATCAAATTGGAGGTAGAAAAATTGCGTTTCAGAATGTAGGGCCTCTGGGTTGTGTACCTACGAATAGAGCAAAAACCGGAAATGGTGCCTGCGCTGAAGAAGCCTCTGCAATGGCAAAAATGCATAATGCAGCTCTTGCCAATGTCCTCAAGAACTTGCAGACCCGCCTACCCAGATTCAAATACTCGATCTTTGATTACTACAACACACTCAGTGATAAAATAAACCACCCTTCAAAATATGGTAAGTATAATGCTCAGCTTTGCCATTGATCAGCATTGTGTATTGCTTATTGTGATTATTGTGGTATGAAGGTTTCAAAGAAGGCAAAAGTGCATGCTGTGGGAGTGGGGCATACAGGGCAAATAACTGTGGAGGACAAGGTGTTGGAGGAACAACAACAAAGTTTGAATTGTGTAGCATTCCTGGAGACTATGTCTGGTTTGATGGTGGGCACACCACTGAAAGGGCTAATAGGCAACTGGCTGAGCTACTGTGGAATGGAACTCCCAATTGCACAGCACCTCACAATATCAAGCAGCTCTTTGGACACATGGAGTAGGAGATTTAGATCATATTACCTATAGAGATCCCTAGTACTTTTTTGTTGCTAGATATTTAGCTACTGGAGATGGTCTTGGAGGTTTTTTCTGTTTTATGATGTACTGTGTATGATATGTTAGATTTCTCTATTTTAATAAACAAATACTCTTTTATGTGGAGCTACAAAACAGAGTTAAGTGTCTTTAAGATCTCAGACATTACATGTATACATCATGGGCACCCTTTGACAGTGATCTTGAAAAACATTTGTGCAACTCTTGCGAGGTATCCAATAATCTCACTTCAAGAGAAATGATTGCTCAAGAAATGAACCCAATAAGAAGGTTAGAACTATTATAAACCTCAAGGATGAAAAAAAAAAGGGATCCTAGTATAAGTGTAGGTAAGTTTCCACCATAAGTCTCATTGTTAATCTATTAATTTTCGAATGAGATGGGATGTGGAATCATCTACAAAATGTACATGTGCATGTGATCACACCAACTAAGTCATGTTTTTGTAAGGATCCACTCCTAATTGTATAGGTATTGTTTGCTTTGATCCCATAAGCTTCTCATAGTTTTAAAACGCATCTACATAGCTAAGAAAAGTTCATACATTTTATAGCACCAGAAACCTTTTTCTCTATCCAATATAAAATATCACAATCACCCTCCATCTAGACACAATGTTCTCGTTGTGTCCCATGGGATTGGAAATTGGCTCTAATACCATCTTGTAACACTCACTCCCAATCATGTAAATATTATCCGCTTTGTATGCAAGGAGTCTTCACGACTTTAAAACACATTCATAAAATTAAGAATAACTATACATATATAATGTTAGAAAACTTTTACCCTATTTAATGTGGGATATCAAGCCTCGTTGTTCTAATTTGTTCTCAAAATCTAAGTATACATTTTATGAGCTGTGTGGACACACGGTGATTGGGACACTTTCCATAATTTCGAATGCATGCATTTTCTGATCATGCAAGAAAATCAGAAGAGTGGCACCCCAAATCTTAAACTGCTGACTGAAGCTAGAGAATGAAATTAACATTGATTGAATAATTATCATCTTTATCTCTTGACGATTCCTTTCTAGAGCTCTTCACAGTCTTTTTAAAATGAGAAAATTGCTCTAGTAATGGCAAAGTTCTTGCTTCATGCAACTGATAAATCTATGGTGGTCATTTTTAATACAACTTTGCAGTTTAGTTGCCATTGACATTGACCCAGAATTGATCAACATGGGATAAAAGCTTTACACCTATGATTCTAATACACCATATGTGAGGATTCATGAGACTAGACTCACGTCCACTCTATGCTTAATTTTGATCTGTAAAAGGAAGTATTTGAATTCGAATTGTCCAATCCTATGTGTCTTTTTACAAGAGATTTATTTGATGGGTACTCTACTTCATGTGTGACAGAAATGAGAGCAGAGAATTTCCTTTACTTATATCATATGCTCCCCTATGTACTTGGGTTATGTCTTTTTTTGTTTGGCATTTTCAATTTTATGTTCATCTTTTGAGTTGGGTATAATATTGAATCACCCATTTAGGTGATGAATTAGGTCACATTATATGTAAATTTTAATTTTATTGTTTTATATTGATTAAGTTCGATCTAATTCTTTTATACCATGATTTTATTGTATATACTTGATAACCATCATCTAATAACCAAAATTGTGTTATGTACTTTCAAATATTGAAATCAAGACTTATTTAAAAAAAAAAAAAAAAACTTTTTCGGTGTCTTAAACTTTTTCTTATCTTTTTATTTGTTTATATAAAAATTTATTTACTTATTATTAAAGCTTATTAGATTATTCTTTTTTTCTTTTTTTACCTATGAAAAATTATCCATTTATTTATCTAAGCTAGTGCTTTTTAAAAAAAATTAACACTGAATACAATTTATTTTCACACCTATTATTTATTTTCAACTTTTTTTCTACTTATTACTTATTTTTAAAATTTTTTACAAAATAAAAAAATCAAAATATAAAATTTTTTATGAAAACACAATCTTAACACAACCTTTACCATATCGATACTTAATAATTAATATAAATATAATAATAATAAAATAAACAACTTAATATTTAATATTATTAGATTATATTTAAAGTTAAATTAAATTAAATTCTATTTAGATTTAATTAAAATAAATAAATACCATCTTAGTCAATTGATTGATCTCCAAGAACTTCTCACTTAATGGGGACTAATCTTGACTTAGATGATTTCACACAACCTAAAAATCAAGGAGGATTGACCCTAAGACTTGGAATTCATTATCAAAGAGCATTATAACAAAGTTATACTTCAAAAACTCCTCAATGGAAGACAATTGAGAATTTGCAACTACAAATTAAGAAATCAACAACCTTTTGTCTATATAAATTTGTTGGGTGTAATAATCATATTTATTCCCTTTAATTCAATTAATTATTAAGTCGGAGGCTTCAATCCATTTCAACACCTTTAATTAATAAATTGTATTTTAAAACATTTTTGAAAAAATATATACAATTTAAAAACTATAATTACATCAAATAAGTTATAATTATTACCATATGATATAAGTTTATACTCGTAACAAATGTCATTGTTAAGACAGATTAAGATATAATTAAAAATGGTTACACATATATATCAACTTATATCCAATTTGACAAGATTGATTAAACGATTGGTGTTTAGGTTGATTATTTACTTACAATACTCTAATCTCGACACGGCAAGTCACTGACCCTGCTAATGTTATAAATAACTAGGCAGTGTGTTGATCAGCCCAGCAACATAGAGAAAAGAGAGTGATCAGAAGATTGGTATCAACTTCGATTTCATCATGGCAAGCTTGAGCTTCCATTTCTGTGTGTTAATGGTGATGTTTGCAGGCCTAATCAGCCCACCCATCTGCCATGCCCGCTTCCAAGAGCCCAAGAAGCATGTCCCCCTGTTCATCCTGGGGGATTCACTCTTTGATCCTGGCAACAATCTCTACTTGAACACCACCCCAGAATCCTCGGCTTTCTGGCCATATGGAGAAACCTTCTTCAAGCGGGCTACTGGGAGATTTTCTGATGGTCGCCTAGTCCCGGATTTTATCGGTAAGATGGATATATCGTATAATCATATGTATTAAAACCTTCTTCAAACTGATTCTTGTAGCTTCACTGCAGCTGAGTATATGAATCTGCCAATGATACCTCCCTACTTACAGCCCGGTCCGCAGCGATTCATTGATGGGTCCAACTTTGCTTCAGCAGGAGCAGGTGTTCTACCTGAAACAAATTTTGAAGTGGTATATAAGTGATCCTTTTTTCACATCGAAGCTTCTTACATAGCTACAATTTAACCATGCAATGAGGGTTGGAGTTGCGTAATGAGATCTCCGTTTTGTTTGTAGTGGACCCCAATAATTTTAAAACTTTTTCCCAAGGTGGATATCATAATCACAACTTTTTCTCAATGTGTGTGTATGGGCTTTTAAAACTTTTTCTTGATACGAGATATCATAATCACTCCTATATCATATATAGCACTAACTTTTTGTTGATGTGAGATACTATGATCGGTCTTCGGTCTTCGCATAAACATAATGTCCTCGTTGTATCCCATTAGTTTGTAGAGTCAAACATACCTTTTACCCAACAAACTCTTATATCAGGGTGTGGAATGGATCAAAAGATCCATTAAAATACATCTACATGATTAAAAGGATATTCCGAACATATATCGCACAAAGAACTTTTTCCATTATCCAATTTAGATATCACATTATGCTTCCTTTACAGATAAGTCTCCCACAGCAGCTAATGTATTTTAAGGGTATGGTCAAGGTCTTGAAGCATCAGCTAGATGATGCGGAAGCCAAGAAGCTGCTTAAGAGAGCTGTTTACTTGTTTAGCATCGGTGGCAATGACTACTTACACTTCTACGATGAAAACACTAATGCTTCTCAATCAGAGAAGAGAGAATATGTTGGAATCATTATTGGAAATTTGACAATAGCCCTCAAAGTAAGGACATGTTTTCCTTGTTTTTCCACTACTTGTGACCTTACTTTCGGGCTAGATGATTACTTTTT
This sequence comes from Vitis vinifera, assembly GCF_030704535.1. Lineage (NCBI taxonomy): Eukaryota > Viridiplantae > Streptophyta > Magnoliopsida > Vitales > Vitaceae > Vitis > Vitis vinifera. Next base: position 436,774 of record NC_081813.1, read on the forward strand.
GTATTTTTATTTTATTTTTTTTGCAGGAAATATATGGACTTGGAGGTAGAAAGATTGCATTTCAGAATGCAGGGCTTCTGGGTTGTTTACCCTCCTCGAGATCCGGCACCAAAAATGGTGCCTGCGCTGAAAAACCCTCGGCATTGGCACGACTACACAACATGGCTCTTGCCAAAGCCCTCAAGGAACTAGAGAGCAGCTTGCCAGGATTCAAATATGCAATTTTCGACTACTACAAAGCCATTAGCCAAAGAACAGACAACCCTTCGAAATATGGTAGATTACTACTACTGCATTTATATGTTCTTCGATCTATGCTATATGGTTTTCAATATAATTGTGATATCTCACGTAAATAAAGAAAAAGATTTTTAGTAACTTCAACCCAGAATCAGCATCTACAAAATTAGGAATATGTCGTTATAAATAATATAAGAGTCGATGCTCGACCCTGATACGAAAGTTTGTTTGACAATTGACATCATAAGAAATGTTTGTTTGTTTGTTTTGAGCATAAATATAATATTTACATTATTTGAAGCGATTAGATACAATAATTGTGTGACATGTTGTTTTGTGACTGTTGTGAAGGTTTCAAGGAAGCAAAAACTGCATGCTGTGGAAGTGGACCGTACCGGGCGAGTAACTGTGGAGGAGAAAGAGGAAGAAAAAAGTTTGAGTTGTGTAGGATTCCTGGTGACTATCTCTGGTTTGATGGTGGACACGGCACTGAAAGGGCCAACCGGCAGTTGTCCGAGCTACTGTGGGGGGGAGGCCCTAGCAGCACAGCACCTCGCAACCTGAAGCAACTGGTTGAACTTGAAATTATGTAGAAGATGATCTCATCATCATATACGCCATAAAGCTATCCCAACTATTTTTAATCCAGTACTAGTAGGCGTTTCTGATTCATGATGGGCTGCACATGCACTGCACAACACCTCATGATCTTAGGCCATTTATGTAATGAATGATGCACTGCAGATCATTCTGTATTAGATTTCTCTGGTTCTTATATATAGAAAGATCAACTCTCTTACGATTCGGAATCTTGGTTGGATCGAATGTTGAACTTCTCATCTAAAAACCAATTAATATCAACAAGTCACGGCATTCTCCAATTGATCATGACCCATGAAGGATAAGTCACAACTTCAAATCTTTAATGAGAAATGCTAACTTGAGATAGAGAAAATAGAAAATAATTTTTTATTTAAAAAAAATGTGATGTTTTTAAATAATATTTTTTAATTATTTTTATTTACTTTCACTTTTTTTTTTAGAATTATTTTAAAAATAATAATTTTATAAATATAAAAAAAATTAAAAATAAAGTATTAGATATTAAAAGTTATTAAATATATTTAAAAATATAAAAAATGAATTAAAAACACTTCAAGCTTAAAAACAAACTTTTATTCTATGAAATTCTATAAATTAATTTTTAAAAACTATTTTCAAAAACACTTCCTAAACAAAAACTTAATCTCAAAACATATTATTTTTCATAATTTGAGGCATTTTGAGTTATTTTTATAAAGCATTTTAAGTAATAATTTGAAAATATGAAAAATACTTTTTAAAAAAAAATTGTATTTTATGAAAGTGTACATTACGTTGATGAAGAATAAACCCAAAAAATTTCACTTTATCTTTAAGAACTTATTTTTTAAAATTGTTCCAAAAAAGGATAACCGAACAGAAGTACTTAATCCCCAAATTCTATTAGCTTCTACTTGTTTAATTTCTTCAAGTGTTTCCACCTACCATTCCCACTTCAACAATAAAAGAGAAAGAGGACAGAAACTTCCATTGATTTTAGTTTTACACACGTTTTAATTGAATTAGTAATGGTGCTGTCACATGTCTACTGATCGTGTGGTTGCCTGCATCTGCATGCGACCTGCAACTTTAATCAACAATGGGCCCCTTCATTAACTTTACCTTGAGAAATGCCCCTTCTCAATTTTGCTCCGCTCTGTCAAGTCACCATCTTCATTTGCTCTCGCCCTTTTGGCTATCATGACTTGAAAACTCGAATACAATAACAACCTGAAAATATGTGTCAACCTCCAATTAACTGGCTGTGCTGTGCTGTGGTGTGGTGTAAGCCAACAGCTACCTCTTCCTCCACCCTCTTTATGTTTTCAAAATAAACTTTAGCCTTCCCAGAACACCCACTCTCAAATGTGTCTTTGAGGTGTCAAGACGACCATGAAGACACAGGCTCGAGATGGATGTGAACGAGAGTGGTACCTTTCAAAGCCTAAATCTGAATTGCTCAACATATATCGGTGTCGAAGTCTTAATCTGAATTGCTTAACATGTATATTAAAAACACTTACATATAAAGTCGGCAAGAAAAAGGTCGAGGATCTCCAAACGTGCCCTCCAACGCGCCAGACAATCTCTACCTTGATAGTAGAACCCAACCACGTGTAACCATAACTCTAAGCCTTACACGAGAAGAAAGAAAGTAGGGAACAACAGTACTCAAGTAATAAAGCAATCTTTTTTCAATATAGTACTGCTGCAGTGAAAACAAAACCATCTCGACGAAGGGGTTCTCTGCTTGTATCCGCTAGCCCTCTTATCGTCAGGTTTTCTGATACCTAAGTCTGTTGGGACGTCATTTGTTTTTTATCCGGGTATGACCGCGGAGTATATTTGGCTCTATGCCAATCAAGGGCATCACAGAGCCAAATATACTCCGCAGCCGATGACCGTGAAGTCCAAAAAACCAAATGACGTCTCAACAAAGCTGATGACCGCGAAGTCCACCGATACCAATCAATTCCATTTGTTTTACTTGACGTACGTTGATTTCTGTTGTTGCATTGCAGGTGCCTTTTCTCTGGTTGCACTGCACGCATGTGATTTTGAGGACAGAGAAGAGAAAGCCAACTTTGTGGGCTTTCCAAAGTTGCACTGTATGCTTTCTGAAACTTAGGGACATGGGCTGCCTCCAAAGCTGGGCTCATGTGAAGCTACATGCCACATTCTTATTCTTGGAACTTTATTATATGATTACATATCTTATCTCTGTCTTTAGCATATGGTTAATTGGCAGTTAGGTAGTGATAATTTGGGTCATGTTCACCCAACTCCTATATTATATTTGTTGTTTTCGTCTCATTTCCATGTCTGCTTTACCTTCTTTAAGTTATATAAATATATAAATCAACCTAAGCTCTTCTGACTCTCTCAAACCCATCTTCTAGAATCATATTAATAAATTGGGAAACAAACATGTGAATTCATAAACAAATTTCTTGTGATTAGATTTTAAGTCATGCCTGCGATATTAGCAAGACTCGTGTCACGTTAATTTATTGATTTGATTAAAAAATTTAAGAGTTGAATTTTGAAATATTTGGTTAAAAGGAATGAAATAATCTTTAAATCGAAAATCTAACTACTCCCATATTTTTTTTGGAAAAGTAACTCATTTTTAACATAAATACTATTTTCTATTTTAAGTATTTATATATAGGTTTTAAAAGAATGGTTATTTTTACAAAAAAATTATGAAAGCATTTTTGTCCAAATGATATCAAAAAATAGTGAGAGGTTAAATTTCAAAAATTGGGTTTTAAGAGACCTTTTAATCAAATAACCCTTGAATTTTTAATAAAAATAATACAATAAAAACATAACTTTTTGATGAGTTGTTTATAAATAAAAAAATAATAATAAATAAATAAATACTTAAAATTTATCCAAAAAATTTGGTTTTTTCTTACAATTTCTTCCAACGTATTTTTTTTTTAGTATTTTATATTTTAAAAATATAAAACTATTTTCAAGAATAGCCTACAAACAACCCCTAAAGGTTTGTGTGAAAACTATTCATGAAAATAGTTTTTATTTTTAATTTAAAAAACATGTTTAATAAAATTTCTAATAAAAATGATTTCTTTTTAAATTATTTTATAGAGGAGAATAAGTTGAAAAGAAAATAAATTGTATTTGAATTTTATTTTTAAAAATTGTTTCCTTGGTATATCTATAAAGTTCCCATGATAAGAACAAATAAAATGGAAAGAGGCAAAGAATAAAGAAAGGCAACTCAACCTCAACCCACTTTGAACATGCTGATGATTCCCATCTTATCTCTTCGCCACGTGGCTAGGGTTTCCATCTGAAGTTTCTGTCAAGTTCCTCCACTACACTGGGTGCGGTTCGGTTCTCAAATAATTATGACATTGACACCATAAAATTAAGATCCATATCCATTATTGATGGGTCTATTCGTAGACCCTACTCTTTTTTTATTTTTCTTTTGACCCATTTCCTTTAATTTCATATATATATATATATACATAATATAAAGCCTACGTCACATGTTTCATCTACAAATAAATATTAAATTTGTAGGCTACCTAGCCTACTCCACATATTATTTTCTAGGTTCAAAAAAAAAGGCCCCACAAAAGAAATTACAAATTGCAGGTCTAATAACAAGTCAAAATTAAAAAAAAAACATATATATATATATATATATATATATATAAATTAAATAAATTATAATTTTTTATTCAAGAGGGCTCGTGATTCAATGTGCAAATATAAAAAATAGAAAAATATGGGATGTTTCAAAAATTCAAAATAGTTGTATTTTATTCTATCTTTTATAATGTTCTTAATGATATAATGAAAATATTATCTCTCATCGGTAAATATAGTTAAAACTTCTTATGTATTTGTACTGATTGTTTTATCTTTGTGTTATTAATATAATATTATTGGTATCAAAATTTTCGCTGTTGTAATAATAATCGTTATAATTTTGGGTGATTAGACTTGACGTTGATTGATCTATCGAGATTGGTCAAGAAAAATAATCACATGGATGAAGAGTATCCTACCCATAAAACTCACTTTTGCTTATTTTTATTTTTTATATGAATGACTGATTGACCAATGACAAGAAATATATATATATATATATACTTTGATGAATTATTTATAAACACTCAATGTTGGATTTCGTATAATTTTGAAATGTAGTATTTCATTTGATGATGGTTACAATTCTTCCGTGTTTCTATTTTTCACTACTTCAATTCCATTGGTTGTATAAATATATGTTATAAGGTAGAAAAAAAAGATTTTAAAAATGCTGAGTATGGAAAAAAATTTTGAAAGAAAAAAATATATATACGAAATACATTTTTTTTTTTTTTGACATTAATACATGTATTAAATACTAAAGTTAGATGCGGACATGAAGAATCCAAGAAGTTACCCAACAAAAGATGATTACAATCATTTACAAAAGCTTAGGGAAAAAAAGAATAATATATTCTCTTAAAAAGCCTTCTTTGACATTTCCTCTCTCTCCCTCCCTCTCTCTCTCTCTCTCTCTCTCTCTCCCCCTCCCCACACCCCCACTTTCGTCGCCGCACGTTCTCAATTATTGTCCCCTTCTTTCTTTCTCTCTCTCTCCCCCTACTCTTTCAAAAACCACATACTTGCAAGAAATGCCAAACTCTACTTCCGTCTTTTCTTAGACTCTTCCTCTACCTCATCCCCAAGGTCCTGTTTATTAACCATCTCAAAAATAGTATTTTGGTTTTAAGAAAGAAAGAAAAAAAAAAAAGCGTTTTGCGATTAGAAAATAGAAAAAAAATCATAAAAATAAAAAATAAAAAATAAAATATTTTCTTAAAACATACTTTAATTATTTTGAATTGCTTTTACTTGTTTTCAAAGAACTATTTTGTTTATATAAAAAAAAGGAATAAATATAAAGAATAATTGCAAATTGATATTACTAAACTAATGAATTAAATTGATAATTTTACATAGTATTGGGGTGTTTTTTGTTTTAAAAGATTTGAATCTTTTTAATAACCGTTTTTAAAAATTATTTTCTAATAATTTGAAAAACAAAACTCTATTTGAAAATTTGAAATATTTTAAACCTATTTTTATATTTAATGTTTTATTTTTTAATCATTCTACATATTTTTATAATTCCATTTTTTTTAACCGAAAAACAACTAAAAAATATTCCTCAAATTTTCTAATTATCAAGTATATTTTTTCTATTTTTTTAATTTTAGAGACAGTATTTACTTATTATGATATCAAATTTTTTATTTTCAAAAGATTGGGGTGCATTTAGGTTTATAAGGATTACTATTTTCCATATCACATGAAATTTGGGATGATTTTGAAAAATGTAAATTAGAGTTATTTTTTATCTAGAATAAAAATGTGGAATTAAATTGCAGCATCTTCACTAAATTAAGAGTGTTTTCAAGAAATATGGTTTTAAGGTTGGAAGGGTTGTTAATATTTGATAATACCGTTTTTTAAAAATATATATATTTCATTTTTTCTCAAAAGTTTTCAAAAACCAAACATACCCTTAATATCTATTGAAAATATCTCCTATTTTTTATTTTTAAAATTTAAAAACATTAGTAATTTTTATATATCATACAAAAACTCTTAAAAGTGTATAAAATAAAAGTAATAGTTTTCAAAATTATTTAACAACATTGAGATATAAAAAAAATTACTAATCTAAAATAGAGGTTTGAACTGCTTTTAATAAAATCTTTTATAATATAAAAAATAATTTTAAAAATAAATAAATAAATTCAAGTGATTTTATTTATATTTTTACATGTCTAATTTTAATAAAAATAACTTTCAAGATGTATCTATGAAATATGGAGGATATTTTATGTATCAATTAAGTAGACATGATATCGTATTTATTGGTTTTTTACCGATAAATAAGCTATTATTAAATATTTTTTATTTTTCATATGTCTTATTATAAAAACACTGTTTTAATTTATGTTCAAATACTATTTAATTATTCACAAAAACATTTCCGATCAAAATATTACAAACAAAAGGGTTGTTGGCTAATAGCGTTTTTTTTTCCCTATAATTACCCCTCAAAGGCCTAGAATTTCCAATTATAATTTTTTTAATATTTTAAAATATGTTGGCATTTAGTGGAAGACTTGCCCACATATCTCTCTCGGATTCTCTCTCTTGTAATTTGTCCATGTTCTTCCTTCTTCCTATTCATCGTCATTCGTCAGCCACCGCCCCTTCAACACGTGGCGTGGATGTCGGCTGAAGGGAACGAGATACCGCGTTAATGTCACGTGGTAGAGATGAAACGTCTCCATTCTGCCACGTCAACTCCTGAGCTGTTTCCAGCTACGCCCAGGATCTGGCCACGTTGATCCGGTCAGCCTCCCACCACCCATGTCTCCCCCCTTCTCCACCCTCCGATCAAACCTCCTCCTCATTTTTTTTTTCTTTTTTTCTTTTTTTAATTTTAATAAACAACCCCTCAAGTCTTCCATAGGATTTGGTGGGTGGGTGCCGGGTGGTTGTGTTTTGTTTTCTTTTAATCATTTTCCTCCTCTACTATTATTGTTGCTCTCTCCCCCTATATTAATGCCTTTTTGTACTTTTTTTCTAGTCCCCTTTTCTTCCACTTTCACATTTCTAAACTATGTGCAAAGTCTCCATCATTCTAGATTGTTGCGTTACCTTTTTTATTAGTCACAATCCCTTTTTTCATCAAAAGCTTTGGGTTGTTTTCTTATAATAAATTCATACACCCCAAGAAATAGTAAATTCACAATCCCCTTCTTTTTCATGCATTGCCTTTTTATTTCTCTACTAATAGAAACAAGGGTCAATAATCTAAGCCTATGCTTTCTCCCATGGGCAATAATGGGACATTATCCTTTTTGTATTTTTTATTATTATTTTTAAATAGTATATTTCAAAATATTCACAAAAAATAGTAAGGGTTGTAAATTTTTTCAAACAAGTGCAATTGTGCAAGGAAAACATTTTTTACTCATATAAGTTTAAATAATGACCTATCGCATAGCCCTATTTCACCCGTAAATTTAAATTATTGGATAGCAAGTCAACATTATAATGAATTATAACCCTAATAATTTGATATAATACCCTTCAAAATTATATAACCTCCCTTTATCTTTCTTTGTATCGTATTATCTATTCCATATGTTGATCTGACCTGTATGATTGTGTAACTAACTTATGATTATCTAACTAACTTATGATAAGTAAACCTTAAATATAAAAAATGACTATTACAAGTGACTTTAGTACAACATTTGTCATTGTTTTAACTAATTATTTACCGATTTCAAACATGAATTTCATATTATTTATAGGCATACCTAAGTGCCAATTAAAGTAGATTCTTCTTTATGATAAATTATTAGCTAATAAAGGTGAATATATTTCTTTACCTCAAATGCCTTTACGCATCAATAAATAAAAGCACTATAGTATTTAATATGGTGTTAAGAATATCACTTTGCCCACAAAAGTTAAAACTCGTAATAGGAATATATATGTAATATTTTTTTTAAATTGCTAAAAATACGAGAGACTTTAAAGAAAGGTAATAAAAGATTTTCCTACTCAAATATAATTTTTCCTTTCCTTATTATTTTTATTATAATTTTCATAACCTAAATCAAACGTTAAAGGTATGTTTCATTCTCAAAAATTATTAAGTAAGGCGAAAAAAATATTAAATAAATTAATTTTATTAAGGAGAAAAATATTAAGAAAAAAGAGAAATGAAAATATTAAGAGATTTTCTTCATTGTTTTTCTTAAATAAAGGTGAAAAAATATTCATCAATAATTTATTTTATTTTCCTCTAAACTTTCAATGCACATCCAAATAAATAAATAAATAAATAAAATAGGAAATTTTCTTAACTTTTCATTTCCTTATAATTTTTCATCTTGGTTTATTTCCTTCAAATTTCCCGGGAATCAAATATTACCATTCACCTCATTATACTAAATAAACAACCAAAAAGTTTAAATTAAATTTAAAATAAAATTGCTACCTGATTGAAAAAATAGGAAAAAAAAAGACCATCCCATGATGACAATACGAAGAATCAAGAGCAAGAGATATAAAATAACAAGATCATTTGAAAGTTACAAAATAATAAAACCGTTTTTAGTACGATTAAAAGATGCTACTTTGTTAATCATAATATTTTCAAATTGCTCCTTGTAATTTAAGTTGAAAGTCAAAACTATAATTTTATGATAAATATGTCTTTTTATATTTTCAAATTTTAACTATGCATTTAAAATCATAAAGGAAAAAATGGAATGTTTAAATCTTATAGGTGGGATGCTTCAAATATCATCAAACAAAGTGGTTGTGTCCACCTTATTTTTATATAAAAAAAGAAAAAAAACCTTAATTTCGAATATTTCTATATTCCTTTTTAAAAAATAAAATAAATATAAATAGCTAAATTGGAAAAATTACAAAAATAAGATTAAAAATGGAAAGCAAACCAAGACCATCGAGGAAATTCACTAACGTAAGGTATATTAGTATATTCGCATAATCATAGTGAGATCATTTCATTATTTTTATTTCTTTCCAAAATTTTAATATCGGTTTCCCCTGTAATCAAAATCAGCCCCTCAACTCTATTAAAATTACAAAACAACCCCTCCTTCAAATACCGCAATAAGAAGCCTTCTTGACCGTTTAACCTTCGGTAAATACAAAATTTTAAAATACTTAATTATCCGTTATGAACCCATATATTTTAATATAATTTATCAAGACCAGCCACGTATGTGTATGAGAATTCAAAAATAACCCCACTTTCAAATGCCCCGTAACAAAATTTTACATTCGAATTAAATTCATTAATTTACGAAGAGGGTCTCATATATATAAAAATTAAAACTTAGAAAATAAATTTAACCTAAGTTTGAAAAACCTATTAATAAATCTTGGACCGTCAACAACGTTTGAAGATCAAACACAAATTTTAAAAAGCCGAAGTTAAAAACTACGGCTGATAAACATCTAATTATTTTTTGGCGAGTCAAGCGAGTCGAAGAGGGGTGACTCGTTCGAGTCAGCGAGAAAGTGGGAAATAGAATAAAAATGGAGACAAAAATGGGAGTTTTATTTTTTTGAAAATAAAATAAGAAGTAAACGAAGCCAAGAAAGAAAAATCGATTTTTGCCCTTTTGGGGTTTTTTGTGTGGATGCAGTCGCCGGAGCTGTGCCTTTCTGGCTTCGCATGATCTAAAGCCCTCCTCCTCCTCCTCCTCCTCCTCCTCCTCCTCCTCTTTTTATTTTCTCTCTGTAGCCTCATCAAAACGCGTCGTTTCGACCTTCTCCTTACTCAGCCTCCAACCGCCATATCCGCCGGTTCGATCTCCGCCACAATTTTCCGTATAGTCGCTTTCTTCCATTGTTATTCTCGAAGCCCCGTTATGATTTTCTGATTTCTGAGCTTTCGAGAGTTTGTTTGTGAATCTCATTACAACTTTATGTGTGTACATCTGTGTTGGTGTCTGCGTATAGATTAAGCTTCGGAGCTTCCATGCAGTGAAGGAGCTTCGAAGAATTTGCTGTATTTGGAGGGTCAACAAGTAATCTAGGTTTGGGAGGTGACAAGGCCTGCGATCTCTTCGTGTTGTATGTTCATCTGAGTATTCCCGGGCCCGAGGCTCGGGATCCAAACTGTGGCATCAGAAATGGAGCAGCGCACTTGGATCGAACCCGAACCCGGCCCCAACAGTGGCTATTTGCAGAAATTCAGGCTTTACGAGACTCGCGCGGTATACATATGTGTTTTTTGCTGGATCGGTATTGAATATGCTTGTTTGATCTCTGTGAATTTATTCATGATATTACTCGAGCTGTTATGCTTATTTGATTTTCGTTTTGTTTTTATTTTAATTGTTTTTGTCTTCAGTTTGTGTGTGGTTTTGTATTTTGCATTGTGCTTTCTATTCTTCTCTTCAATAAGCATTCATTATCCTTGGAAGTATTTGTTTTTGAGCGAAGTTCGTGATTCAGCTTTAAGGAGATGAATTGTTTGCATTGACTGCATTGGAGCTGTTACAGGTCGAGGTCGCCGTAACATATGCTCTGCACATATATCGAATGAATGGTGGGCTGTTCTTGCTTAGGTCTGTTTTTTTTTTTTTTTTTTCCTGAGCTTTTCTTAAGGGATTTTGGAGATTGGGGGGTTTGACTTTGTCCGAGTTTTTAGGTTTTGACTTTGGATTTTAGTGCTTTTCTATTGTCTATTATTGCTATTTTTTTTTCTTAAGATTGCATTCCTTCATGCAACGGTGGCTTAGGATATCTGCGATTATTGATGCTGATCCACTGATCAGCGTTTTTCTTGGAATTGCCAGTTCATTCAGCCTACTTTTGAGGGATGGCTGTGAAAAGTGATTTTATCTTAGATTTTTCTAATTCTTCACCTTTTTGTTCGTCAAATCACTTCCACGTGTCTCCTATGGGCATTGTAAGAAGTTCCTAGAACTTTTAAAAAGTATTAAGTTGTTTGTATTTACCTTCAATTAATAAACCTGACCCCCATTTTCTGGTTTAACTGATAACAATTCATGTATAATTTTACTTAAAAAATATCTCATTAGAAGATCTATCATGAATAACAGCCATTATGATTAGTTAGATTCTGAATGCCATTCAATATTTTCTAAACCAGTCCTCAAATTTTATTCAATTATTGGCATTTCGCATATGGTTTTTAAGTTCATTTCAATGCTGTTACTGCTTCAGAATTTTAAAAATACTCTTACTGGGTACTGTGGATTAATTCTTGACAAAGAATCATTCACAAAATCTGACATTTTTTTGTTTATCTCTTGAATAATTTCCAACCAAGGAGCAACAATAAAATGCAACTTGTGGTTATAATTTTGAATTTTTAAAATACTAACTTCCCAACTCTTGGAACCCTTCAAGTTGTTGCATGATCTTCCTACATGCATGCTTCTCAGCATTTGACTGATTTTAGGCCCATCATCTGTTAACTCACCATAGCCATCATGCATCAATACTCCTTCTTTTTGACCTTTCTTTTGTTCTTGTAGCATCTTCACTTCAGAATTTCTCCTCTTACCACTGCAGTGCTGGTCTTTGCTTCACATGGTTAAGTCATCCAGGAGTTTTTTGCTCATATCATTCATTGGTGCTCCCTCCAGCATCTCTCAAATGCATGCACTTAGTATTCTGGTTTTTCATGCCATTCATGATTCATGATTCAGCATTCCTTTGTTGGCTGAAAGTTAGGAAGTTCCTACCAAGTTAAATTTAGGCTAAATAAAAATTTTCCTGTCTATAGGGGAATTAAAAATCATGGCCTGAATGTATATTCTGCATGTATTGTTTCATTTAAGAACCTAGCTGGTCTCAAAGCCATTTTTTAACAGTTACCCCTGAGCTGTTAACCATGACTAAAGGTTGTACCAATCTGGGCTTGGACCATCATAGTACCACGATGTTTCTGCTTGTCCTGGCCCATTGCCCCTTTTGCATGGTGGGTCTCAATACAATTTTGATACTGGCATGGCCCAATTTTGAATGCTTCTTTCTTTGCTTTCTTTTTATCACCACGAGGGGATTGATGAAATTCTTGCAATCTAAAGTATCACTGATGTTGATAAGTGAACAATAGGGTGAAATATTCATCTTGAGTTGACAAAAAGAGAAAATAGTGATCTTGAGTTCAAGTGATAAATGTAAATACTGTTCTAAAGTATGATATCAAGCTTAGCAGGGTTGTTATATGATTAAGAGATATGAACATGATTTCAATGTTAGACACTCAAAATTCTTCTTTGGGGGGTCTGCGCTAAAATGACTTGAACAAGGTTTGAGAACTATTCCTCAACCCAGTTCAAATTTGGGAACATATGTTCTGGCCTTGTTTGGTAGGTGTGGTACAGTTGGCTACCTGTTTAATTTCATTAATTATATCTGTTCTTTTAAGTGCAAACGGATTTATACTAACAAGTACATATAAACCACACTAGAAAGAGAATTCTATATCTGGACTATGGTTGGTTAGAACTCCTTATCCTGATCCCTACATATACAGGGGATCATCTACACATTTTAAACCCCTTTCTGGCAGGAGCACTTATGTACTCTAGGTTTGTGCTTTTAGTGTATTTGAGCAACCCTATGTTTTTGTGAGTTCTTGACTTATGCCACCTTCTAGGGGCATGTGCTTGCAACTCTTGATTCTTCTTCTAAGGAATGAAAGCAATCATAAAAGTTTAGATGAGTAGGAATTTTTTGGTTTGGATCATTTGTTGACTCGTATTCTTTTTAATTTTAGAGAAATGGTTCCTGTTTTTCCAGCAGCAGCCAGCATTCTTCTTTAAGAAATATATGTTTTTTTTTCTTTCATTCTATGAAAGAAGTCCAAATTGTTATTTAAGCCATCATATTTTCTTTTATAAATATTCTAAACCTCTAGAGCTTTTTTTTTTTTTAAAAAAAAAAACTTCATTAGGTGTATATGTATGTAAATAGATATGTAGTTGCTATGATTATAACTATTTGCTTGATGGAAATATTGTTACTCCTTTCTTATTTCTTGATGGCTACTAATAAAGATAGAGTGCCCTTTTGGTGTCATATTTTTTGCACAGATCTATTTTGCATTAACCTATATTTATCTGAGTGTCAATTATTGGATTTCACCTTCTATTTCATAATTCCTTTGTGATATTTATATATCTTTTTTCTATGCAACAGAACTTCTATATAATAGGAAGAGACAAGAACAGAACCTGTTGGAGATTGTTAAAGATTGACAGACTAGAGCCCTCTGATTTGAACATACTTGAAGATTCCACAATATACTCTGAAATTGAAAGCTGTGACCTGCTAAAGCGAATACATGAAGGAAACAAGTCAACGGGTGGACTCAAATTTGTGACTACTTGTTATGGAATCGTTGGTATGCTATCTGCAACATTTTCCACCTAAACCAAATCTTATTTTGTTATCTTTGGGACTCATGGTGTTTTCTTCTGATTTTAGGGTTCATCAAATTTTTGGGACCTTACTACATGCTGCTTATAACAAAAAGAAGGAAGATCGGTGCAATATGTGGTCATACCATTTATGCTATTACAAAGAGCGAGATGATTCCAATTCCGAATTCTACTGTGCGGTCCAATATGGCTTATTCTAAAAATGAGAACAGGTCTTTTGTCCATTCTGCATGTAAATGTAAAATGTCATTGGTACTTCTATGGAGACCTAATAGTATAGCATTCAGAATAGCACATTGTCCCTATGTATTAGATGAGAATTGTGTTTTGGTAGGGTTGTTTTATCTTAATTTCAATTTAATATCTTTGGACAAATAATGTGATTTTGAGTGTCTTCCTTTAATTGTAGACAAGTTCTCACTCTGGAGGTAATCTCTGTATTATTGTTGTGAGTACACACTTATTTGCTTCAAACTGGTCCCACATTCCTTATAGTTTGTCTTATGTTGAAGGTGGACAAAAGAATGCATCTGTCAAATTTCTAAATTAAGGAAAATATTAAATGTCACTTGTATTACTACCTCTTCAGTTCATTTCATCTCATAGAGGCCATTGCCAGTTCATTTCCTTCAAATATACAGGGGCAAACTTCATTGCTGTTGTGATGTTAATATAACATATTGAATGAGGCAAGGTATATCAGGGTTTTTGGGGGGAAATCATTTCTTTTTTCTTTTCTTCTTTTTTTCTCTTGTGGAAATTTGTAATTTGATCTAATGCTTCATTGTTCTTGCATTTTCTTTTCATCAATTTATTGAATGTGTATTAACGTGTTTTGCCTTTTTTGATGACATAGATACAAGAAGCTCCTATGCACAGTGGATCTCACAAAGGACTTCTTTTTCAGCTACTCCTATCATGTCATGCGTAGTCTTCAAAGGAACTTACGTGAAAATGAAACAGGACAGTCCCTCTATGAAACAATGTTCGTTTGGAATGAGTTCCTAACTCATGGGATTCGAAATCACCTGAAAAATACACTCTGGACAGTTGCATTAGTATACGGTTTCTTTAAACAGGTATGAGGTGGTTTGGATGTACTTCTTGTTAGTGTTTAAAGTTATTTGAATTATATAAACTAAAGGTAGCTGAATAAAAGATGTATAATTCATAGTGGTTTTCTACTTTTCCTTGATCTTTATACCTTTGTAGTAGATCAGCTGTAAAGAGTCAGACTGCAATACTGGAACATCATATTGGAACAACTTTCCTTAATTTTTTCCTAGTTTTAATGTAGGATACACATTTTCAATAGGTGAATTTTATAATTAATATGGGTATATTTTCTGTTACTTTCTTCTATAGGAAATTACTCTCTTGGAAATTATCTTTTGGAATTATCAAAGTTATTAGCTTGTTAGATCTTATTGTAAAGTTGGTAGCAACTGAATTCTTTGATTAGTTGAATCGGCTGGTGTGGAAGATAATTCTGATTGTGTTCAGTAACTGTGCAGGCTTGCAGCCTTCTCATTTTCTGATATTGATGGAAACTTGTTGCACATAACTATGTTCTTACTGCAATGTTGAAGTTTGATGTGGTAATGATACGCTAATGCTTTGTATGCCAGGTCAAACTTTCGGTATCTGGCAGGGACTTCAAGTTGACACTTATTGCCAGACGATCACGTCATTATGCTGGCACAAGGTCTGAACACTTTTGAATGATAAACTTCCTTCTTCCTTATCTATCATAAAAAAAGAAAAAAAGAAAAAAAAGACAATAAACCTCCTTACTTGGGTTATATAAATGGTTGAAACTCTATTCCTTTAATGATGTGTCAGATACTTTATTCAAATCTTCACAACTGATTGCTGTTCATGCCCACCTACAATAACAAGGGATCAGGAGACATCACATGGAGGACTCAAAAGCAGTCTTGCTAATTTTAATTTGATTCATGACCCTAAGTTTCAATAGACATAGTCTCTTTCTAGATGTTCCAAGGGCCATAGTATTTGACATGAGAACTCTCATAGATGGTTCTCTGATTGATGAATTTTAAAAACACTGCATTTTTTTTCCTGTTCATTCTGTGGTTCTTAAAGCTATCATTGCTCACATTTTCTTTCCCCCCTCTTTTCTGCTATAGATATTTAAAAAGAGGTGTGAACGAGAAGGGCCGAGTGGCTAATGATGTTGAGACAGAACAGATTGTGTTTGAAGATGTTCCTGAAGGTTGCCCCGTGCAAATAAGCTCTGTTGTGCAGAACCGGGGTTCCATCCCCCTTTTCTGGTCCCAGGAAACCTCCAGATTGAATATTAAACCCGACATCATCTGTATGTTTTGGGCACACTAAATTTTTGTGATTAAATCGATGACATCTTACCTGTTTTCTCTTTCTTTGTTAGTTGACTCCTCTTTCTGTTTTCAGTATCAAAAAAGGACGTGAATTATCAAGCCACAAGGCTTCACTTTGAAAATCTTGTTAAAAGATATGGAAATCCAATAATTATCTTGAATTTGATTAAGGTAGGCATTTCTGCACCTTTTGAGGAGGCAATTCTTATTTTTGGCTCTAGCTCAATATTTTGATTTTCTTGTATGACAACTCTACCAATCCTCTGATGTAGTCTTCCTTCAATCTTCTTTTGCTTCTATTTGTTATAATGGTTGTTGATAAACAGACACGTGAGAAAAAGCCCCGAGAAACCATTCTTCGTGCAGAGTTTGCAAATGCTATTAAACTTATAAATAAAGATTTAGCTGAGGAGAATCACCTAAAGTTCCTTCACTGGGATCTAAATAAACACTCTAGAAAGTACGTTAACTTCTCCTTTTTATCTTTAATCCTTTTTTATATTATTTAATTACTGTTAACATGAATAGAACTGTTTTATTTTTTATTTTTTAACTTCTCCTTTTTATCTCTTATCCCTTTTTATGTCATTTAAGTACTGTTATCATGAATGTTCTTTTTTTTAATTTTCTTCAGCAAAGCTACCAATGTTTTGGTACTTCTAGGCAAAGTGGCTGCTTATGCATTGAACTTCACTGGAATCTTCTACTTTCAAGTGATACCGCCCTTAAGGCCTGGGCTATTGCTAAATGAACCTTTTTTTGAGTAAGTTAGAAAACTGCTTCGATCTTATGGCATTCTTGTCATGTCTTCTATTGCATATATCTCTCTATTTTTGACTTCTAAGCTTGATCTATGATGTTCCTCTCTTACTATTCAAAGTGTTTAAGGTTGAGAATGTTCTCAATGACACCCCCCCCAATCATCCCATCATGGTTAACCTTGTATAGCTCAACCTCTAATTGCTTTACAAAGATATTGAAATTAAGATTGCACATAGCCCCATTTTTATGGTCTCAAAAAAATAAAAATAAAAATAAAAATCTGAAAGGTTTCTTTTGTAATTCTTCTAAGCCTAAAAATTTGAATTTGGTCCAGTGAATTGTTGCTTTATGATGGAAAAGTGGTGCACTTTTGTCTTGAGATAAAAGTGTTCCCCTGGATTGGCTTAAATCTTGTTGAGTACGTCTTCTTCTAATTAATATTCCGCTAACTAATAATATTTATATCTAATAGTATCTGAGGAACCCTCATGGTCCTAAATCTTGTTGAGTAGGTCTCCTTCTCATGACTAGTGTAATATTACCTTATACCAATTTATTTTCGGGTTTTTCTGTTTATTGCTTGATCTGATCTTTTTAGCGAAATTTTTATCAGAGCATTCCATATATTATTAGATATGTTAACGTATTTGTATAAGGAAACATGTGAAAATATATTAGACCTGAAGAAAGTATACAAGGATAGCAAGCACATGCACACATGTATGGATATATATATGTGTATATATATACACACAGAGCCACAAGCATTAGACATGTAAATTCATCAAAAGTATAATTTGCATGTTAAGAACCACATAACCATATTCATTTTAGGAGCAAAATGATTTGTTCGAGTTTCTCAAAATAAAATGCCATCGTACTAGTTATTTTAGTATGACAATTTCTTATTGACATTTTGAATTAATTATTTTGGGTTCTCTTAATACACATGTCTACAGATTATATTGTTGAAAAACTTTTAATTAAAGTACAATGTATGGGATAATACTATTGGAAAATTGAAAATCTAGTTACTTAGAAATAATATTCTCTAATACTTAATAAAGGGCCCACTGGATTGTAATCTTGAGATTAGTAGGTTCTTTGGGACCAATAGCATGTTTAGAATCTTTTTCTGGGTCTTGTTGCAATTATTCAATTCCACTTTTTCTTGCACTAAGTATTAACATTGCTGCCAATGCAACTGTGATTCAGGAAAAATGTTTGTGGTGAGTGGTCTCTGAACTCCTCTTGCAATAAAATTGAGGATGCTGATAATTTGGAGAAGGACATCAGCAATTGTAGCAGTAACTCGAGTGGTGACTGTTCTGTAAAGAATCTTTCTTATAGAAATGAGGATGTTGATATCCTAGAATCTGAAGTTAGGAATGCTAGTAGTGGTGCAATTAGAAATTTCTCTTTTAAGCCCCCAATGTTCCAAAAGGGAGTCCTGAGGACCAATTGCATAGACTGTTTGGATCGCACAAATGTTGCCCAATATGCATATGGTTTGGTTGCTCTTGGACGTCAGCTGCATGCTTTAGGATTAATAGATGTCCCACAGATTGATCTTCACTCTACCTTGGCGGATGATTTGATGAAGCTTTATGAGACAATGGGTGACACACTTGCGCTACAATATGGTGGATCTGCAGCCCATAATAAGGTAATGCTGTTGCTTGGGAATATTTATTTTCTATTTTAGATGCTAACAACATGGAAAGTTCTATATTCCAATATAGTTGCAAGCCAGGATGATTATCACCTCTGAAGCTTCTATGAAAATATCAACTAGATTTGTTTCCACAATGCAGTGCTCTGACTGATTCCTCAAGCTATGTATGAAGTGGAATGAATATCAGTCTTTTACATGAGAGACTCACAGAATTCTTTAATTTATATTCCATATTTCATCATATTGCATTTGTGATGCTGAACAGATATTCTCTGAGAGAAGAGGTCAATGGAAAGCAGCAACCCAGTCCCAGGAGTTCTTTAGAACTCTACAACGGTACTACAGTAATGCCTACATGGATGCTGAGAAACAAGATGCCATTAATGTGTGAGTCAAATAAGCTTTGTTTTTAACTAATGCCCATAATTATTATTGTTTTAGCACAAAATCAAGAACAGAAATCCTTGTGCATAGGCATGGTAATGGGGCTCTTCTAATTAGCTCTACTGTTTACTCTATATTTGACCAGGTTCTTAGGATATTTCCAGCCACAATTGGGTAAACCAGCATTATGGGAACTAGACTCAGATCAGCATTACAATGTTGGTAGGCCTGGTTCTTATTTTGCTGATGAAAATCAAAGGTATGAAATATTTCTTCTTTGGATTGCTAACGTTCTATTATCTTCAAGTTTAAGAAATTTTGTTAGGGCTATATGTCATTGAATCAATAGAAAAAACTTACTACTAAGGAAAACTATGGAGGTCATATTTTCGTGGTATCTATTTCAAAATGTCTTGGGAGGTTCATTTTCACAGTACTGGAACTATCACTCCAAAAATGTGAGACTTCTCAAAGAGTTAATGAAATGTTTTAATCCTCATATGATGATTGGAAATCGACATTTCATATTACCATTTCACATGATACCATCAAGAAGGATAGTGCTGTTCAGTAATTGATCATGTGCTTATAAGGGTGGGAAATGATATTTTTTAACATGTCCAGTGCAATCAGTTATCAACCAAACCGACTTCTTATCTAATGAAAAAAATAAGGTATCTTCCGTAGAATATTCACAAGGACATTTCCTGTATGTAGGTTGGTTTTCAAAAGATCGCTTTCAGACGGCAATATTCTATGTGAAAGCAACTCACCTATGGTAACCTCAGATGTTAAAAAGAAAGAGCTGCCTTCGGCTGAAAAGGGGCAAGGAGGGTTCAAGGGTGTTTCAGAGTCCACACCTGAGATATCGACCTGTGAAACTGATCTTTCTTATTCCAGGTTGCTTGCTTCACATTTCTTAAATTTTTTTTAACTCATTGAGCACTCCTAGGTTATCTAACATTTTTAATTCTCTCTGTAATAGGAGCTTCCTATCTGCGCTGTGTACATTTTTAATATAATGCATGTATGCCTTTGGATAAGGGTGTATTATCTGGGACATCATGGATTTTATCAACTTGCATTCAACAATTGGCTAATTTAGAGTATATCCTTTGACTAAGGAGTGGTGCAGTTACACCTGAATATTTCAGTGGATCCCCCCCTCCTTAGTAGGCTCACATGTTTTTCTTTTGTTTTTATCTTTATTGTTATTGTTTTACTTTAATATATTAGTACGAGGAGGATCATCTTGCTGTGAACACTTTTTGCCATTCCTAAATTTGCTTAAATTTTTGTTTCCTAGCTAACAAAAGAAAAATGCATGAATAGAAGATGTAAATTTATTTCCAGGGCCTTAACTTGTGATCTTGGTAATTAAAACGTTGGCTGTCTTTTGTAGGTATACTCCCTCCATGTCACAGAGGATGCTTTTCACAGAAGCACATCTGGATCGATGTCTTGACAGTGATCACATCTGTTTCAATGAGCATGGCAATGCATGTAACTGCTCAAACTTTCTTGATGTAGACTGGCTTTCTTCATCTGGAAATTCATGTGAAGAAGAAACATATGAAAGGTAATTATCATCCTATCAAGGAATGCATGTTGGTAGTACCCGTTCAGAAGTCCGAAGAAGAGAAAACTATGGATGCTTTTCACTAAGGGAATAATTAACTTTGCCTTTTGGTAGTGCACCATACCATTGGTGTCAACAACTACTGCATCACATCCTTTCCCCCCTACCACCACTCATCACGCCACCCCCACAATCCACTCCTTTGCTGCCATTGCCGTTGCCATCCTTTCCTAAGCTGAATTGACATATCAGTGGCCTGCATTGCTATTGCTGCGCCGGTAGCAGTCATCAACACCATGCCTAAACAAGCTTTCTCTTTTTAAAGAAAAACTCTAAAATGTCCCTGCAGTTTTGCCATTGCCCGCTTATCTTCAGTCTCTGGCAAAAAGCAAACACATTCTTTTGCTTGCTTCTTAAAAAAATTACTCAACAAGCCTGACCAAATGATGCCTTAATTTTTTTTTTCCAAGCACTTGAATGATGATGAACTGTAATTGTAATGGCTGCAGGTCTAGTCTCATAAACTCTCCCATTCCTGGGCTGTCATCTGAGAGTGTTGTGAATGGGCTAAGCATCGACACCTCCACAACCGCAAGTGAGTCTGGCTCCAGCATTAAGGTTGGTATTCTTTCGTTTTATTCATCCTTGGGCGAAAATTGCATGTTTCCTGGATCAATCTTGTTTGAAAAATGTTGCACTCTTTAGTTTCATTTTAGACACTAATTCACATCTTATTTGTATGTTGTTCTGACAACCGGAAGAGCCGGGTGCAATCTTTTAACATTCAATTATAGACAGACCCCATTATTGATTTAAGAAACATCATTTTGCAGCTTGCAGCACAGAATTCTGATGCTGTTGCTGAATTTTCTGATACCTTCGTGCGCTGGGTAACTCATGGCGAGATGCTGTTCTATTGAAGTTTTACGTAAATTATTTTTGTTCGAAATCCATTATCTATTCCCATCATTATATGATTCGGCCCATCCAAAGGATGTGCATCCCATCCAGAGAATAAACAGCAAGAGAGAACCCACCAAAGCATAGTTCCGGCGTTTGCGTCAAAGACACATCCCCTCAAGAAAGGTATTGTGTAAGGTGACGTAAATTCACTGCATTTCTCGGCCACTAGGGCATGATACAAGAGTACCAGAGTAAATAGAAACAGCTAATTCTTTAAGGAGATCCTTCAAGTTCTTCAACCCAATTCTCCTTCCCCTCCCCCTTCCTAACTCCAGATTTTTCAATCTCTGTAAATATTTCATAAATATGTTCACTTGGTTGGAGGCGGCCCATTTATTCAACGGTTTTAGGTTCTCGTTTTCTTCTCATCTTTTATTATATTTATTTATTTATTTATTTCACCTCTTTTTTCCACTGGACAGAATTAGGTTTCATCAACCTATAATTTTAAACTGAATTTCTACCATCCTTGGGGACTGCAATTCTTAGATATTTTACAAAAGTGTGGATGCTCGTCTTTTATTTGCCAGTGCTAATGATGTCACGTAGGGTATATAAAAATAGGGGTTAATTTTCCCATCCATAACCCAACCTCCATTCTTAAGGTGCTCATGTTTTGCTAATATGAAGATGAAAAGGGAAAAAAAAAAAAAAAGAAGATGCTTATTAGAGGGCTGTCTTTAGTTGAAGGTGCATTGCGTTTTGCTCTACAAAAATTGGAACCATTTTTTAAATAGCAGTCGGACAATTGTTGTAAAAGTGCTCTTTCAACTAAAAGCCTTTGGGAGAAAATGAGTAAAATTTGAGAGGAAAAGTAAAATCAGAGGAAAAATAAATAATTCTTCAAAGTTAAAGAATTGTTTTCATTTCTTTTAAGAAATAAAAAATTAAATTAAATAATTTAAAATGTATAAGTAATAATAAATTTTAATTATATTTTAGGGTTTTTTTAATAATAAGTATTAATACAATTGTTTAGAGTGTATTAGACAGTGTTTTTACTTGGGAGTGTTTTCTCTAAAAGTAGTGTGAGAGAGAATCACCAAAGAAATTATGTTTTAGAAAAATACTTAAATATTTTCTAATATTTTAAGTAATTTTTTAGATTTTTATAATTATTGCTTAAGTTTTGACAAATATATATATATATATATATATATATATATATATATATATATATAAAATCCGGTCTTAAAATGTGTTTAATATTTTTTTATCACTTGAAAATATTTATTTTTTAAACATTAATAATGTTAAAAACACCTCCTTAAATCATTACCAATAACACTTAATCCTATTCCCATACCAAACACACTCATAATCCTATTCCCATGCATCGAAGGGAAGCAGTTTCTCCCTCAGCAAGAAACTTTTTGGGCATTTATTCATTATTGAACTTCTTATGACATTACAGAAACTTTTGGGTGTTCTGGATCAGATCTTTTTGCTAATAATAAAGAATGCATCTTCCTATCCCCCCACCCTTTATTTATTTTTAATATAAACTAAAAGAGACATCTTCCTTCCAAATCTGTATATAAAGTGCCACCAATTAGTAACAAAAATTGCCCTCAATTTCTAGAAGGTCACACAAACCCTGTTACATATGGGCAGCAAAACCCCACTACAACAAATAAAAAATTAACATAATAAGCATCAAAACCAAATTCACCAAAAATAACCTTAACGAAGCAGGCAGTAACACAATGCATATCATATATAACATGCAGGAAGAAGAGACGGAATTATTAGTCTCCAATGGATGATAAGAGGTAGGCATTCCAAGTCTGCTGTTTGGTCTTTCACCAGATTCACTTGTAAATTATTTCCCATGTGTAGAGAGCTGAAAACCTTTATATCTCAGTTCTTGAGATCCAGGATTAACAAAAAACGTCCTAAAAAGTAATTCAAACTTTAAATCCCTCACATAAGAGAAAGACAGCTGTGTTTCTTTCAAATATCCAAACATGAAATGTCAAAAATTCTCATAAAACTAGCCATCATCTACAACTAAAAACTCTGACAAAAAAGAAATCCCTTCTTAAATAGCAAATGACAAATGTTTAAAACTTGATTTTAGATTGGCTCATCCATCACTCCCAGCCGGCAGGAGGAGGAACACCTTCAACTACTGGGGGGGGGACTGCTACTGGTGGTGCAGCTGCAGCATCCCATCCATCTGTTGCAATTGGAACTGCACTTGGCATTGGAGCTGCACATTCAAAGAGAATGTTTCAGGGCAGTTAACAGAATAATAAGCTAACACAATAATAATTATAAAGCTTAAACAATTTTTGATAAATGAGTTGATATATTGGTCTTTCATATTCACATGGAGAACTTGGCCTTACACTGCTATGAATCACCTAAACAAATTATCATAGTATAGTAAGTAATAACATGCAAAAAAAAAATAATAATAAATCTAACCTGCATCCCCCCAATTGCTTCCTGGAACTGCAGGAATGGGAGCCACTGCAGGCACATCAGCGCCCCACTGGGGGGCATCAGTAATTGGGGCACCCCAATCACCGCCGCCGAGACCACCAAGTGCTGTGGCTTGGTAATCTGTTATTCCATAATCTGGGGCAGCAACCACTTCATCCCCTTCTTGTTCCTTCGGCTCCTCAGGCTCCCTGTAGAAAAACAGATCCACCTACATATCGAGGAAAGATCATGGTAAGTCAAAATCATCAAGTAATCATCCACCAGGGGGCAAGCTAAATCATCAAACTCAAAAATGTAAACCTCAGTACAGTGCAAAAACTTGTAAATTCGTCATGCGTCAATTCAGAAGCAAATAATACTGTATGAACTATAAAACCCAAAATGGTTTTCTGATATCTTTACCATCACATCCCACTTGTGTCCGGGAGCAATAGTGCGACGCATCTGCAGAACCATCCTTGCCAACAGCCAGAACAGACAGCCAATGCTGTGCTTTCCCTTGTTATTGGCTGGGATACCAATGTCAACATACCGCATTGGGGAATCAGTGTCACAGAAAGCAATAGTTGGAATGTTTCCTAGTGCAGCTTCCTTAATAGGCTGAAAACAGTTATTGTGATGATAAGTAAAAATCCTGGACTAAATAACTCATAACACAAACTCATACACTATACAAAGATAAATTAGATGAACCAAAATAAATCAGAATTAGACTATATATTAAACATTTCCCTGGTTGGCTAGAAAAAGTAGTCTACGCACCTTCCTTGAACCCTAAAACCCAAACTAAAAACAGAATTTATAAAGATGTGTGTTATTCACTTACCTGGTGATCAGTTCTTGGGTCTGTGAGGATGAGAAGACGGGGCTCACTGAAAGATGTCTGGAGCTGATTGGTGAATGTACCTGGTGTGTGCCTTCCAGCAATCGCATGAGCACCAGTGTATTGAGCAAACTTCAAAACTGCCCTCTGCCCATAGGGCCTAGCAGACTGAACAATGATGTCCTTAGGGTTCTCAATCGCAACAATCACCCTGGCTGCAAGCTGCAGCTTCTCCCATGTTTTTCCAAGGTTGATGATGTAAATCCCTGATCATTAGAAAGACAAAAGATCTTAAAATTTTGGCAAAATCATTTCATATCTACAAAACCGATCATCCATCAAATCATGTTATTTTCCGCAGATGGTTGAAGTTACAAATTTATAATATAATAAACCTAGTACAGGGATTTTCAACTGATTTAGTTGGTATTGCGAGGGAGACAACTAATACATTAACAAATAAAAATCAATCTAGATTGAATTTCAATACCATTTACACTTAACATTAATTGATTTGAAAGTAAACCACCAATTATTCAACATAACATCAGCAAGGGGCATCTTAAATCTCCGTTATTCTTCGAATTGATTGGTGAAAATATCAATAAACACAATTTTCGCATCTTAAAAACTTCATTATTAGTGAATTCGAAAAACTAGAAAACACCCACAAGCTCAATCCTACGATCGATACCAACCCTACCATTTATCTTTGTTCAGATTTGCACTAACTTCAGTAAAAACCAAACCGGAAAACACAATCCCAAAAATTCAATCAAGGAAAAAAAAACTTTCAACAAATGACATCATTATAAAAATAAAAAAAAACAAGTCTTTCAATGCTTCTACAACCATGGAACTTAGATCACCAATCCGTTCAACACCGAAAATGATAGCAGAAATAAAACAACCATTTCTCGAATGCTATTATTCGGATCTCAAATTTTCCAATAAACCGCAATAAGAAAGGAAAGAAAAATGCACATGCAGATCGACAAAGAGAAAAATCACCCAATCGAAGAGACGAAAGATTTCAACAGGAAATTGAAGAATGAGAGAGATAGAGTACCATCATTGCGGCGCTTGAAGACGTAACGTTCCATCTGGAAGTTACAGTTCTTGGTACCGAGGTGAACCTCGGCGGCGAGCATCATCTGTATGTCCTGTTCCTTCTGAGATAGAGCTCTAGTGGGAGTCGCCATGGCTTTCTGCTTCCTCTTTCTCTGAAAACCCTAGACTGCTCTTATCTCGCCAATTCGCTCTCGCGCTAGGGTTTCGGGAGTGGGCATTCGGGGGCTTTACAGCAATTTAAAGGCAGAGACCCAAAACCCTAGTGCCCTTAATTACTATTCTACCCCTCTTATATCCACAATTATCCATTTCTACGGGCCCAGTCCAAGAGTAAAGCCCAAATGTTTCAATCCATTGGGTTCTGTTTTTGGGCTTCAAAGTGCTTGGGTCCATGACCCGCAACCCATCGTCTCTAAGCCTAAAGCCTTAAACCCTAGTTGGAGTTGCAGAGACGCACCAGTCTCAACAATTCGATTGCGAAAATGGCGAATTCAAAGCCAAAAAAGTCCTCAAATCCAGAGTCCATGGAGCTTATCAGAAACGAAGTAGCATCCTACGCTTCTTCAATTGGCCTCTCTTCTTCTCTCCCAAGCTCCGGCTTCAACGACTCCGATTTCCGGAAGACCGGAACCCTCAAAGCTCCCAAAACTCCGAAACTCCTTAAAGATTCCTCTAAACCAGAGGATTTTCCCCAGAAAACCCAGAAAAGGAGAGAGCAAAATCAGAAGCCCAAACCCAAAGTTTTCGAGTCTGCGCTCGACCAAAATAAAGGCTTCGACCGCTTCAAGAACCTTCCAAAGCTTCCTTTGGTGAAAGCGAGTGTACTTGGAGTTTGGTATGTGGATGCGGCGGAGTTGGAAGCCAAAGTGTTTGGGAAGGAAGGGAAGAAGAAGCTTGAGGCAAAGAGTGTGGAGGAGTGGAAGGTTGTGGTGGCGAGGAAGAGAGAGGTGGCTGAGAGGCTGATGGCGCAGTATGTGCTGGACTACGAGTCTCCAAAGGGCCAGAGTGGGGATATTAAGATGTTAGTTACGACGGCGAAGGCAGGGACGGCTGCAGATAAAGTTTCAGCCTTCTCGGTGATGGTCGGAGAGAATCCAATTGCGAATTTGAGATCGCTTGATGCACTTTTGGGTAAATTTACAAACACTTTGCTTTTATAATGAATATTCAGTTCATATATTCGCTTTCTTATTGGTGATTGTAGTTTGTTTTTTAGGAGTTGAAGCGAAAGTGTGATTCTGTATATCGTTTGGTTGTACTTTATCATGGTTTCTATGAGTTCATTTTATTTTAGGTGGATAAGTTTTATTGGTATTCAAAATGGAGTGAGACCCATTTAAAGCAGAGGTGATATCTTGGATTGAATGAAAGTTGAGAACCTTTTAGAGCAACTTCCAACATTTGAAATTGTTGAACTTTCAGTTACTGGGCATAGGGTGTTCGAATACTATGGGATACACAATTTCCATTCATTACCTTTGAGTGTGGATTGATATTATGATAGAGCTAGTTTAGACTGTTTTTTCGAGATTGTATATTGGGGTTTGGTCTATTGTACATCCTAACATGCACTTCAAAAGCTTGTGTTGAGTGGAGCTTACTGGTTTGTGTCAGACTTTATTTGGCGTATCCAAACTGATATCAAGTTATCATTTCAAGATTAATCACTACTGATACTGTTATTAATGTTGGTACTGTGTTCTACTTTAAGTTGGTTGCTCATGGAACTGACTGTTTGATGCAGGAATGGTGGCATCAAAAGTGGGAAAGCGCCATGCCCTCACAGGCTTTGAAGCACTAAAGGAGCTGTTTGTTTCAAGGTTGACCCCTTCTCTCTCTCAAACATGTAGATCCACACACAATCACAATTTTTCTACTAGTTGGGGAAATTTCTAACCAGATGTGTGGTCTCTTACAGTCTATTACCTGATCGGAAGCTGAAGACCCTCCTACAGCAGCCACTAAATCATCTTCCTGCAACAAAAGATGGTTACTCCCTTCTACTTTTATGGTATTGGGAGGAATGCTTGAAGCAGAGGTTTGTATAACCTTTTTTTTGTTTTAGTCTATTACCTGGTTAAGGGTTTTGAATCAGATACCGTCCCTTTATATTAAGAGAGCATACAGCAATATGAAGACACAAAACTACCTTTCGTTTGTCTCTACTTTACTAATATATAAAATTTATTACTATATTTACATCAGATGGGACAAGTCCTTGATAATACTGTTTGAAAACCCATCTTGTCACTTCTAAAGAGTCACTTAATCACGGTCCATGCTGTACTAATTAAAGTAATTATTACGTTCTTTTCACTTATCGTAATTAATAGCTGCATGTAATTTTAGCTGAACTGACTTTCAGTCCCTTTCATAAAATGAACTTCATTTCTTATCTAAATACACTTGACTATCTCAGGTATGAACGTTTTGTTGTTGCCCTTGAGGAAGCATCAAGAGATATGTTACCGATACTCAAAGACAAGGCAACGAAGGTTGGTTTGTTCTCTTGTTCTTTGTACTTCACTGTACTGCTGCATTTATGTCCATGATCAGGCACTTGTGTTTATTTAATGGATATATTTTCTCATGCAGAAGTTTTATTCCTGTGAGAATAGTATTTTGGTGCAAGTGTATCACACTATGCTTACCTATTTTTAATGCTTATACAAACTACTCCATTCTGAATGGATTCATCCTGTTGGTCTCTGGTGGGTAAATTGGCCTGCTGCGTCTGTGTACTGAAACTTCTTTTGAATAACTTATATCAAGCAAGAGAGTTAAAGCAGTGATTTTTTATGATGCTAATTTCTCTAATATTATAAATATTGAGTTTTGATATCTGTTCTGCTAAATTTTATTGTGCCTTGTATTTGATCTGTGGATTCAAAATTGAATTCCTCAATCAATACCAGTATAAGTAGTCTGTTTCAGGTACTTCAATCTTTTATTTGCTAATTTGGTTAAATACAAGACCATAGAGTCTGGACTTAAGTATTTTAGCAGTGGGAATTGGTAAATGAACTGGTTGACTCCCCTTCTTTCTAATTGCTGTTGTTTGACCAAAATTGCTTGTCACATTTAGGATATGTCAATATGGTAACTTGTGGTTGAAGCTTTCTTACATTTCTGGTTGCTTTCAGACCATGTATGCCCTGCTGAGGGGTAAACCAGAGCAAGAGCGCAGATTGCTTTCTGCCCTGGTTAACAAAGTAAGTTCACATTGCATTTTGGCTTCATTTGATAATCTCAAATATTAAAATCTTCATATGCCGAAGCACTTTCTTTTAGAGTTGCTACAACCTATAAAACTTGTTTATCGTTTGTTTTTATTTTATGGTTATCTACAGTTGGGGGACCCTGGTGCTAAAGGTGCATCCTATGCCGATTTTCATTTATCAAATTTATTGACCGACCATCCAAACATGAAGGTACTATCGAGTTTAGGTGCTATTTGTTTTTTGTTTTATATGTATGTTTTTGGAGTGTCATTAGTGAAAGGTGACTAGTGTTGTTAATAATGGCTGCAGACCAATAATAAACTAAATGAAACTTCATTGGAGTGTGGTAGTATAACTGTGTAGGATGATGCATTTCATTCAGGAGTAGAGAGTTTTCATGTGCTTGTATTTTTCAAAACCAGTATGATGTGTGATACTGAACCTAGACAACTAAGTGAGTTTTTGTATTTAGTAGTGTATGTGGAACTACATTGTTTAATCTTTCCTTCTTTCTTCTTTTTCCTCTTTCTATAGTGAACCATTTAAAATTTATAGTAGTACATTGGTTTCTAATTATCTTTCAAGGACCTTCAGAATTTAGGGCCAATGATAGATGGATCGGAGTGAATCTTTGTGCTACTAGGTAATGCAAGTTGATGCTATTGTATTTGTTAAGGAGGTGTGCAGTTGTAAAAATTTAAAATGCACCACACGGGATTTGTTATTAGGTTTACATGGAAAAAAGAGATATTTACTGACCTTTTTCGAGTCTCTCTTAATCCTTCCATATAATTTCATAAGTCTTTTCTATGATGTAGCCTTGATGTATTCTGACATCTGATGTATGGATATCCTTTTTTTTTTTTTCCTTTAGTAATTTTCTATCCTATGCTTGTATTAAGAGTTCTTCTGTACAGGCTGTGGTGATTGACGAGGTGGATGCTTTTCTCTTTCGACCTCATTTGGGATTACGAGCAAAATATCATGGTGTATGTCCAAATCATTTCTACTGCTAACCTATGGAACTTTACTTGGCCCCAGAGTAACCAAAGCCTGTAGCATCATTATATGGCTTGTTACAGTGATGGTTTTGTTTATTAATTTATTTCAATTTGATCCACATGTGTATTCTTATGCTTTAGTATTTGTAATTTTGGATTTTTTAAAGCCTGTCAAGAAAAAAAAAAAGGATTTTCTTAAAGATTAACATAGTAAAGGCATCCTAGCACAGTGATTAAAGCATTTGGAGAGGTGGGTCATGCCTGAGTTTGTACCTCATTCCCCTTTTCCCTCCCCTCCCCCCAGGGTAAACTTATAGACAATTAGTATGGCATTCTCTGTGGTCCCTCATATGTGGAAAAAGCTGTATAAATGATCTTCTGTAGCAATGGTAACATAAGTTTTAATCCATTAGAGCAATTGAGGCTCCAGGTTTCATCCTTCATTTAAAGTTGTCCAGGAATGCACTTGAACATTTATAAAATAATGCATGTACTAGTGAAAACTATTTGAGATCTTCTAAGTGAACGTGATTTTAATCCCTATTGTTTTGTCATTATTTACTGATCTTGTCACAAAATGAATGGGTTATGCTTTTTGATGGATTGCCAAATTTCCATTTATTTCTAAACTACATTTCAGATTGTATGGAATGATGCATTTTCATTCAAATTTCCATGATTTAGATGCACTTGATATGACCTGAAAGCCTTATTCATATGATTGCATACAAATGCAGGTTAACTTCTTGAGCCAAATTCGTCTAAGTAATAGAGGAGATGGACCAAAGGTGGCCAAACGTTTGCTAGATGTATATTTTGCACTCTTTAAGGTATTGATAAAGTTCTATATCTATTTTGTATGATAAGTCTGAACTGACATATTTTCAGTCACACCAAGTCACTTCTCAAATAACTTCCACATATTTAGACACTAGTTCATCTGTAGTATTCTGTTGAATCCTACTCTGCCTATTTGAAATTCCACTGATGAGATGTTTTTTCCTCTTCTTTAAAAAATGTATAAATGTACATATTTCAATCTCAGGTACTGATTTCTGAGGCAGGTGGTGATCAAAAGATTGACAAAAGCAGCAAAGCAGGTGGAAAAACTTCCAGTTCTTTTAAGAATAATAAAGCCAAAGATGCAATGGAGTCTCATGTTGAAATGGATTCACGGCTGCTGTCAGTTCTCCTAACAGTAAGTATAAATATTTCTTGCTTCTGCTTGAAAAGTTTCTGTATGTAGGCCATTTTAGCTATGCTAAAAAATGATGTTGGCCTTTTTATAGTAACCGATAAAATAAACGTGCCTAGGTTTTAGGCTTCAAGATCTGTTTTTTCTTTTCTTTACTAGGCAAACAAAGGTTCAAACCGGCTATTTTCACCCAAAAAAAAAAAAAACCTCCAAAAAACATTAAATCTATAACCTTTTATCCACAATGAAGACTATCTATAAGGCCCAACGATGTAGAATTAGACGTCCCTAGACATGCCCTGGATTACTCCAGAAGGGATATAATGAGGGGTTTCCTCCAGTTTTTGATTTGATGTCTCTTCTCCATTAAAGGTTTGGTGGTTATGCTTCTTCCAAATGCACCAAAATAAGCAAAGGGGGGTGAACTTCCTCCAATTATCCAAACCACTCATCTTCCAACCCAAAAGATGCTCTCTAGTTGACTCCAGAAAGACCCACTGCAGTCTGAAAATATTCAGCAGTAAAGCCCAAAAATATTTAGACTTCTAGATCTTCTAGTCCACAAGTCAGAGAAATTATGCTAAACTCCGGCTATTTGCACACTGACTTGAGATTTTAGTTCTTGCTCTCAATCTTCTATTCCTTGGAAAAAAAAAAAACTTCTGATGCATAGATATCTATTGCAGTGTACAAGTGACCAGCTCTGGACTATAATAATTTATAAAGAATTTATAGAATGCTCTTTGCTATTGTTCCACTAGTCTTGAATCATGATGTAGTTCTCCATGTGGATCTGTATTAGCCACACATATTACATAATATTTGGGTTCCTGTAACTCATGATTCATTGAGTAGGAGTTTTATCTTTGAGTGAGTGCATCCTCATCGCCCCTTAAAACTTATACTTCCCTTTTCTTGCCATATCCTCAGGGAGTCAACAGAGCATTTCCTTATGTTTCAAGCATTGAGGCTGATGATATTATTGAAGTTCAAACACCAATGCTCTTTCAACTGGTAAGAAGCAAAGCTTGATGTGAATTTTTTTATATGATAGAAGTGTGAGTAACATTGTTTAGTGTTATTATGTCTTTTTGCTGTTAGATATCAAGCTTGTCATTTTTTTTATTTTTTTTATTTTTCATTGTGGCATGTCATTGTTGATATAGAACTTCAAACATGCAGGTTCATTCGAACAACTTCAATATAGGAGTTCAAGCATTAATGCTTCTTGACAAGATATCATCCAAAAATCAAATTGTTAGTGACCGGTTTTACCGTGCATTGTATTCAAAACTGCTACTTCCAGCTGCCATGAATTCTTCCAAGGCAAGTGAATTTGGTTATATTTGTTCAATATCTGTTGCATTGAAAATATGTGATCTGATGCTGTGGGATACTTAGGTAATGTGTGGGAGATGACATCTTGGGAGACCCAAGAATGAAATGTCATCATAGTGATTGCATACCAGCACAATGAGAGTCCATGTTAAAGATCACATGAAATATCAAAAAGCTGGTTTATCATAAAAATCATAAAACACCCTTTGTAATCTTTCAGCTTGAGTTAGCATCTTCATAAGTGAAGGTTCAATGCCTTTGTTTGATTTTGTAGATTGGGTAGGGCCTTGCTGAGAGTCAAGGTGGTTTTTTGTGTCCTCTCTTTTGAGGCCTTCTTTTAGGTGCTCCTTGTGTATGTCCTATGTATTCTGGTGTATATTTTCCTATCATTAATTTATACATACCTATCCTTACCTATCAAAAGAAAAAAAAAAAAAAATAGAAATGATAAAGCACCTTTGTGTGAGGGGGCATATAGCCATTTTTATGGTACTGAATGTTAACTAGGTTTAAGTAGTAGACAAGGATTAATCAATATCCAATTCAAGTTTCAGTAGCCCAAATCTTACTGTCTGATGGCAGGTGTATTCTGCCTTTTTCAGTGGGGGCTGGGTGGAGATGTGTTGTTGGGTGGCAGTTGTGTTAAAGTTTAGTCCCTTGTTTCTTCTTTTTCTTCTTAGGTCCTATAAGAAAATTTTTTCTGATTACTTTTTTCACTATTGGTTCTTCATGTTGCTCACAGCCAACTTTGCAGGAAAATGTAGGGCTATGAGATCACTCTTTTGGGTTTTGTGTCAAATTTATTGTGCATAGTTCTGTTCAATTTCCCTCTTTTCTAAGTTGCTAAGGATCCAACTGGTCCCCTTGCCAAATAGCATGGACAGAGTTGTTTTCTAGTTGGCAGTTGTTCTTTATATGAGCAGTTGTGCTTATGTTTCCCTTTTTTGTAATTTGTGTTATTTTTTCAGGCAGAAATGTTTATTGGACTACTTTTGAGGGCTATGAAAAATGATGTAAATTTAAAGCGTGTTGCGGCCTTTGCCAAGCGTATATTGCAGGTCAGTAACAAAATTCATTTTTCTGTACTTGTCCTTTCCTTGGGTGGGGTATCATCCGACAACTGTATAATATCTGTTGAATGCCTGTGGATTTTGTTAGGTCATCCCTTCAAGTATTTTCAGGGACAAATTTCCTAAACAACTGCCTGAATGTTGGTTGAATTTTCTTTAACACCACCCCCCCCACCCCCCCCCCCCCCCCACACTTTTTTTTTTTAAAAAAAATTTCGTTTTGCTTTCATGGACATGAAGTTAATTTACATTTTGAATTCTGGATTTTATTCTTATATATCTTGTTTGATTGCTTGGAAGATTGAGGAAAGACAAATTTTAGTAACAAAACAGGGTGTTAGTAATTTTCCTTGTGTGATGTTAACCTTTGCCTATGTTTGAAGTGTTTTGGAAGTGTGAATTGTATTGAAGAGGAGCATTATGAGGCAGTTTTGGTTCAAGAAAGTCTCTGTAGTAGTAGATGATTATGTTTCAATCCCCCTTTTCACACTTCATCAAGGATTGACTTGTTAAATATCAACAGATGGCACTTCAGCAGCCTCCGCAATATGCCTGTGGATGCTTATTTCTGCTTTCTGAAGTTCTTAGAGCTAGGCCACCCCTATGGTAAGGCTGACTTACTTTAAATATGCTCTAGTGTGGTTTAATTTATAAATCCATTGTTTCTGATAAATGATTTATTCTTACTATGCAGGAACGCAGTGCTTCAGAACGAGTCAGTTGATGACGAGCTTGAACATTTTGAAGACATTGTAGAAGAGACTGAGAATGAACCCAGCACTGTAAAAGAAACTGAGGATAAAGGGAACACTGTATTGGAGAAACGAGAAAGTACTAGGGAATTAATTAATAGTAGTGAAAACATGAAATCTGATGGTGACTCCTCAGAGGATGAAGATGACTCTCCAGCCTCTGATTTGGAATCTGATGTTTCTGATGAAGGAGAAGACTTGCTCATAGAAAATGATTTGGAAAATCTCCAAGAATCCAAAACATTTTCTGATCATAATGGGAACCAATCTCAAGTCTCTGTTACAAAGCCTCGTCTGCCTGGAGGCTATGATCCAAGGCACCGGGAACCTTCTTACTGGTAGATTTCCCTTCTTATCATTTCTTAGCTTCATATATCAGGAAAAGATTTTTTTTTTTTTTTTTTAAAGCATACTTTTTCTGAGATTGTTGTGCTGCATTTGGTTGTGTTGCTTGCACCAAATATGCCAGGGGGCTAGAGGCATTGTAACTTGCTTCGGACTTAAAATAAGCCAATAAAATTAGCAAATGGATTTATTACTACAGTAAATATATTATCATTATATACTAAACCATAGTTTCTTCTTTATTGAGAAGTTGAAACCATTGCATTGCAGGGCAGATTGAATTGGTTTTCTTTTTCATTTCTTTTTTTTTCCCCTTTATTTTGCTTAGCATCAACTTTACTTTCTTTCATCACCATGCTTAATTTATTTTCTAAGCGCGGGTGCTTTGGCTCTTTTTATCTGTTCTATGAACCAACAGCAATGCAGATCGTGTGAGCTGGTGGGAGCTGACGGTACTTGCATCACATGTGCATCCATCTGTTGCTACCATGGCTAGGACAATCCTTTCTGGAGCCAACATAGTCTACAATGGAAATCCATTAAATGACCTATCACTTAGTGCTTTTCTGGACAAGTTAATGGAGAAGAAACCAAAGGCAAGCACATGGCATGGTGGTTCTACAATTGAACCTGCCAAGAAGGTTAGTTTAGTTATCTAACTTCTTTTATATAGCTACTATTTTTCCCTAGGCTTCCTACTATCTTGCTGTCATAATATTTCTTTTAAGTTGCTTTTTTCTTTGTCCTTTTTTCCAGCTGGACATGAATCATCATCTGATTGGAGCGGAGATTCTCTCATTGGCTGAAATGGATGTACCCCCAGAAGATCTTGTTTTCCACAAGTTCTATGCAAATAAAGTGACCTCCTCAAAGAAGCCAAAGAAGAAAAAGAAGAAAGGGGCAGAGGATGAGGCAGCTGAAGAGTTTCTTGATGCCGATGGTAGTAATGGGAGTGATGATGAACAGGTTGAGGTGGATGGTGGCGACGAGAGTGATAATGAAGAGATTGAGAACATGTTGGACACAGCTGATCCTTCTCTGGAATCAAATAGTGATTATGATTATGATGATTTGGACCAAGTTGCGGGTGATGATGATGATGACTTAGTGGGGAATGTCAGTGACGCTGAGATGGACATCCCTCCAGACATGGCTGAGGGGGAAGATGATGAAGACTTGGTTGGTAATGACAACAATGGTGAAAATAGCGAAGATGATATTGATTTTGGGGATGCAAGTGATGATGGTAATCAACTCAACAGTAAGAAAAGAAAACAAAGGAAGTCTGGTGGGAAGACTGGAAAGTCCCCTTTTGCCAGCCTTGAAGATTATGAGCATCTGTTAAATGAAGAAACTCCTGCAGACAAGAAGCCCAAATCAAGAAAAAGATCTACAGAAAAGAAGTCCAAGTCGCGGAAGAAGAGAAAATCAACCAGTTGAGTTCCATTCCATAACTTTCCCAAGCCGCCATCCCACAGGATTGCAGTTGTTGCTGAAGTCTTCCAGATTCAAGTTTTCAATTTTGATTAATTACCACCCACATAACATGGGTCAAAAGTCAGTGGTCTAGGCCTCTCATAGTTCTTAAAATATCGCCTCTGAGTTATATTTGTTCCATTGCTACAATGTATGATAGCGTATCAGTTTTTATAATTTAGTTGATTAATCTTATCAATCTCCATGATTTAGGCACATTTCTCTGTTTCCTTCGTTTCGGTTTTTAGGGCAGTGTTGCCCAATTCCTATAGGGCTATTATTTGAATGCAGAGAATGGGTAACAATCCCTTCACTTTTAAGCCATTCTGATCCAAAAATTAAAGTGGACCTGAACTAAAACCCTAACACGCTCAACATGAAGAATAATTGGTAGTTTAACAAACTTGGAAAGATCACTACATTTACCCTCTTTAAGAATCTACACATTGGCACATTTGCAAGCTAGGCTTGACTACATTTCCCCAACCAGACCAAAGGAGCCTTCCACTACACCTTGGCATACAACCCGCCACAACCCACAATCCCAACATCTACCCAATATTACCAAACACAAAATGCAGATTCATCCTCCTCCTCTATGCTATGTTAACCTCAACTGTCTTGGACTTTGGAGGAGGAGGAT
Organism: Vitis vinifera; assembly: GCF_030704535.1. Lineage (NCBI taxonomy): Eukaryota > Viridiplantae > Streptophyta > Magnoliopsida > Vitales > Vitaceae > Vitis > Vitis vinifera. The sequence continues at coordinate 473,721 of NC_081813.1, forward strand.
GCTTCTCTATGACCACAGTCAAAACCCCATTCTCACATTTGGCACTGATTGCGGAGGTGTTGGCATTTTCCGGCAGCCGGAACTTCCTCATCAGCTTCTGGGGAGCCTTCCTTTCAAGCCTTACGTATTTGCACCCTTCCTCCTCCCCATCCTCTCTCTTCCTCTTCCCATGGCTTCTGATTACCAGAGTATTGTCATCTTCAACAGTCACCTACAACAAATTCAATCAAATCCAGTGAGGATTGAAGATTGAGGATTAAAAACGAATGATGATTTAAACCTCAAAACTCAAAGCTTTTAGCATACCTGGATATCAGATTTGCAGAGTCCAGGGACGTCCATGTAGAAAAGGTACTCTTTGGGAGTGTCCATGATGTCTGTAGGAATGGTGGAGAGGCCCTTGTGTTCATGGGTGTGGTGTGATCTTGAAGGAAATGCGAATTTATCAATGGCTTCTGGGAAATTGAGGAGCTGGCTCACAGTAGCGGCCAAGTCCCCATTCAACACATCCAGATCTGCCACTGGGCTCATCCTCTGAGTTTCAGAAATCACTATTAAGGCTCTGCGTCACAATTGAAACAGCTCAAGCGACCAAATGAGAGAAAATGTAGATGAAAACAGTTGATTCCAGAGAAAATGGGTGGGAAGTTGGGAATTTAAAGCGCGACAGTGGAAGCTTCGGGAGAGGAATGGGGTGTGTTCTGCGACACGCCGGAAGCATCCAGAAGAATCACGAGCATCTTCAAGATATTGTTGGACGCGTGTCTCCATATGAGACCTTGATATGTATATACGTGGAATCTTGATATGCATATACGTGGCCCTGGTCAATAATGAGAAAGTCCTAGAGCAAACCATCTTAAATATAATATATATATATATATATATATATATATTATATTTAAGAGAAGGTTGGATATTAAAGCCCATTAAATCTTTCCAAATAAACTTTGGGTTAAAGCTTGGCGGTGGCTACAATTTTTTTGGGCTAAAGCCTGCTCAAAATTTTTTGGACTAGGCTCAAGCTATAGCATTTTATGAGCTTGGCCCGAATTCTAGGCCCCAAGGTTTTGCACTATGCCATGGTAGGATTGACAATGGGCCGGGTTTTTCAGGTGCCCACTCTAACCCTAATGGGACAAGTTTCAATTTTAACTAAACGAGTTTGGGATGAGTTTGAAATTTTTTTAAAAACTTGAGTCGGGTTCGGTTATTGTCTTGTCCCGCCCTGCCTCATTCCGATTATATATAAAATTAATTTAATTTAATTTTTATTTTATTATAATAATATAATAAAATATTTTTAATAAAATAAATTATAAAAAATATAATAATTTAATTATTTATAAAATATATTTATTTTAATGTAATTAAAAATTTTAAAACTAATTTTAAAAAAAAAAAAATTTAAAAGTTAAACGGGACGGAGTAGGACAGGTATGAGAATTTCTCATACCTGCCCCATCTCATCGCACCCTACCTTGTCTTGTCCTGTTTTATTTTTTAAATGAGAGAGTGATGAGAATTGTTTTAAATAAACATGGTGGGGTTGGGATGGGGACGACATATCTCGAATCCATCCTGTTGCCATCTCTAATCATAGATAGGGCTCCAAGTGGAGAAAATATAGCACAACACGACCGAAACCCTCCTCTTCATCCGAGCCCATTGATAGTTCGATTTTCTCTTGGGCAGGTTGGACCGCCGGAAGTACTTACCTAATTGTATATTTGATTTGAGAAAATTGAAGAAGAAAAATGATATTTGATATGTCATATGGATGGACTAAAAAGATTCTTGTGTAGACAACTAGCAAATGGTAATGGAATTACCTTATCCGATTGACTCATTGCTCTACTTGGTGTTCTTTATCCAATCCCCTTTAGTGCAAGTACTTGTTACGTGGCAATAACTTTCTACTTGTTCCCTCATCGTTATCACCACATTGATTTAATGGTGTTGTCCTATTATATACTTGTAAAACATAACGTAAGATAATACTTATTTGGAGAAGACCAATCATATAAAATTATTTACGTCAATAAAGAACTCAAAAACCATTACTTTTTATCGTCTATTATATGATCATTATTTATTGATATGACTTTTTTTTGCATTTTATTATTTTTTGAAAAACATGATGTCTAATGAGTATAAATAAAACTTTTATAACATTGATTGTACAATTCATGAACCAATTTTAAGACTCATGATTTGAATAAATTGACTAATATTGATTTGAAGAGTATCTAATATCAACAAAGAGATGGTTAAAAAGATGAAAAAGACTATGAATTGATGAGCTTGCAAGTTCTTGACTAATGTATAATGAACATATAACATGACATCACGGGAATTCACCACCTAATGCCACATTCTTCCTCTAAGACTATTAAAGCTTACAACCTTATTTTATAATTAGAATCAAATCAATCATTGTTGTGTTTACTTGATACTAGGGTACTATCTTATCCAATTGACTAATTACCCTCAATGATGTTCTTATCTAAGTGAAAATTGAAGTAGAAAAATGATACTCAACATCATATGTTATATGGATGGATTAGAAAAATTCTTGCTAAGTACCCAAGTGACTAATCAATACCCTACCCAATTGATTAATTAGTACCTTACATCGTATCCTTTCTTCAAAACCATTTAGCACAAGTAGTTATTGCGTGACATTCACTTGTTGCCTTATCAATCTCACCTCAATGATTTAATGAAATTTCCTTAGTGATATCACCTCAATGATTTGATTAAATTATCCTATCATATACAAACACAAACAAAATATAGAATAACACATGTTAAGAAAAAAAGGAATTAAAAAACCATTACTTTTTATCATGAGATTATTCACCGTCAATATGATTTTCCTTTTTTTTTCAATACTACATCGTGCATATTGAGAATTGGCCAAAATTTTAATGATATTTAACATCATATTTTATGAACCTATCATATGGATCATCTGAATAATTCACCTCTCAATTCATTTGTGGCACTTAAAATATACATTTTTACCACATGGTTCCCCTACAACCTTGTAAAAAGCCCATCACATGGCATCATGGGATTGCCTGCCTAAGATCACATGGTTCCCCTACAACTACTAGAGCTTTGGACCTTACTCTGTGAAGATTAAATTAGAATTAAATCAATCATTTATCATTCACTTGATACTATATAAATTGGCCACTTCTCAACTAATGAATGCAAAAACACCTTGTGCTTGTCTCTACTACTCCTGCATAATTAATTGATTTTGAGAAATACAAAGGTCTAGAAAAAAAAAAAACCCTTAAAACCCTAATGCCTGATAATGATTAGTGACCCAAAACCCTACAAATCTAGACTCATTTCTATTGTTTTTCTTCTTGAGCACATGGCTTAGCCCCCTGAAAATCTCACACTGGTCTAGACATGATATGCTTAATCACATGCTCCCAAGTTTAACAAATCATCACCAAAGATTTGGATCAGATACCGTAGACAACAAAAATTTGGTGGGCCCAAATCATCTTAATATCATAAAAAAGAAATTATTAAAAAAAATGCTTTTTTAAAAATACATCTATTTTTCTTTGATAAAAGGGAATAACTTTATATGAAAACAATATGTTTGTTATATTGTTTATGACTTGTTTAAGAATAACCGATTCATGGGATGATTGAAATATCATACATGGGATTATAACAATTCTAGGAATTTGGAATAATATAAAGCTAAGAATGAAGTGATTTATTACTTTTACCAATCTAGGAAAAGAAAAAGAAATTTGACATAATTAAGAGAAATTAATGGTGGTATGCACCATCTAACTACCCCAACTTAATTGTGAGAGTACAGACCACTGGAGCTCTAGTCATTGGACCTATTGAAGCCCCCTCTTGGTACTAGTAATTGGACCACACCCCCACTTGGTTGTGTGATTTATTCTTCTCCTCCATGAATCACTTCCATCAAGAGATTTTGTGTCAGTTTCTTTGATATGAAAGATAGGGTTTGGTGAAACTTTAGTTCTACTTATAGTAAAATTTTCAAATTTGAGGAAACCTCGCTAAAGACAAATGTGAAGTATGCGATGCAACTTGGTAGGATTCAATCCGAATTCAACCCATTTAGGTGAGTTTGAGTAATCATTTCCAATACTCGTATTGGGTTTGGTTCAAGTTTTTTCAACTCAAACTCAATTTAAGTTGGATTTTAGTCAAGGTTTGAATAATTCGATTCTAACTTGAATCAAATTTAACATTTTTACAATATTTATAAATATTCCATTTTCTTTTAAAATTTTTAAGAAAAATGTTAAATCACATTTTATCATATACTTTTTTTTTTCTTTTTATAAAGATATATAATTTTTTTTTGTTTTTTTATTTCTATCTTGAAATTTTATTATATTAATTTCATATAAATATATTAATAGAATTTTGAAAAACATTATAAATAAATTTTAAATTATGTAACCCGATCAACCAACCAACTTGACTCAACTCAAGCTTAAAGAAATGAGGCAAAATCGGATTTTGGTTGATATCTCATGTTAAAAATCGGATTGAGTTGGACTCACGTTGATTGTTTTCCAATTTGGATTGATTATGAGTTAGCCAACAAACCAACTAACCCCTGGTATATCATTTTTCTTAATATATTTTTTTTGCTTTTCAAAACCAAACTTATCTTTGATGCTTTATCCCTCGCATAGTGAAGAGGAACCTAATGTAACTTAGTGCTATGGTCCTTTATTCCTCGTAGGTTTCACTAAGGACAGTCCCTTGCTCCAAACGAAGCCTTTGTGTTAGTACAAAATACAAAGTATATTTAATTCACTTAAAATTATAAATTGGAGAAACCCAATTCAGAGTCAAATTTCTTTTTGGTAATAAAGGAGCTTTGTAACTTCTATGGTGGACAAAGGTAGTTTCACTTTGAGAGTATGTCCTTTTGGCCATGGAATGGAACAAAGATTAGGTGTGTTTTGGAAGCTAGCAAAACCCTAAACCCAAAGAAAATGGAAAACAAAAATAAAAAATAAAAAAATAAAAAACATTACAAAAGATGGCAGACATGGACGTAAATAGAGAAAAGAAACAAGGACAATCTGAGAATGGAGATCATGACCAGCAAACGCCAAACAAGGCGCAGCTGGTTTTGCCTCAAATATCCCAGCTGGTATCGAACCCTTGGGCCCCTCACTGGCCCTCACTTTTATATACGAAACTTCTGCTTCCTCCCTTCTCCACAACCCCCCACACCTTCACCTTCAACAAAAATATGGCCAAAGGTGGGAAGCTAACCATCACCAAGCTCAGGGCCGCAGTCCTCAAGAAGTGGCCCTCCATGGGCAAGCTCGGGCGCTCCACCAGCAGCGCCATAGCCGCCGTGGACGGTGGCGACGGGGAAGGGCTGAGGGCGGTCTACGTGGGCAAGTCGCGGCGGCGGTACCTGGTGCGGCCGGAGGTGGCGGACCACCCCGTGTTTCAGGAGCTGGCGGAGAGGTCCACCGACAGCGGAGGCGGCGACGGGGTGACGGTCTCGTGTGAGGTGGTTCTGTTCGAGCACTTGCTGTGGATGCTGGAAAATGGCGGCGCGGAGGTGGAGTCCATGGACGAGCTCGTGGAGTTTTACAGCTGCTGATCGTGATCCCCTGTGCTCGCCCACACGGGTACATGCGTGGGAACGCATTTGTAACGTTGTAAATTTTTAGATGGTAATAATGATGAGCGGCGTAGGGAGGTAGATAGGATCATGGGAGTAGAATGAGAACCTGTCTGGTTGACCGTCATCTGTTTCGACGGTGAGGATTAACCCTTGTATTTTTTTTCTCCTAGATTTTACTTCTGCTGATGTTAAGGATTGTCGTTGTCATATATGGAATCCAAATTATGCAGAATTATATTTATTTTTTTCCCCATTTTCCCACTTTTTTTTTTTCTTAAATTTCAAATCAACCCCTTATCATTTATTTATCTATAACATAATAATTCTCGAAATAATATCCATATTTTCAACTACCATTCATAACTGTCTATAAAAATAATATTAAAAACATTTCAAATTTACTTTTATAATAAATTCTCAAAATTTGTGCTCATGTCTTTTAAATTAAAAAATTATATTTATTTTTTTAACCATTTTATGTTATCAATGAAGTCTCTTGCCCATATCACACGGTACACAGGCACTGGTCTCTCCTTCCTTGGCACTTCACGGGAAAGGAGAAGAAATCACCATTCATCTGCCCTTCCAAGTCAATTCCACACACAAAAACAGAACTACAAATGCCCATATTCAGAAATGCAGTCTGAGCCATGTGAAAGCAACCGAGTTTGAAAAATTCCCTCAAATTCATGAACTTTCTCTGGGACCAAACACCCCCTTTAAACTCCAAAGACCCCACCCTGCACTAAAGGGCATTGGACTATAGTGCAAGTGGGGCTGAGATATTCAGTCACGGTGCAAATGGTCCACAGGGCAGGTACTGAACCAATTTAGACACCATGGCTTTGAAAAAACACTTCCATAAGAGTCTTGCTACAATGCCCATTTTCGACATATGTTAAAAAGTGAAATATATCGAGTCGTGTCACGAATATATTTTACATCTTTTTTTAATACTTAAATCTAATTTATAATTTTGTATCTTGATTTCGAATATTTATATCTTCATCCAATAATTTAAGTTTCCACGGCCCAAAAACTCTAAACTTTTCCAAATGTAAAAAAGTAACATATTTATATATTTTAAGCTTCAAATGATTGGGTGGTTAGAGATGCTTTGCAACATACAAAGCATCCACGCTTTTGACTTACTAGTTACTATTATATTCACTGGGAAATGTCCACAAGCACAACCAACATGGGCAAATTTTGCATCCATATAGTATTAAATCTTCACAATTTCATAGAAAATTTTAGGAGGGGTACCAATGGGGGTAGGGGAAAAGCCTCTAGGGTATGAGGGTATTTTGGTCTTTTTGCTACAATCGGAGAATGGACCGACCAGCCCATGTGGGAGTGGGGCAATTGGTTGGAATGAGTTTCCATGGGCCCCCGCCCACAGAATCACATTGACAGCCATATGCGTGAGTCCTGTATTTGCAAGTAGACACTAAACTTGAGTGATAAGGAAGAATAGAGGGGAAGGAGCCAAAGGGGGAGTAGAAGGAAATGGATTCTTGGGGTCAGGGGGTCAGGGGGGTCAGAGGGTCAGAGATACTGTCACCAAGGAGAACAAGTTGGGTGCATCTCTCTGCCCTTTTTCTGGAAAATCCATGGACCGGATCTGGCCGTCACTCCCTAAAATGACAGCTGTGCTGATTAATGCCATGCTAGCTGCAGTATGATGTTATTTACATCTTCTAAACTGCACACACTTCCTCGGCATCCTTTATTCGGATTAAGGTGATGTTTGTTTTTTTGACTTTTTGCTTAAAATAATTTATTTTTAGAATTTAGGTTGTTTGTTTTTCTATTTTTTCATAACTTATTATAAACTTTTTACTAAATAAAAAAAGTCAAAATATGTAGCTTTTTCTAAATAGAAAAAATGACATATTGGTTTTTCTTTATTTTTTATTACTTAATAAAAATAAAATACTACAAAAACAAATAACCCAATATTTAACACTATTAAGCATTAAGGTTCTATTTAAAATTAAGTAAATAAACAAATACCACCTAAGATCTCAGGGTACTGGTTTGTACTTTGTATCTATTGATTCCATATATTTAGGTTTTATTGCTATCAGATCTTAATCCTATTATTTTGTATCATCCAATAAGTTGGGTTATCTCATTCTTTTATCATTTAGTATCATTTACTTCTAAATTTTAATATACATTTTCAACTATCAAGATGAAAAATTCAATAGGTACTTTTTCGGTATCTTAAACTTTTCCTAATAATCCATCCATAGTATTACTAATATATAAATCGTTTAACATGATATCAGAACTTTAGGTTTCGGATATTTCGAGTATAAAGCTTGGAATTTCAATGTGAGTAATTTTAATATAATTGACCCCAAACTTCATAAATTATTATTCCTTCTATTACTATTGTAATCTCGTATAAAACTCAGTTGGATCCTTATAAAATTTAGTAGAAATTAGCTTTTTATACATTGTTGGCCTATTAATATCTCACAATTTAAACTTTTAGATAATTTTACTATATTCGAGCCTTATTTTTTTCTAGAGATAACAAATTCCAAATTTCCTTTTTCATTAAGCCACAAGCAAGTCTAAAAAAGACTATATATATTCATACCAAACCCGATTCTATAATTTTATATTTTGATTTTATTTTTTTATACTTTAATTTTATTTAGTTCTAAATTTTAATATCTACGGTGAAAAATTCAATAATTACTTCTTCGGTATCTTAAGAGATTTCAAGTATAAAACTTAGGTTTCACTATTAGCAATTTTAATATAATTGATCCCCAATTTCATAAAGAATTATTTCTTCCATTATTAATGTAACCTCATTTAAAACTTGATTGGATATGTTGAAATTTTAATGGAAATTAGCTCATTATACATTGTTGGTCTATTATTAACTATTATCTAACAAGCTTTTAGATAATTTTATGACATGGAAACCTTATCTTCTTCTAATGGTAACAAATTCCAAATTCCCTTCTTCATGTCACATGGAAGTTTGAAAAAGACTATACATGGTAGAAGTATTAGAAGACTATACATGATGTAAGTATCGCAGTTATATATTTTCTTTAAATTTTCTATGAAAGTATTGTGCATTTATATTAAATATATAACAAAAAATTAAAAGCTTTTTCATATTTTCAATTGTTTTTTAAGAGTAAAAAAAAACCTTGAAAATGTGTTGAATATCAACATAATCTCAAAAAAAAAAAAAAAAAACAATTTTCAAGTCCAAAATTTGTGAAACTTATTTTTTAAGTTAGTCTCGATAAATCTTGGTGTTTTCCACATATTTTCTTAAAAAACAATTCTTAAAGGTGTCTTTTCAAGATATATTTTCCATGAATCCACAAAATTGAATTTATATCAAAGAAGTTTCTGGGAGAAAATAAATTCAATTTTTTTTCAATGGACAACTGATATGAAAATTATGAAAAAAGAAAAATATATTTTTAGTATAAATTCAATTTTATAGAATTGTAAAACATGTTTATTCATGAAGAGGCACTTTTAATATATATTTAATTCATTTTTTTTTTTCACAATGTAGCTATCATGAAAATTGTGAAAAATGTCCATTTAAGAGACATTTTTAGTATAAATTTAATTTTGTAAAATTATAAAAATGTGTCTTTTCAAAAGACATCCTTAGTATAATTTTTTTTTTTTAACATATATGACCTATAAAAAAAGTTATGAAAATGTAGTTATTGAAAAAACATTTTTAATATAAATTTAATTTTATGAAATTATGAAATGTGTCTTTTAAAAAGACACCTTTAATTTAAATTCAATTTTTTTTAATGTGTATCATTCATATGAATATCCTAGAAATGTGACAAAAAGTAAAGAACTATACCATTCGATCCCTCTATCACCCAAAAAAATTGTAATAAAATGCATCATGGAGAGATTTTACCATAAATCATTGAATCTGATTCTATATGACTTATTACCACTTTTTTACCACTTTATTCGGACATAAGATTGGGGGAATTTTTTTTACTTCACAAACAGGCATGTTGGATCATGCATCTATCTATTTATATTTTATATATACAGATAGATCGACCTATAGATTCACACCTTGATATATTTCTACATATAGTAATGGTATCAACTCATATGTATATTGACCATGTTTTATTTGGGAGAATACAAATAAAATAGAAATTGTCTTTTGAAAAGATGGCCAAGTGGTTGATAGCTCTGATCTTGAAAACCGGTATAGTTTTGAACAAAGAACTATTGAGGGTTCGAATCCCTCTCTCTCCTTTTTCTTGGTGAAGAGATTTTTTTTTTTATTGGTTTTGCCTACCCGGTATCATATATCATAAAGGGGAATGGCTCGGCTATAAAGAGACATCTTCCGACATGACAAAAATTACCATGAATTTGGAAACATTTTTTCAATGTGTTGTATTTTAAAACTTTAATTTTAAATTGATCATGATTTTATCAAAAATCCTTTTCTTGAAGGTGGGCATGCAGGACCACAAGTTTCCAAGACAAGTAACCAATCTTTTGTTTAGATAATACCGAAAGGATGATAATTAAGGCTAAGAGACCCATCAAGCCTGACACAAGAATCCCAATAACACAACCAATCTACATCTTCTTCATTCCACACATTTCTTCCACTGTACAAAGCAATCAACATGACCTCAAACTATACAAACCCCTCCCATAAACCAGCAACCCTTTTTCCCGAGAAACAAACAGAAATTCCTCCCAACTGCTATATTGGTTTCACCCTCTTCTTCTTGGCCCTCACCACCATCCACTTCTCAAAATCCTTAGCTTCATATGGAATCCTAAGAACCCCTTCATTGCAGAACCCATATTCCTCAGCAGCCCTATACAGAAGCTCCATAAAATCATCCTCACAGAGCGTGGTCGTATGAACAATGAACCGCTTAGTCTCATCATCGACACCAACACATACAGGGACATAGCCTCTGGGCGCCATGGCTGAGCCCCCAAGCCTCTTGTGGCTCCCTCTGCCTCCAATAATTCTGCCCAACTTGCTTGCTCTCAACCCCATGATTGACCACTCAACGCCCCTGAGCTTCCCCATCACCGTCCTGCCAAAAAATATAGGGCCGTGCAGTACTCAAGGGTCCTTTCTATACTGCTGAAACGCCATGTTTGAGATGTTGATTAGAGATATTTCTTTGGAACAGTGATGGTGATGGGGTTTGGCTTCTTCTTTCTGCTGCATGCCGTGCCCACAAAGCTGATTGTGTCTTCCTCTAATCAGTCTTTTACACCTCCTAGATTGTGCAGAATTTGAACTTTTTTTATTTTGATTATGAAAGCATGATGGCTGTTTCCTTTTGTTCATAGTAGGGTGTCGAGGCTCTAGAATGTTCTGGCTGAGTGTACAAAATGTGTACTGAGCTCAATTATTCACCGTACCCACTAGTAGTAGAGCTTCGGACTGCCAATTTAACCTCTTGCAAATTCCATTGGTAGACACAAGGTCCGACTACAATCCGATCCGGTGCCTCAATGAGGTTAATTCGTGTCAAACTTACAAGGTCTAGTAGGGAATTCCTAAACTCGTATATATCTCAAGTTTCTAACTTCAATTATCGAGATATTCTTGTTGAACTATCAATTTTTTTAGAAGATGAAATTTCAATTATTGAAATATTTTTCTTGAATCATCAATTTTCTTAAAAGATATTTTTATTGAACTACCAATTTTTTTAAAAGCGCGAGACCATTTGTCAAACAAATTTTTGTGACAAAATAGAATTACTAATTTTTTTAAAAGTTTAAATTTATAGGATTTAGATTTAATCTTCAATAATTAAAATTGATAAATTATTAGTTTAATATAATTAAAAATTAAGAAAAATTAAATTTTTTTTATATTATTTTTGTGCTTTTTTTAATATTTTAATAAAATAACATATAATTATAAATAAATAAATAATATTATGCATATTTGAATTTGAATGGACCTACGACCGATATTCCCCTCCTTTCTTTATTTAAAATAAGAGAGTATTTAATTAAAATTTTAATTTATGGTGATTAAAAGTATGTAACTTAGACATGTAACTAAAATTTAGATGGTGTTTATTTGTTTATTTTTTTTTTTACTGAATAAAAAAAGTCAAACTTGTCTCAAAATAAAAATGTCCATATAAAAGTTATTTATATTTTCCAATTGTATACGATTTGGATCAAAGAGAAACCCAGACCCAGTGGCTTGGGCTTAGGCCATTGGGCCCAACTACGAAAACACGATTCAAAAGCCCACAAGCTACGAGAAACGGGCCATTGCAGACAGTGGTGTTGCAGCGGTGAAGAACGCAAATGATTTTTGCTCTGAACCCAGAACCCTAGTTCAATTCAAAAAATTTCCCCGTTCTTAGATCGATTCAGAGGTTAAAGGTTAGTTCAAATAATCTGATTCTGCTCAATTTGGTTGTGTGATTTTTGTTCACTGTTGGATAGTGCGCGCAAACTGTTTGATGAAAAACCCAGATGGCTGTTTGTTAAGGAAGCTTGCTATGATCCAAATTCAAATACTTCAATTTTAGGCAATTGATCCAAACATTCGAATTTCGAATCCGTCATCGAATGAATCTGCCAATGTAGTTCCTTTTTTTTTTTGTTTTTTTGCCATTTTGTAGTTGCGCAGTCTGTCTCCAGTGGTCAGTGGAAGAAATTTGAAATACTTAGTTCCTCCATTGCTGCAGGAGAGATGTCCAGGTTTCGATCACTTTGGCAAGCTTCTCTAAATGCAACAAGGAAAGGTACTTTTTGATTTCAGTTTGTTTTCTTAGCGTAGAAAAACTAGTGTCAGTTTATTGATAAAAAAATGATAATAGGTTTCTGTTTGCAAAAACAGAAAAATAAAATTGATCGAGAAAAGGTGTTTTGTAATACAATTTCACAAAATTTTCTGAAAAAATCTGTCAAAAATACTTTTTTTTTTTTTTATGTTTTAAAGAATGAAGATGTTGATTGTTTTGATTTTGTCTAAACCGGAAACATTTCTAAAAACATAGTCAGAGCCTATCATTTTTTGAGAATTTCTGGTCAGTCTGCGAAATCACTCATCATTAAGAAAAAGAATCATGACGGGAAGTGGAATTGCCTTTTTGTTTCTTTGTAAAGTTCATATGCATGACTGTTATTCTTGTTCTTTTTTATTCTTCACCATGTAGCTCTCACATGGAATGTTGAAAACTGGATCCCTCCTAGTGAAAGATATATTTTCAATTTCAATTCAAAGGAAGAGCTAAAGAAGTGGCACCTCTATTCAGATTCTGAATATGGAGGTATGGATGCTCGAGTTTAAAGTCTCTGTTGCATGAATATGTATGTTTGAATTCACTTGGAACCAAACATGTGGAATTCAGGATGCGTTATATAGTCAATTTGTTCTTTATATAAGAATACGGTTTTTATTGTTTCGGCCTCTTCCCTTCACAATTTATAACGTGAACTTATGAAATCTGCATTTATAGCCTTACCTAGCTTCATCATTCAGCACATGCTTAAAACCATTTTGGTATTGCACTGGAATTGATCCAGTGTAATTGAAGCATATGGCTGGATTTGATGAAACCTCTTCATTGATTGCAGTTCTTATTTCTTTGTTTCTGGATGGTGGTGATTTGCATAGGTTAAAGGTCATGTGATGAATTACCTTAAAAGTTAATAAAGGACTAAGATATTTGTCAATCTATGGTAACTCTCAGGGATGTCGTCAGCGTCTTTGGAGATCATGGATGCTGGAAATGGACTAAGTGGTACTGGCTGAGACATTCTGCATAATCCTTTATGTCTCTACTCTTTAACAATCATTTCATTTTCAATGCGTTTGACTTGTGAATCAATGATATCTTTGTTGTATTTAATAGGAATCTTCTCTGGGAACCTTTCTTTGGATTTAATTGAGGGTTCAAAATGGAACATAAGAAGGGGTGGCTTTTGTGGAATGCGATCCAAGAAGGTGAATATCATTCCAACTTTCTTATGGATTGAAGGATCAGGGTCAGCAATTAATTTGAAATCATTTCAACCATTTTTCAGTAGTACTGTCAAATATTAATGCTAAACTTGCAAAGTTGTTCAGCACTTGGGCTACTCTAGACTACAAGTATCAAAGTTGTTCAGTACTTAAGGGCAATATCTATGTGCTCAGTTCAATTGTATTATCAATATGTCTTGATTATTGGCATTAAGTTGGTTCGTCATTTAGATATTAAATATTGTTGCATATTTATGCACTTGTTCTCCTTTCATGTTGGTCGTCATTGTGTGTTTTTATTATTATTCCTGAAATTTTGTTTTCCTAGTTTTGCATTATATTGACACAAAGGCTGACCTTTCTATGAGTTGAAGGGCTTTTCTCTAGGTTTTAGTTATGAGCAAAACAAATCCTATGTTCAACCTTGCTTAAGCTGAAGACATCCCTAAAGCAACCCCTATCAGGGGGATAGCTTACCCTTTAATAACTGTTTTTTAAGAGTCTATATTTACGTTTGGGTCATGTTTGGTATGTGGGAATGAGGAATGGAAATAAATATTTTGTTTTCATTCTTATTTCTGCTTTAATAAGAATGGATTTGGTGATTCTAATTCTTGTGTTTAGATGCACCTAGGAATGTAATGTTGGAATGATTGTTTGTTTCTATTTCAATATTTGATAATAATGGAGATATGAATGAAAAGAGAAATAAATTAACAATAATAACCTTTCACATAGTTTAACATAATTTTTTTTATTTAAAAAATTTTATTTGAGAGTTTTTTTTTTGGCTAAATAATAAGATTAAGAAAAAAATTATTTACTTGATAAATAAAAATTAACTATAAAAAGTTATAAAAATCTAATGGAGATGTAGGGGTAAAATAGTAATTTTAAGATATTATTTATTATTTCCTACATTAAGGGAATCAAAATACCTCCTGTTGGAGATCAATTGAAATCCCACTTATGAGTAGGATTTCATTTCTACCGGAATTATTTTTTATTTCATTCTCATTGTCATTTAAGTTATTCAAATGTAGGAATGGATAAGTAAAGGAATGAGATGTCCATTCCCACTCTTCTTTCCCTTATACCAAACATGACCTTAAGGACTTAGATAAGATAAGATAATAATGCTAAGGCCACTATTCCTGATGAAAGGAAGGAATAGAGTAAGGTCTGGCCTTTACCTTTAGTGCTAGTAACTAAACATCTATATGCTTTGGGCTCAATCTCATATGGTTTTCAGAGGCTTGAATTAGTGGTTTAAGGCCAGCATTGATAAGCAACAGTTAAGGACTTAGGTTCATGTTCCTACACTGAGTGGAAGAATTAGATTAGAAATATTTCTCTCTTTTAACCTTAAGTGGGACAGACAGATAGTCTTGAAATCAGATTGCTGGGCAATGAGTTTTATCTTTTCTAGTAACTCCATTAAAAACTATGATTTTTTGCTTCAAATTTGGTGCAAAACAAAGTAGAATGGTTTCATTTTCATGTGAAAACACCCTGCCTTATATGCCATTAGTGCATGAACAACTTTCCTTATTTATATCATTATATGCATTTTGCTGCAGTTTGATGGATTCATCGATTTGGAATCTTATGATACAATAGCGCTAAAGGTTAAAGGAGATGGGAGATGTTACATTTCTACTGTGAGTTTCTAAGGCTCTGATTGCATCCTGGAAAGAATGAGGGAAAGGAAACAAAATTGCTCAAAATAGCTTGAGAAAAGAATCCAGTTTTTAAGTAATTTTCAGTATTTTCCCTTGCTCTTTCAAGATGCAAATGCAATCTTAATATTTTAGATGAGGCCAAACCATCAGTTTTCTTCTGAACAGTCTGAACCTTGATGAAATGTTGGTGCAGATATATACAGAGAATTGGGTGAATTCACCTGCACAACAGGAAGATAATTCATGGCAAGCATTTGTTTTTGTACCAAAAGACAACTGGTATATTACAAAGGCAAGTTCTGTGCTCCTCAAGCTCATTTGTGTAATGTGTTGATATAACAGACCTCACTGTCATATTGGACTATCATACTACTGTAGCTTACAGATTTGAAAAGCAATTCATGCATGATCCAAGAAACATGGAACCTGCTAATTTTTTGCTCAACTAATGAGTTGCACCTGGGCATGAAATGTACTACTAAGTACTAAGTGACTGCGGTGAAGTCTGTCTGTTCTTTGAAATCATTACTTAGAAAGACTGTAGTAACATTAGTTATCACCATAATATGATACATTTGATCTAATAACATGAGCTTGCCTGTTATGGAAGATTCCGCTTTAAGGCATGAAATTTTTTCATAGGTTTATAAGACTTCTTGATTTATTGCATCATGCTCCTTCGCATGTAACCCAGTAACGACATTTCAGGAAAAACTGAAAAAGTGAATGATACCGTGCTATTTAAGGCCTTTTTTGTTCCAAAGAGAGAGAGATAAAAAGAAAGGGGTATATCCATGCTGTTGGGTAAATGAGTTAATTAGTATGATTGGGAAGTTAGATGTTGTACTATAGACATACATAAATCATAAATGATGATTGATATATGATCAATAAAGCATTTATTATAGCCATTTTGCTCCTATGATGTAGAATACAGAAAGAAGAAAGGAAGTACTTCTGTTCATTTTCAAGAATTCTTATGTGCTACATAAAGGATTGATGAGTAGGTTTTGATGGAATTTTTCATTAGAAAAAGGTGTTCTTTTCTTTGATAGGGCTTTATTTCCATAGATTTGAGAGTTATTCTGCGTTGCCATGATCTAGAACTTGTTTTTTTGGTGAATGAATATATCTTTTCTGTGTTTGAAAACCTGAACAGTGGTGTCTTTTCAGATTCCTCTTGCTCATTACCTACCAACATGGAGAGGAAATGTTATAGATGCAGAGATAGAAATGAATCCATCGCGTATCGTCGGTATGTCTCTGTCTGTCAATTCCGGAGGTGGTGTCCCAGGTGCTACAACCGGGCCAGGCGATTTCAAGTTGGAAATTGATTGGATCAAAGCCTTGAGAACACAATAGGTTCCTTTAGACTATACCACAAGGTATTGAAATTTTGGTTGTATCAAACCATTGCAATTAGTTCAGAAATTTTCTACCTCCAATTCACCCAATAGTAAGTTAACAAACTTTACCGATGTTTTTGGCTACTGGTCAAGTGGGGCTCTGGCTGGATCACCTAAAGCTGCTGTCCTAACTGTAATTGATACATAAACCAATTCAACCAGCTGCTCCAAGTGGGTGTTTTATTTAATGACTCATCAATTGTTCAATAATAGTATCTGAAGAAATTCTCAGTCAACTATAGTTGGCACCTATTCATGTGTGACCATTTAATGTGTCTGTTTATCATGTTACATGTTCTACGCAGAACCAATATCCACAATACAAAGGTGCAATCTTCCTCTATGGACCATTCTTTTATTAGTTGCAATTTAAAGTTTGGCATTAGGATATTTCTGCATATGATTCTAGTAATATTCTCTTTCCAAATGAAGCTCTACCCATGAGTCCAAAACTATTGCAGAGAGCTTTTGAGGCATTGAAGAGGTCAATGGAATATCACAGCTTGTAGATGGACCCAGTGTGACTACAAGTGGATGATTATAAGTAAGTTTTGGTTTCTGTGGATTGACGAAGACTTGTTAATTTATGCTGTTAATCAATCAAACAACTGTCATTCTATTTACAACTATTTGACAGTTGACACTTAAATTGAGTAGTCACATTCTTCTCTTCTTCGCCTTCTGGAAAGTGAAAATACCAATGAACGGTGTGGTGATAGCTGGGACCCCTTTGGTGTAGCTGGATCCCCACCACCAATGTCCGTACAACCCAAAAGGTCTTTCTAACTTCTAAGATGAATAGCACTTGTGCCTTAAAACTCTATGCCCTGGGGACCCCTTTCTCCTCATGTGCCTTTTTCCTTTTCAATTCTTACTTTATTTTTCAACTTCCATCCTTTTCACTAATGTTACTTAGCATGCTAAAGAGTTTTTTGGATAAATTTGCCATTGAAAATGAGATTTTTTTTTTTTTATCTGAAGATAAAAATATTTTGAGAAACGATTAGAAATATGGGGTCATAATCATATTTAAAGAAAATATTTTAAGTAAAAGTGATTCAAATGAAAACACTTTTTTTATTTTTAATTGAGGGTAAATAGAAAAGTCCTGAGAGTGGGACAGAAGCGTAAATGGGGGTGGCTGTGGAGACTATCAATGAGATGTTAAGTTGTGGCTCGTGAAGCAGAGAAGCCTCCACTTTACAGCTTTTGAGTATTGGGCACTGGGCAGTACTTGCCATAAGGGTGTTGTTTGTTTTCCTTTTCCGTAGATTGGGGCGTGGTGGTGGGTTGTTTCTACAGTGCTCTTTGAAATTGGTAGAGACTTATATTATAGGGACTAGGGAGATAGCAGCCAGAGGTGATCAATGTCCCAGGGGGACCAATTAGAAGTGTGTGCGACCCACACTCTTTAAAAAAATGGGGATTGATCGTTGACGGTGCCCAAATAAGTTCCAAGCAGCCCCAGGGTGTTTGTACAAATTTGACCAGTCTGCCATTGCTGGCTCCCCCATCTTCTCGTTTCCCCCATACGCTACTCTTTACTAGGATGTTTCTCCTGTTCTTATCTGAATATTAATCTAAGGGTCGACTACATCATTATGTAATGAAAAGCATCACCCATTGGGTGTTGTCTTGTGTACTTTGGATATCATTGTCTCATTCAGTTTATTTTGTATCTTCATCCCATTTGGGTATACCTTAGTCTTATTTGTGTGTATTTTTCCAGAGTTTATCTTGCATTTTCAAGCCAATCTCAACCCAAATTAAACTTACCAACATAAAAGATATAAACTTACCTTGTGTCTCTAAAGATCGGTAGTAAAATTTTGTTTGATACCTCAATTTAAAAAAAAAAAAATTAAAATCATTATTTTTAAAATATACATTTTTAAGAATTTTTTTAAACAATTGAAAATATTTTTTAAATTTGTTTTAAGAATTGTTTTAAATACTTGCCACTTTAGTTTGATTGTTGGGTGTAGCGAAGAAATAGAATCAAAGTATTGTTTACCTCTATATCTAACGTAATACTTAAAAATACTTCAAATTTATTCCAAAAAACTTGCTTTTGTGAATGCATTTGAGGAATAAAATTCTCTTTAAAAATTCAAATATAAATGATAAATTTTCTCCATTCATTTTTCAAAGCGTCTCAAATTTATTTTCAAATATAATCTATTTTGATAATAAATTCTTCAAAAACCTTCTTATTCTCTTTGACCTAGTTTTTTCATTAAAAAATTCATTAGATATAGAGGTGATAAAACTTATTATGATTCCTCAATGCAATAACACGAACCACATATACTTTTTACGGATTTGAGTTAAATATCAATAAATTTTAATCAAATTCATATCTAACACGATAACACATTTAATAAATAAATAATTTTTTAATCAATTTATATAATACGGATTTGATCAAGGTCCATCTAATAATCTTGCTATTGATTTAATTATATATTTAAATTATTTAATTTATATTTAACTTTAGTTATATAATATATTATCTATTTAATAATTAAAAAATATTTAAATTTATATTATTTATACTATTATTATTCGTATATGATTTGGGTTATGTAGTAGAATACTGAGACTCTGAAACGAAACAAAAGACCATCGATGTGAATTGTTAAGCTTAATTAGATGCTAATGGCAAAGTGATGATATTAAATAAATAAAAGGAGGGCATTTGCAATGTCGAGTGAGGGTGGTCCCCACCACTTTTACACAAGTTATATACACAACACATTGCAGAGGGTCACATCAAAAATATATAATTAAAAATAAAAAATAAAAAAACCTGAAAAATCAAACGAACCAAACAGTTAAAAGAGAACTTTCTGGACACATACCCCTAAAAAATATCTAACCCACCCCTCTTCAATCTCAGCCGTCCATCACTGCCTCCACCACTCCCGTACACTTATCTCGCAGTCAATAAAACCACCACCCCCCACCCTTTATTTATAAAATTCCCCTTCTCTAGACTCTTCCTAAAGCCTTATGTCTCCTCTTTCTCTCTCCACATTACGTCTTCCAATCTGTTTTCAGAGCCAAGCATAATAAAAAGATGTAGTAATCATCTTCCACTTCAATTTTCTTTTTCTTTTTCTGGTTTGTTTGTTTGTTTGTTTGTTTGTTTGGACAAACGGATTAATTCGTCGACAAGAAATTTTTCTGTGTTTCTCTGGTTGGTTTCTGGTGCAACAATGGCCGCCGGAGAAGAGAAGAGCAATGATTTTTATGCCGTTCTAGGGTTGAAAAAGGAATGCACCGCCTCCGAGCTCAGAAATGCGTACAAGAGACTTGCCCTGGTTAGAATTGTGAACCCTTTCTTCTCTTCTAGATTCTCTCTGTTGGGTCTGTTCATGATTTGATCAACTGGGTCTTCTCCAAAACCAAAAACAATTCGGAAAAATCTCTCCTTTCCCGGAAACAATCGCATGGGTTTCTGGGTCTTCCCAAAAAATTAGTTTTTTTTTTCTTTCTGGGTTTTCCCGGGAAAACATGGGATTTTCCCGGAAATTCTGTAATTTTCTTAATCTTGATGGGAAACTTTTCTTGGTAGATGTGGCACCCAGATCGTTGCTCCTCGTCGGGAAACTCGAAATTCGTGGAAGAAGCGAAGAAGAAATTTCAGGCCATACAAGAAGCCTATTCAGGTTATTCCAATCCTTAATTTTTTATTTTTTTTCCAATTATTTGTCTAAAATCATTCTTTTAATACCAGAAGGGAAAAATAAAAACAGAAAAGGAAAGAAAATAACAACTTTTCTATACTAATTGGATTCACGGGATGCTGTATTTCCCTGCGATTCATCTGTGTACAGTTCTCTCTGATGCGAATAAAAGGTTTCTGTACGACGTTGGAGCCTACGACAGCGATGATGACGAAAACGTAAGTTTTAACGACCAAAGTTTTTCCCTTTTTTATTATTAAATATTTCCTAATTTTTATCTCCAGAGCTCGCCCCCATGTGGGCTACACTATACCAACAATGTGATTGGTTGTCTCCTCATTTTCACACATCTGTCCAATCAGATTCTGACACGTCTATCTTTTGAGCTGAACTGGACCTCACCTGATCTTAGTCACTAATCACTTTTGTGTCGTGTTTGGTTTGTGATCTTTTTATTAACCCCATTTTTCCCTGTTCCTAAAATTTGGAAGGAAAAAAAACGTGGTACTATTTTTTTTTTTCCCTGTAGTGATTTATTTATAGAAAATGTTAAATTATTATTTTTTAGATTAAAAAAAAAAATGGGAATTCTTCAACTCTGCCAAACAACCCAATCCAAAATGAATATGTTGTTTGTTTTTATTCTCGAAAATGACAACGCTTTTTGCCAGAATAAAAAAAAATCATTTCATGGCATTTGGGATGAACCAAACATGTCCTTCATCACCTTATTAGTATCTGTGTTTTCCTTTAGCTGCTTTCATGGTATTTGTCTGGCTTTGAACAGCTTAGCTATGCAAAACCCACTTACTATATATGGCAAAACTTGTCTTTTTCATCATCAAACCAATTGGATTTGAATGATAATGAAGGCTATCTTATGTTTGGTTCCCAGGAAATTTATGAAAAAATGCAAGAAAAAGAAAATAGGGAGGAAAAGTAAAAGGAAGTAAATAATATTTTAAACAAATGTTGATTATTTTTTGTAATAAGATCAAATATAATTTTTTTTTCTTAGTACTTTCCCCGAAACCAAACATAGTGGAACTATTTTTCTGAAAAAATTTGAACCATGCATGCAGTTATTTTTCATATTTTGGCATTGAGGATGTCTTTGAGGTAAGGTTGCTTCCTCCTATGGTGCTGGGGTGGAACAGCTTAGCCGGTTACCCGTTTTTGATACCGATTCATCAATTGATTGAATTGTATAGAGCAACAACTAGTGATGATGAACATTCAATATGCAGGGAATGGGGGATTTTTTGAATGAGATGGCGGTTATGATGAGCCAAACCAAGTCCAATGTAAGCCTCTGTTTCGATCTTATCGGGACATTGCAAATACTGATAGCAATACTGGTGATGATTATAATGGCGGGATTGTGATATTGACAGGAAAATGGGAAGGAGAGCTTTGAGGAGTTGCAGGAGCTCTTTGAGGATATGTTCCAAAGGGATGTCGACGCATTCAACTCTGCCTCTCATCACCCCATGAACTCTTTCCCCAGTTCTACTTCCACTTCTTCCTACTGCGAAAGCTCCAATGCCAACAACAAGCGGAATTCGGCTGAAATGGGCTCTGGAAGGATGATGAGTGCAGGGGAGTCCTCTGCTTTTGATGCCCACTTTCAGAGCTTCTGCTTTGGGGTTTGTCCATTTCATTGCTTCATTCTCTTTGTTTATCTCCTTCTGGGCAGGCCCGGATTGAAGTCTTATAATTTGGTTGTCTGACACTGCATGTTTGTGTAAATGGTGAAGACAGGCGGCACGCCAGGGAGATTTCAGGAGGGGGAAAGGAGCAAGAGGAGGAATTCCAGGAGGAGCCAACGGTAGACGAAGAAGAACGGGTAGAAAGCAAAAGGTTTCATCTGGCCATGATGTCTCCTCCAATGACTACTACTCTCATGTTTACACTTAACTATGCAATCATCCAACTCCTAATCATATCATTCCATGGCCAACCAAGCGGAATCAGCTGGGGGAATCACATTGAAACCGCAGAAGCAGCAGCGAGTCTGGCCATGGCTAATAGAGAACTACGAAGCAGAGAGCTGCTGCTCTGGACTAGTGGTTCGACCCATCTGCTACTTCAGCCAATTTTGCCATTACCCCTCTGTTCACCATTCCCTCTGGTACCAGCTTCCATCTTCAAAAAAATGATGCTTCCGCTTTCTGCTTTTAGCTTTTGGCTTTTTGCTTTTGGATGTAAAGGAATGAGATTCTCTATTGGGTTTTGCTTAGTATTGTTATTGTTTTCATTAATATTTCAGAAAGAAAAGCTCTCATTCATGTCTACAAAAAGTTGTTGACAGTGTTGAAAGTGCTTGCGATGTAAAGATACACCCAATCTCTACATCTTCTAATCAATCAGACATGGACTCAACATTCGTCTAAAATTGCTCCAAATTCAATTGTTCTCAAAAAAAATCACAAGATATTTTAGCTTGTTTTAAACTAGGATTTTCATTTTCTTGTTTTTGGTTCTTGTCAACTTTTTCGGAAAGCCAAAGGTTGTGACACCTTAATAACAAGATACCTAATTTAATGACAATGATAATCAGAATTTTGGATTTAAGTGAAGGGTTTGATGATTATTGATATATGACTTTTAGTTATTTTTTAGTAATTAAGTGGTGCAATCAAATCTTAATTATAATATTATAATATGGTTTGATGACGATGATTTGATAACATCGGATTAGATAAGTGATGATGATGATTATTATAAAGTAATGGTGATTTTGAGGGGTTCTAACATTTGAGTTTTATGATTATGATATATTCTTGGTGTGATTTGGTGAATAGTACCCTTATTTGGTATTTTAGTGGTGCTTAAAATATTTATTTTAAAAAAGAAAAATAAATTCAAACATAAAAAAATTATAAAGGAAAAATTAAAAATTAAAAATTAAAAAATATATATATATATTAAGAACTTGTATAGTATACATAAATACATCATAAATAAGTAATTGAAAAATATTTTTTATATTTGAGTTATGCACACTATAATTAATAACCCTTTTTAATGACTATCAAAAACTTGAATGGGAAGAGAGTGACTCTGTGTCGAGTGAAGGGGTGTGAATTGGTGGAGGGATGGGGGGAAGGTGAGCCCTACAACATGTGGCCTAAGGCCCCACAGTTGGGTCAAGTGCCCTGAGCCATCTGAGTCCAATCCAAACGATTAACCGACCAAAAAGCACCTCTAGTATGCTTTTGGGTTTGATGGCTTGAGATAGAGGTGGACCCACTTCCCCCCTACACAAACCCCTATCCACTTTCTGGTTTGATGAAGAAACGGCCTTTTTAGTGGGCCCCAATTTTCGTGCTAAGTTGCCACGGATTCATTGTAGCCCTTTAGCTATGTGGGTCCTCCCCCAACAAAAATAATGCCCTCATCTCATGTTCTTTTTCTTCTTCCTCTCCTCACATAGCTCACGACTTGAGCAACTTGTGTTGACTGCAGATGACTCCCAACTTGGTTGCTCTACCTCTACCCAACATTACAAATTATGAAGGGCAAAACATTGAAGGTCTTTCTAGCTTTCTTTGAATGTGAAGATACATTTGCCCAACAACAACTCACACCCTACAAGCCCATGATGACCATGTGTTTGTTACTTGTCTCTTGTCTCTTGTCTACATCTTTCTTTTACTGAATTTTGGGCAATGCATAGGTTACAGGAGTTCTTTTAACATTTTAGGTGCATGAATGTGATCCAATCGATGTTCTTAGTATGCAATAATTAGGATAAAAAGCGTAAAATAAGTCAAGTGGAGTTCGACAAAAAGGGTATTTGAATTGAGCCCACACAAGTCAATATATAGAGTGTGTTTGATAGTAATTTTATAAAAGAAAATATTTATGATATTTTTAACACTTGAATGATAAAAAAATTTTAAAAGCATTTCCTAAAATAATTGTCAAACAAATTCATAGAAAATATTAAATGATACAAAACAATCCTCCAAGAAGTATGGTAAAAAGTAAAAAAGATATAAGACAATTCTTCAAGAGTTTGATAAATATCACAAGGTGTGAAAGGAAGATTTGATCAATTAAATGTCTATCTCGACCAATTAATTGAAAATATTATACGAGAGGGGTGTCATACTAAAGTAATATTAGTATTGGGATCTTAATATAAATTTAAGTTATTGAATGAGTATTATATCATATCAAATCATATCATTCATATTTTTGTCATATCTTTTTATCTTTTTATACATGATTACATTCTTCGAATCTTTAGTCATACTCTTACTTCAAAAGACGAAGATAATTAATAATTTACTCAAAAGTGACATTTGATCCTAAAAACATACTCTTAATCAAGTAGTTGGAATAAATAAATGTGAATCAATAAAATATCTCAAATTTGTATGAAAAGATGGTGATGGTGGAGGTAGTTGTCAGCCATTCTTCAACAATCCTAGTCATTGCAATAGTTTGCATACCTATAGAGTAGGGGTAACCAAAATGTTTTAACACCAATGCCCAATTGTTGCACATGAGAAATTCATGATAATGACAAGTACAAGTTGGGATAGAAAATATAAAGTTTGAAAAAGTGGACAAGTTGAGTCTTAGGGGATGAAAAAAAAAAAAAAGGTTAGAGATAGATACAAGTTGACATAGAATATGATGTTCATCCCACAAGTTGATACTTAAAAACAAAGATGGAATCAATCACTTAGAGAAAGAATAATAGCATTGCACTCATCTTTGCTAGAGACAAAAAAAAAAAAAAAAAAAATCATCTTACCATGATGTGTCAATAACTC
This sequence comes from Vitis vinifera, assembly GCF_030704535.1. Lineage (NCBI taxonomy): Eukaryota > Viridiplantae > Streptophyta > Magnoliopsida > Vitales > Vitaceae > Vitis > Vitis vinifera. The sequence continues at coordinate 498,955 of NC_081813.1, forward strand.
CCTAGTTTAAAAACATATAAATTATATAAGTCATTCAGAAACAGACATATAAATGGGTTAGGCTAGTCGGGCTCGGGTCATCTTAGTTTGGGCTCGAGCTCATAGAATGGTTGAGTTAGGTTTAGGTTGAGGTCAAAGTTAGGTTGGATTGGGCTTTGATCAAAAATTGTCAAAAGGGCCTAGATCGGGCTTTGTCCAATTGATCAAATTTATGTTCCTAATTAGAAGAGGCATGGTGATTAAAATCCTAATAAAATTTTGAATATTCATTCTTGGACACTGTGAATAGAAAAATTATTGTTCTATCTTATATGTATGGTTACTATTTTCATGTGATAAAGTCACGAGTGAGAATTTAGTCATTAACGATAAAAACAAAATATTTTATTAATCACCGCATGTCTTATTAATAAGTAGTAAAAAGGAAAAAGTATAAAATTATTGGAGTTAGGTTTTGATGTTCAAGTGGGTTGACCCAACTCAACCACACAAATGAGAAATGAGGAAAACAATTTCTAAAAGTTTTAAAACTGCCAAAAAATTGCTACTCTAGAAAAAAAATACTTTTTTTTTCCTCTCATTCTTTCTGATAAAATCTGAAAGAACAAGCTTCTAAAGAAAGTCCTTTCTATTGAAGTTTTCTTATTTTCTTCTTGAAAACGAAGGTTAGCCGAAAGTAGAAATGTCGGGAGTGTAGGGAAGGGTCCCTCGGGTGAGATGGCTAACCATGTCCTTACCTGATATGGTTGACTACCCGGTTGGCGCACTTGACTACTTCTCCCTTTGTCTGCCTTTCTTTCGACGGATGAAAGAATGGCTTCAGATTCAGCTTGAGAATCGGTATCGTTCCTTGTCTTTGCTTCCCTTGCTTGTTGGGCATATAGAGAGGTAGAGGAATGCAAAAGAATTTATCTGTCATTTTTTACGGTGTTTCGCGGGCTAAAATCTTCCTTTTTTTGAAGAAATCGATAATAAAGTATCTCAAAGGGTTGGCATAAAAGGTACTTGTGCTATAGAAGTTGAGTAGTTCTTAAATTTTTTTTTAAGTTCCATTCATGACTTGAGGCAAAAAAAAAAGCGTTAACAAAACAACCAATTGAGATTTTGGGCATTTCAAAAGCTAACCCAAAGTTTAATTTTCCACCAAAAACAAAACCCATTTCTTCCTTTAGGGTATATATGGTGTAAGTATATATGGTGTAAGTTTGCTTGGGATTCAAGTCGCCAAAAGTGGTTGTTAGGGCTCTAATGGTGGATTCCATTGATGTCCATTGGGCTTGGCTATGGACCAAGAGGAATTGGGCTGAGAAACCCTAACCCATCAATCTGGTAGTAGTCAAGTGGGTTGGGCCAAGTCAAAATTTGGCCAGACCCACTTTCATAATTTGGTTAAAACAAGGGACTATTAAATTATTAATTTTAAAAAGAATTTGATTTGCAAATCATTGCTTTCTTTACATTAATCTAGTTTATTCATAGTTAGTGTTTTTAAATATTTGGCAATAACGCTACTTAAAAAAAAAAAAAAAAACTTTGTGAATGGATTGAATTCACCAAATTATTAATTCTCAGATCGATCGCAAAATAATCATGTTTTTGAACTTTATCCCAATAAAATCTACACAAGTACAAAATTACTTGAACAACCAAAACAAGCAAAATAAAAGAGTCGATGATAGAAATGCGGCTTCTAAACTACTATTATGAAAACTAATGACCAAATTCAAACTTTGCTCTTAATGAATAAATCATAACCTATACCCTCATAATTTGCCTGACCTTAGATCTTACTATTGCTTATTTATTACAACGCACCACCAACTCATAAAAGTTTTTAAAATTATATGATTAATCCTTAGTATTTGTTGGAAAAATTAGAGACATTGTCTTTGATCATCTTTGACCACATGATATTGCTTGTCCATTTAACTATTAAATTATTTTCACAAAAAAATAAATTATTATTATTATTATTATAATTATTGAAGTTCAGAATGCATGTTACTTTCAACATAACTTAAAAAATTAACACTCAAAACACAAAAATGATCAAAGGGACATAATCTTGTGTTAGAAGATCAAGTTGCAAATTTGTAATCACAACGTACTTAAATAAGGGAAATTGAAAAAGGCAAAGCAAAGAGAAACCTAAATAATATTTTTTTTTAATTAAAAAAAGCACAAAATAATCAAATCTTTCACCATCTTGACTTACCTAACCAAGCTAAATTATTGGAAACAGCTACAAAAAAAATATGAGGTGAAGGACTTATACTTGAGTCCTTGTAGGACCATTTCTTGAATTGCTTTTAAACTTATTGAGCAAGTTGGATGTGATTGACACCTTTGTATGTTGAAATAATGCTCCTTGATAATATCACAACAACCCCTTCTGTTTTTCTTTCTTGAAGGGGGACTATACCTTATCACATCTCCTAACCCTAGGTTTAGTCCCAAATATTTCAACCACTTCCACAATTTATCATTTATTTACATTAAATCTAAAGGGGTCTCAATGAAAATATTGGAGGTTTTTTTGTTTTTTTTCAATGATCAACTTAGAATATAAAAAAAAAATGAAAGAAAAGAAAAAAAATAAAAAAAAAATAAAGTTAATAAATTAGTATAATAAGGCCCACATATGATTTTTACATCAAATTTAAATTATATGAAAAATGTATAAACTTTTAACTAATTTTAATTACTACTATTATTTTTTTATAATAAATTAGATATAAAAAATTATTTTTTAATACTTTTTTCTTATAGCAATGATCATTAATGAACGGATTTTGGCATTTTTGTTGATTAACATTTTTGTAGGTTTTCAAATTCCATATCATTGATGTGAAGCTAAAAATGGAAATTTTTTTTAAAATAATTTTTTTCTTAAAATGATCATTATTGGAATTTCTTATATTGGTATTTGACCATTAAATTTTTGTAATTTTCGAAAATTTTGATTTTTATTACCAAATTTTGAAATTATTTGAGCCCACACATTGTGGATAAAATGTGAGCTATATATATTTGTAACCAAATGCCCCTAAACCTAAAAAGGTGAATATGGTCTAGCAGACCTATAATTACTCCACCACGTGGCACTATTTTATTGGGTGATATGATATGCTGATGTGCAACAGGTCGTAAGAAGCCATAGATTAGACCGTGGAGATGGACCATCCCAGTCACGTGACCTTACCGTGGGGTCCGCCACAGCGAAACACAACATAAAATGCAGGTAGATCTGCAATTCAATCTTATCCGATGACGTGTAAATATTAGATTAAAAAGTGGGGCCCGTATCCCTAGCCGATGACTAGGTCACCGCGCCTCCCATTTTTTCGGCTCCCACAAATTCGGGCTCCATTTCTGAATTTCCCGGCTGTCTTTCACGGCTTTACTAAAATTTGGCTGGCTACAGTTTTTTATTTTACTTTTTAGGGTCTGGCTTTTGTGTTTTTTTCACCATATGACCCCCTTATTTAACTCCAGGTGCTCCTCCTTAATAACCTAGGTTACTTTGGGTACAACTTTTTTTAAAATTTTAATTTTTATAATTAGAATTTTTTAAATCATGTTAAATAATTTATTTTTACTTTTATTTGTAAATTTTTATAATAAAAATATCAAAATTATTTTATTCCAAAATTTTTTAACAATAATTGAGTCTTAATATACATTTAAAAATTGTCTAAAATCCTTGTAAAATCACCAAAAAAGTTTTTAAAAAATTTTAAAATAAGACCATAACTATAAAATATTTTTAATATTTTTTTTAAAAACATAATTAAACATACTTACATTTGTTTTTTCAAAAATAATAAAAACAAAAGTGGATTTAAAAAACACTTTAAATGTTTCCATAATACCTTAACATGGGTTTTAGTTACACAATTGATACCAATTTATATTTCTTCCAATTCTAACAATGACCCTCAACAAAATTTGATGGCTCTTTAATAATATACATCAATTTTTACTCATTTTCCTAAAAAATTTAAAGTAGTTGGTGCAATTATCTCTTATAGGTGCCACAACTCTATTGGTGGTCTAATCAAGGATTGAAATGTTGATTTTTTCGTCGAAATATTGGTAAAATATCGGATGTGGTGCCCGAAACGCTATGGGCATCGATTATTGATCAATAGGAATATCGGTAAAATTTCGACAAAATCATCGAAATATTGACGATATATGTTCAGAAGCGATATATAAACGAAAAAAATTGTGGGTCGACGCGGTAGCAAGCGATGGGAGAATCGGTGATTTTTCAAAAAACAAATCGCCTATTATTTGAAAATTTAAATATATATATTTAATTATTCATTTTTAATTTGTCTTTTATTTTAAATTTATATTATCATTTTATTTTATATCATCCTTTTATTTTTAACTACTTTTCATATTTATCTTATTAATCTTATTTTAAAATATTAAAATATAATTTTACTAAAAAATTGCTACAATATAAAAAAATTAATGAAGTACTAATATTTTATAAATTAAAATTAATTTGATAAGATAAATCATTAATAATTTTAATTATTTAAATAAATTAATATTAATAGAAAAAGTTGTCACTACATATTTATAATAAAATTTTAGAAATTAAATCTCAAATATTTTATATAAATCAATTTATTTATTTTTATTTAAAAGGTAATAAGACATGTTTTAATAAAAGTATTTTTTAATTTTTAAAATAAATGAATATAAATATATTAAAGGAATTTAAGCTAATTTTTTTATAAATATTATCTTTAATAGTATTTATGTTAATTAAACTTATAAAATAACTTTAATATATGTATTTTTACTTATTTTATCATTTTTTTTAAAATAAATATTTTTATAAATTTTGAAATATTTATCCTTTATGATATTTTTGTTAAAATATTCATTTATATTTCTTCTATATTTTTAATATATCCATAAAATCCAAATACAATATATTCATGTAAAACATTTAGTAGGGAAACAAAAAAAAAAAATTTGTGGTGGGATGCATATCTAAGTTTATGGTAGTGGGTGGGTGTATACGATTTTCAACAATTGAATCATGAAAAGGAGGCAATAAAGTCTTGCCCTTTTCATGTACTTATACCTAACACGCAACTTTGAGGAATCATTGGGTTTCCTTCCAAAAATCAAATTTAATATGATCTATATTTGTTCATATCATTTCATGGGTTATCATATTGAAAATTATAAATTTATTCCCTATATGTATATATAGATGTTGATGTTTTATTGAAAGAGCTTATCATTTCAAAAAAAAAAGTAATATTATTTGGTATGTTATCTAGAAAAATTGAGTGAGATTTTTGGCAATAATTCCATTTAAGAAGTGTTTTAGCTTAAAAACATTAAGATTTAAAAGCACTTTAGGAAAAATTAATATTTGTTAAAAAAAAAAAAAAAATTGGAATTAGTTAGAATTTATTTAAGAATTTCTTTAACTTACACCCTTTTAAATTTCATAGAATAACATTGATAATAATGTAAATTTAATAAAATGACAAAATATTAGGTTGGGGTTGAAAAACGTTTTCGAAAATAATTCTCAAAAAATAATTTTTGAAAAGAATTCAATTGTTTTTAATAACAAATTTTTGTTTAACAACTCAAATATAAAAAACATTTTTTTGAATTTATTGTTCACATAAAGTTATCACACATTTATATATAGTGTCAAAGTTTCAAAAATTATCCGTATTTTCAATTATTATTCAAAAAATCATACAAAAATAACTAAAAAAATCTAAATTTTATTTTTATCAAAAATTTGTTAAATGGCTTTTCCACTTTAGAATTCAAGAATACTTTTCAAAAATACCTGTTTTAAAATCAAACATTCATGGATCTAGATGTTATAAACCAAAAAGGAAAAATTATCCCTAGAATTTCTAAGAAACCCCTTAGCTTATAAATTTATTATTTTAAATCCATCCATATTATTTCTAAAAACTACAATATTTAACAAATATGCTAATTGTAAAGGATCCCTTAAAATAGAATAATTGTTAAAATGAGGACATGAATAGTAATGATGAAAAATTAGAGGGTCTCATTACTAATAAATCTAGTGGCTCGTAACAAAGCCATATTAGCCATCAAAGCTTCGTCTCCTTCATTCTCTCTCTGGATATTTTCTCTATAAGAATCCTATCAGCTCTCGTTGCCCGAAAACCTTCTCCATCCGTTTTCCCGATATCTCCTCTGTTTGTTTTTCCCAATACTCCTTTCTGCCACTGCCAGGATATGGGTTTTCTTGACAAGCTCTGGGACGAGACTGTCGCCGGACCACCGCCGGAGACTGGCCTCGGGAAGCTCCGGAAGTACAAGTCCCTGTCAGCGGCGCGGTCACCGCCGATCATCAACCCAGATGAAGTCCAGGTTACTCGGAGCATCACCATTCTCAAAACCAACTCCAGTTTCCGAAACTTTTCCCCCGACTCCGTATCGGTCCCCAACTCGCCGGCCGGGTCCAGCGCTCCCGAGTCGCCCTTTACGCGTACGTTTTGCTCGGTTTCTTGCGATGTTGAATGAAATTCTTGGTGGGTTTGATTCTTTGTTTGTTTGTAAATTATGGAGTTCTGATGTTGTTTTTTCTGTCTGTGGTTGGTGGGTGTGAAGCCGGGACGCCAACTGGGGATTACAAGACAGATGCGAGGAGGAAAGCAGCATTGGAAGCCTTCGAACGCGCAGAACCTAGAAGTCCGACTGTTTACGATTGGTTCTCTCTCATTTTTATTTTTTTTCCACTCTTTCAGACCCACAATTGAAATTCTAAAATTTTCTGATCCAGACAAGAAACCCCACGAATCTAGAAAGAGAAGAAAAGAAAAGAAACTAGAATCTGGGATATGGGTTCTGAAACAATGATTTTTTTTATGAGTTGACCTTTGGTTGACCAGTTTTTCGTGTGTTGCAGGATAGTGATAAGTGCTTTGGATCGTTGAGAGAGAGACGAAGTTTGGAGATTTTGGGTGTGAAGAATCGGCAAAGATACATTCACGTACTAGAGAAAACCTGTGTGGGGATCTCATGATGTGTCTGCTGTATCTGCATGCAGGGAGATCATATAAACTATGACTTGTATCTAGTTACTACAAATAAGGAGATGGGTTGGAGCAGAAGGAACCAAGGATTCTTGGAGTTTTGATGAAGAGGAAAGGGGCCAGAGTAGGAGATGATCTGACTTGTATACCTCCCATGTGATTTGGAGAGCTGGGTGTTTTGCTGTTATAGTTCTTTTTGTTCATACACATATATGATGGGCCTTCTTTGCTTCTGTTTCATTTTTGGCTCCAAGTCCTCTGTACATGTATGGGTGGTCTTCTGCTGTTTCTCTTTGTTGGTTGTTGGTTTTTTTGTGTATTGGGATTTGTTCATTTTGAACATCCTCCTCTTTCAATGAAAATTCTATTGTGTGTGCTTCAATATTCTTGGAGGAGTCTGGTCAAGTTTATCAGAGTTTTTATTCATGGAATTTTCTTGGTAAAGAGTGAAAACCTCTGCATAATATTGAAAACCCCATGTCAAAACTCAAGCTTGGTGTTGATTGTAGATTATGTTAATAATCCTACTGTCAGTTAGTGATTTTCAGGAAATGTTTCTAAACATTTTAGCACTTGAAGCGCCTCTAATCTTTGTAGCTTGAAAATTTTTGAAAGAATTTTAAAAGAAGAATTGTTTCCAAGTGCTAAAAAGTCTAATAACAGGTCCTAGTATCCTGAAGTCACTGTCAAACAAACTCTACGATGATGATTTTGATCGATTTTTGTCAAGATTATGATGAGAGCAGCTCTTGGGCTTAGGGCACTTATACATATTGATACAAAATGAATTTGTTTCAGGCAAATTGAATCTGGGTTACTTTGTTTAAGGGAGATGATGAATGAAACCATCAGCATAGATTATTTTTTGGTCTCCATTACAGAGGAAAATTGAAAAGCAGCTTGACAACCTCTATAAAGTTTGGCAAAAGAGAAAATCTCTGGCAGGATTTAGAATACAAAAATGAAAGTTAGCCTAAGCATCAGCCTTCATTTTCTCAATCAAATTGGCAGCATCTTGAACAGTATGGATGTTCTGTGCTCCTTCTTCTCCAATTGCCACTCCAAACTTCTCCTCCAAAGCCATCATAATCTCAACCTGTTTTTCATACTCACAAGTCAGTATCATATACACTCCATGCAAACAAATAAAGCCCGAAACTTGGTAGTGAAAAGTAAGCAAATTTTCCTGGAAATATTCCGTAAGAAATGCATTAAGGAACCAAGATTGCATACAATGTCGAGAGAATCAGCACCCAGATCAGCAAACTTTGATTCGGGAGTGAGACGGCTTTCTTCAATGGAAAGCTGCTTGGCAATGGTGCTTTGAACTGCCTGCAGGGTCTCTGGTTGCGCCTGCAAATCGGATAAATCAATGAGCCCCACAAATAGCTAGACTCATAGTAAAAGATAATTGATTCTAATAATTAAGATGTTACTTCGCATGAGATTGTAGTCTTGAAGCAACCAGGAGCTTGTACTGATCTCTTCACTCCACCATTTGTGATCCTGATCTTAGAGACAAGCCTAAGCCCAACTGAATTCCCAAATGGGGTAGCCCTTACAATGGCAGATAAGCTGCGGGGCAAGCGAGCAGAGCCCCGGGCACTGCAGGGAGTGGAAGGGAGTGTGGCCAAAGAAGAGGAAATTGATGAAAGGGAAGCCATGGTGGAAGAGAAAAGGGAGGAGAATGTGAGTAATATGTGAAGAAAATGCAGAGAATGGAAGGCCTATTTGCAGGGTTTGTGGAAATATAGAGGCTTTATACATAGATGGCTTGAATTGAGGGCGGCGACCACAAGGTGGTCTGTCCTTCTGTCTATGAAGTGTGGGGCGGTTTCTACCATGTATCATGTCTCTTGTGCTTGGGAAAGCCCAAACCTCTTAAATAGTGTCGTTGATATTGAAACGGTAACAGCTTGTATGCATGCAGGCTTACCATTAATTATTAATTTCACCAATGGGTTTGTTGGATCTTACTTGTCTTTTTTATAGTATTTGCATGGTTCAAAGTCAGAGCATCGGTCTCCTACCATATTTAAAAATGAAAAACAATCAACTTAGAAAATTAGTTTAAAATATTTCTCTTTGTTTAAATATTCAAAACTCTGGGATTTCAAAAATAATTTTATTTGGGTTAAATATATTTCACCTTTTTAAGTTTTTTTTTTTTTTTTTACGTGTTTTACACTTGGTCTCTCAGACTAAAAATTCAACACTTTGTCTCTCAAATTTGTTATCGAGCAATATTTTACTTCCTAAACTTATTTAAAAAAATCAATAAACATATTAATTGATAAAATAAGATTGAAATATGAATAAAAATAAAAAAAATAAAAAAAAAACATCTCTTATTCAAGTTCAACGCTACACACTTCACATCCAAAAATCACAAATAAACATGCACATAGTAAATATCATATTTCAAAACCATTAAAAAAATTTCATTTCAAGACTATTAATTTAAAGTTAATTTTATCCAAATGTTCAAATCAAAGTGTAAAAAGGATTATTTTTTTTTATAATTTTATGAAAGTTTTGTAATTGGGGTTTAACCGATATTTTTTAATAAATTAGAGAGTAAAGTATTGAGTTTTAAATGTAAAAAAATAAAATGTTAAACATGAGGGGTAAAATATATCTAATTCATTTTTAAAAAAATATTTACATTAAATAACATGAGGATCATATCATTACGGGCATATTCCATTTCATTGGCTATGGGCTCAATCATAAATTGTTCATATCATCCGCAACTCGACCAGGGCTCGGTTATAACTTTGGCGATTGAAGGTTCTTGTACTAGGACTACATGTTGGTTTGTGTTTGATTCAAATCACACATGGGGATGTAGCTCAAACGGTAGAGCGCTCGCTTTGCATGCGAGAGGTACGGGGTTCGATACCCCGCATCTCCATTGTCTTTTGCTATATAACACTCATGTTATCTAAACGACGTCGTTTATGGTTGAGCCTAGAAAGAGAGGTAATTGGACCAGACTTACAAGCAGAGCCCACTCTCCAAGGCAACCAGGCCCAAAAGCCATGATCGACAACCCCACCACTCACTGATCTAACGGCTATGAAACAACCACACGTGCACAAGCGCATCATAACATTCAAATACTTGAGTCGCACCACATCCTACCCCATCCTCAGTGCCGACACCTAAAACGCATGCACTACCCTAGAAACTACAGAAACCTGACGTATAGTGCCCGGAAAAGCTGTGGCGCTACAAGCCGTACGTCAGCGCCAGCCAATGACATGGCGTTGATGACCTAGATGCCCCTGACACACACTCACGTGACCCCCTTTTTCGGCTACGTAACCTCATCCGCATCACGAACAGCTGTCGGTTACCGTCACCGGCGGCTCTTCAGTTCATTCGATTTCACTCCGATTACCGCCACGTGGACATGCCTTTACCTCAAAGTTATCGAAGTCCCTCACTTCTAAATTATAGTTTAATTCAGTTTATTAGCTTAAATTATTTTTAGATTGAAATTAAAATAAAAACAAAAATGATCTTGAATTAAATTAAATATGGAAGTAACGACGTTTTATAATTAAAATAAAGAGATAATTAAAGGGGTGTGGTCCCTGGAGCATTAGCCTATGAGAAGGAAGGGTAATATTGGAATTTGAATGATGGATCGAGGCAAAATCAGTAAATTTTTAGAAAATGGAGGTGAATTGCCTAAAAAAACAGGGAAGGTCCACCTACCAAGCCGGCAGCAGCATCCTCACGCCGGTGACGGAATAGCCAGAACAGCCAATAACATCTCACCAAGTAATCAATCCAGAGGCCACGTGTCCCATCTCTGACAGACCTCGACGGACGCCGTCAAAGACCTCAGTTTTTCCCGTCAACCGATAAAAAAACAACAATTAACTTGGCCTTCCAATTCTCCCGTCAATAAATTCCGGTCAACCAAAACCCTAATTCTCTCTCTTCTTTTCTTTCTTTCCGCTGCTTTCTCTCCTTTCTTTCTCTCTCTCGAATTTCGCAGATCGCCGATCTCCGGCTTGTCGGCAGGGGAAGATAGCTCCGATCCATGGAAGACGATGAGGAGATCCAGTCACACCCGTCGCCGGACACCGGATCTCCGGCGTCACCTCGGAGTAATGGCCGGATCACGGTGACGGTGGCGGCCGCGCCTCCTCCGCAGAACACCTTGACCCTGGCGCTTCCGATACAGCAGGCGAGGACCGCCGGCAACGGTGGTGGGGGAGGCGGTGGCCGGGAGGATTGCTGGAGCGAGGGAGCGACGTCGGTGCTGATTGACGCTTGGGGTGAGCGGTATCTGGAGCTGAGTAGGGGAAATCTGAAACAGAAACACTGGAAGGATGTTGCGGATATTGTGAGCAGCCGTGAGGATTACACGAAAACTGCGAAAACCGATATTCAGTGCAAAAATCGGATCGATACGGTGAAGAAAAAGTACAAGCTTGAGAAGGCGAAGATCGCCGCCGGCGGTGGTCCGAGCAAATGGCCGTTCTATCAACGCCTCGATCATTTGATCGGACCCACAGCGAAGATCGCCTCTGCCAGTCCCGCCACCGCCACGCCGTTGCCGCTGCAGAACGTGCCTCTAGGCATCCCGGTGGGAATGAGGTCAGTTCACCATCAGCAGCCCCAGCAGAAGAATCCCAAGCAGAAGCAGCAGTTGCGAAGGCGAGCTCCGGTGGATTCCGATTCATCACAGTCAGAGCCAGAGGCCTCACCAGACTCCACTGACAGTTTTCCGCCAGAAACCTTTGAAAGAAAGAGGCCTAGGATGCAGAGAGAGTTGAATTCAAACACCCCTCGAAGTGCACCAGTCCGGAGCCGTGGAGGAGGAGGAGGAGGAGGAGGAGGAGGAAGTGCTGCAGATAAAAATTGGAGCAACTCAGTGAGGGAATTGACTCAAGCAATTCTAAAATTTGGGGAAGCATATGAGCAAGCAGAGACTTCAAAGTTGCAGCAAGTGGCGGATATGGAGAGGCAGAGAATGAAGTTTGCCAAGGAGCTGGAGTTGCAGAGAATGCAGTTTTTCATGAAGACTCAATTGGAGATATCTCAGCTGAACCATGGGAGAAGGGTTGGGAATAACAGTATTCACCGAAACAACAACAATAACAATAACAACAATAGTGATAGCAGCAACTAGATTAGCTTAGAAATTAGGCTTACCCTGATGAAAATTTGTGTTGCAATTGTTAATTTGAAATGTACCGCTTTCTCAATCTCAATCCTTATTTATCACAACCTGTAACTTTCCCTCAAAATGCTCAAATACATTGGGGTAGTGTTGATTAATCTAAGTGTTGCTCTTGTACTGTTGTACATACATTGTAAGAGTTTTGTTGTGTTAAAATTTAGATTGACATTGTGTATCTTTGATGATGTAAATTTTGCAGCTGCTTCTCATGCCCAATTTCTTCCATCGTTGTTGTTCGGGTCTGCGCAATGGTCATATGGGTTGATCATCTGCAGGTGATGCAAAACAGGTTGTTTAGTTTAAGAAGAATAGACATGAAGAAGAAACTGATCATGTTTCCAAAGCAATACACAATATGCAATGAGGGCAGTGCAGAGTTGCTTTTCTAGTAAAATCATGCTTGGATTCATGGGAAGATGCTTTAAAACATTTTAAGGATTGTTTGGTAGCAGACAACCAAAAAGGACATCTTCAGAAACAGCGAAACTTGCAATGAGAAACAGAAACATATATGATATGAAATTCCATCTAGGGCAGAGGTTAATATCAACAATGTGAATACCAGTTTTGTGCTTTTCCGGAACTTTTTTGTTGGGCACTGTTCTCCCCCTGCAAAGAAATACACAGAACAAAAAAAAGAAGAATTCAACATGAATTTGTGAGAAGCATGATGCATAATTCCAGGATATTCTATGCTAGGTAATGCTCCCTGGGCACTTAAGGTGCTAGCAATTCTCTTGTGATGGAACCATGAAACACTGAAATCATGGAGACAAATTCCACTTATCAAAAAGTGAAAAGAAAAGGAAAAAGCTTAGACGCAATTTATCTAAGACTAGTTTACAATCTATGAAAAGGGAAAAGGAAAAGCAGCATCATTTGATAATTATTCTTCTACCCGGTTTTAGAAATCTAAAAAGAAAGCAGCAATCGATTAATCTTGTCACACAATCTATATTAGTTCCTCCTTACATTATATATGAGGCATAAAGGTCTTTAGTTTGTGAACTACATGTAAATGGAAGCAAGAACCTGGAATGAGTTTTGATGTCTTGGGAGTCCTTCATCCATCATTTTTCCTAATTACTTGATTGGGAATCTCAATGTGGTTTGAAATCTATGATTTAAGTGTGGCAGCATTCTACGGTCAGGTTGAATTGCTAAAGTGCAAATATTCTCTTATTAGCTTCACTGTTCATCTTTGAAGTAAGAGAATATGCTAGTTCAGTACGAATTCCGACAGGATTTTATCTATTCACATCACTCTGGTTGTCTGTCTATTTGGACTTCCAAACATTAATCTGCTCTTTAGGTTAATTTGACAAAACTAACTTAAACTTTGTAGGGGCCTTCTGATCAAGTTTATCATTTCTAAAGAAGAAAGGGTCCAATATGCAGATATTGCGAAAATATGAGCAGTCTCCCCATATTAACTTTTCACAATCAGATTGACTCTAGAATATCAGCAACAACAGCAAGCAAGTGGATGGTGGAGGAAAATACTGTATACATCAAAGACCAACGAAGGAATCTTTCATTACAAGGCTCACTAAGATCCTGCACAGAAGACTACCTTATAGGCTGTCCATCTCACAGTGCATGGGTCATTTTAGTTTTTTTGGATTGACCCGATAGCTGTTGAGAAATTCAATCTTGTGAGTGTGTCCTTTCAGCCTAGAAAGCTAATACTAGACCCAGTTAGAATTTTCAAATCAACAGGTATTTGAATAATTGGGACAGCAAGGGAGGAACTAAAGAAATATTTCTATGATCCTCTTCTAAGACCCTGCTGACACACCTGGGGACATTACCTTTCCAGTACTGATAATCATACCATGAGTTAAGTTGCCAAGCATCTACCCTGCAACTTTCCTCCCAGTAAACATGGTTTATTTTCACATCCCAGAATCCAGATCTCCAAGGTAAGAACTAGAACAATCCCAGAATTATGACCAGAAAAACTCTGTTTCTTGTTTGAATGCCTTGAAAATCAAAACCTAAAGGATGTTTTAACGGACTTAACCTTGTCCATAAGGTTCACAACAGCGGGGACTGTGTATTCTGAGATGCACTTTCCCAAAGGATCCCTCCTCTCTGCTCCATGTCAGTGTGTTGACAAAAGGACCATTAATTCAATGCAACACAACTAAAGGAATGAAATGACCCTAACCTCTCAATAATAAGCCGGATTGGTAATTTTAACTTTTAAGATCCTCTAAGGACTGTTTGGTAACTATTTTTAAAAACAGTTTTCTAACTTAGGAAACATGTTTAGGAAACCTTTGACAATAAAACAAATTTAAGTTGTTTCAAGTTGTTCCTCATAAAGTGTCGTGACAATTAAAAAGATGGAGTAAGCCGAAAAAACTATTTTCCTTTTTTGAGTTGTCAAACAAAATGTTATTCCTGCAAACAATTGAGAACTGATGTCAAAAACTGTTTTTCGAAAACTGTTTTTAAAAAGCATTGCCAAACATATGCTTTGTTTCTTCCTACCTAAGGAGAAGGCTAACAGGGGAGAAGGCTAACAGCCAATGCTTTGAACTCCTTGACAGAACACTACAACAAATATTAAATAAAAAAAATAAAAAAATCTATCCCTATCATATTTACCCTATAAAATAGCATTTCCAGGTAGAAACTTCTAATTCTTTATTTAAAAATAAAAACATAAGTCAGTCCAAAATTGCTTGTTTGAAAAACATCACATGAATTGTTTTCATTTAATGCAAAGGATTCCAAAAGTTTCCATCATGGGAAGAGGTGAGATTATATTTTCAAGTTTCATATTCTAAAGATAAGGGCATACAGAAAGCAAGTTTTCATATTTTAAAGATAAGGGACCTGCAGTGCACGGGGAGGCTTAAACGAGAAGATGCCATCAGAGTCGGGCACCAAATTATAATCAACAATATCACATGATATGATCAGTCATGTAATGAGAGATGTAACTCTGAATCAACTAAAGCATTATGATATGCACCAAATTGTGAAATACTAGAACAATAAATTGAGGAAACAACATTATCCCAAAAGCAATGCTATACAAATGTTCGGTTACTGCCCTATAATTCCAACTTGGCATGCCTAATAAAAAAGTTAGGCATTAATTCAAAGAAGACACGGATTCTACCTATCACAGCCACCGACATTATTTTCAGCATAGTTTAGTTCAACCCACCCTCCCCTTCAATCAACAACACGAGCTCTAATCTTGTGAAGTAAACCACTGATAAACAATGCATACCCTTTTAAGAATCAAGAAGAAACAGAGATATACGATAAAAAAGAGGGAAATTTACACAAGTTTCAGTGGCCAAATTGAAAGTGCTTTTGAATTTGACAACAGTGACTTCATCACTTAATGGAATTGTGAGCTTGTCTTTTTTTGCTAGCACCCGGATCTTTTAATTGATGAGATGTCCTAAAGCCAGGCTTTAGCCAATGTTTAAGGTATAAAGCCTATGACAAGATAGTTTGTCCTCTCTGTGGAATTTGATGATGCAAACCTTTATAAAATTTGCTGCTTGCTTTACATAAGGAGCAAATCCATAACAACTGAGATAAAATATTATTGCTTGATGGTGCAATGGTCAAATGTCTTCTAAATAATTACCTAGATGGAAGATTGGGAATTCTTTATTCTTACTTTTAGCAGGAACAATTGTTTAATATTTCGAGAAGGTAAGAATTCAAATACTAACATACAAGCATCAGATTTTCTTGCTTCCAAAGGTATCATAGGATGCGAGATTTTCGGATAAGCAATCAACAACAAGCCCATTACCAAAAATCTTGAAGATAGAAAGGGGAATTGGGGTGTCGGTGGAATTAGAACACTGGACAAAGCACCAAAGTGGGATCATAGAGAAAAGGTTGATACTTGATAGTAACATCCCTACAGGTCCAAGGTTGAATGATGTTCAGTTTCCCATAACAAGCAAAAATCATGATTACTTCAGAGAAAATCATGGAAACCCTTTTGCTCATAAATCCAAAAATTCAATTCCCATAACATCCAAACAATTTGATTTCAACCCAGTTCACTCTTTCCCATGTCAATCAAAATACAGAACCCTATAAAATAAAAATAATTAAAAAAAAAAAAAAAAACACAAGAGAACCCAGTCAACGAATCAATCCAAAAACACCAACCAGTGATAGTGCAAAATCAAAGAAAGAAATCATCACACTTCATAATAAACAAATGGAAATAACTGCATGAAATTTTGCTCTGTAAAATTCCCAAAAAAAAAAAGCCCAGAAAAGCAAACGTTAGAAATTTAAACGAAGAAGCACTTACCTGAGCTAGAACCAGGCTTGTTCTTGAGTTGGTGATCTCCGGGAGAAATCGGGAAATAGTAAAGAAATGAATAGGCTTGAAGCAGATGGATAAGAGAAACAGTGGTGCCCTTCTCGGCGACCACTGTCCGCCGGAGCCGGAGGAAGTAGCTCAGTGCAGAAAGGTGTCCGATCCTGGCGAATTGGCCTCCTCCTTCAGTGTTTTTCTTTACTTTTTTGTTTCATTTTTAGTTCTAGCTTTTTTTTTTTTTTTTTGAATATTAGAATATCAAGTGTTTATAGATAAGTAATATGATTATATTTAGTTTCAAACAACTTAAGGAAAAATGTGATGAAAATAAAATAAAGAGGAAAGGTGAAGAAAAATATAAAAAATTAATAAATTTAAAGTTTATAAATTATTTTTATGTATTTCTTTAAAATCATTTCACTTGATTTCATCTATTTTATAAAAATTAAATAATTTTAAATTGTATAAATTTCTAACTATTTTAATATTTTTAACTATATTTGATTTTATTTTGTATATTTTATCATAAAATCAAATATGAAAAAAATCATTTTTCTTAAGTTATATTTGACTCTCCTAAATTATTAGGGAAATAAAAAATTAAAAAAAAAAATTTTCTTATGTTTGATTTTATTATGAAAAATATAAAAGAATATAAAACATAATTAAAATAGTTAAAAACCTATGAAATTTCAAATTATTTAATATTTATATTAAATAATTAAAATAAGTTTAAATAATATATAAAAATAATTTATTAATTTTAAATCTAGTTTTATTTTTTTATACTGTTCCTCTCAAAAAAAAATTCTTACAATCCCTTCAAATTTTTTGGAAATAAATATAGTTTTAATATTTTTTTTTTCTTTTCTTAGCATTTTCTAAAAATCAAACATATTCTATGAAAATCACTCTGAAGTGATTTAGAAAAGGGTTGAAAGCATTTCCTCGTGATATCTAGCCAATTTGAAACAAAATTTAAATCATGTGTGTCACTTTATAAATCTTTTTAGATAATGACTTGCTCTTCATTAAATATAAGAGTTATTGTTTGTCTAATTGAAAAGTTATTAAAAAAATTTGATTTGTGACAAGTTAGGCTTTTAAAGACATAAAGAGGCATGATATATATATTAATTAAAATGAATTTTTGTAAGATGATAGGACCACTCAAGTGGTGGTTAAGTGCACTAAAGAGCTTGTGTCAATTTTGCAAAAGATTGACATAATATTTTCGGGATTTCATGCAAATCATATCTAGAAACCTTGAGATACTAACATCTTCAAACTCTATACCTATATATACCTTATTATAACATTTTTAGGGTTAAAAGAGATTTTTTTTATTGTTGGTATTGAGAGAGTCTCGTTGAAAGAAAATTTAACGAGTCATACCATTCACAATCTCTCATTTGAATGATTCATTCAAGAAAATAGGGTTGAAGGTTTGCATCCCTCTAACAAGACTAAAGAGTATTCATTAGAATAATTGAAAGTTGTTACGTCACGAATGTTGATCAAGTTGTAAATATTAGAGAGTAAGTCTTTAAGGTAAAATGATCAAGTAAATTTATGTAACTTTATCTCATATAGTGGATTTAGATTAACAATTTTAGACCATGTGATTTTTTATCTCCATAGTTAGCATGAGAGTTTTTCACATAAATTTTTTTTATTATCTCAAGTATCTCTTGATTATATTGACTGACTAGATATTTTATTTATCATTACTATTTTGTAAGGAAAAATTATGTATAAGATATAATATTTATTTTATAAATTTTTAGTTACACCAATCCACCTCGCTCGGTGTCACCCACTCTGGTTTTTCATAAATGTTTATAATATATTCCTTGCTAACAAAAGCACTATAAACGCATTAATCAATGTTATTTTCAATTAAAGTCATAAAATATAACTATCATTGATTATGTAATAAACTCATTTTAATCACGTTCACACATTTTTCGTAAAACCCACTAAAGCTAATGATAAATAACATCTATATAGAATGAGATGAGTTATTGTAAATGTTAATCATAACCTATATTTCAATGGGATGTAATAAAAATATTGTGTTTATATATACAATGAGTTTTTCTTAATCATGTAAACGTATTTTAAAGTTATTAAGATTTATTGAATAAAAAACAAATAATTTTGGAATAAACCATTACAAGTTACAAGTATATGTCGGGTTTCTAAATTGATTTTCAAATCATATATTGAAATAATTTTTTCAAAGTTTTTGATATGATCGCATTTTTTGAAAGGCTTTGAGGTAATAGGTTGGAAACTAAGATGCTTATCGTAGCTTATTATTTTTTTCTTGGCCGCTTCATTATTATCATCAAGTAAATAACAAAAAGGGTAATAGAAGCAAATCAATGGAACGCCATTCTCTTTCTCCCCTACTCATTGTGGCATTAGTTTCCCCATTTTCTCTGTCTGTCTCTCTCTCTCTCTCATTTTCCCAGTAACCAAACACATTTTCAACAGATTTCCTCTTTCATGATAAAGACGTGGCGAGCAACCATCTAATTTGATGCCATAAGTCAATGGTGTACAGGTGCCCCCACCGACCATCCAAGTGGTGGGTAACCACTAAATTCAAATGCAAACCCTTAGAAATTTTATTTTAAAAAATAAAAATAAAAAATAAAAAAGAAGGTCGACTCATCATGCAATTAGGATTCTTAGATCCAAAATGATTCAATGGCCCAAACCCATTGACCACAATCCATGAAAGAGGGCCCACACACATAGTGCAATCACAACCGTCAAATTCCTCATCATAACACCGCCAAGATTACACTCTTTTTTAAGCTTAACCTCAAAATCATCCAAAAGTCTACAAACCCAAATCAAATGATTTTAATTAATCATTACATAATTACATTACATATAACATAAAGTGCCACGTGGCATCCAAAAAGCTCAAGTGATCAATATATAAATATTTGTTGAAATTTTTATTTAATTTTGGATAATGGGGTTTATTTTTTTTATTTTTTTTTAGAAAAAGCAAGTGATACGTGTCAAAGGTGTCAACTTCAGCCCAACCAAAGCAATCATATTGGCCACTCAAAAAAATGGGTTTCATTTCACACCCGGATGGGGGACTGGCCACATGGCCTTTGAAAGTGAAAGTTCCAAACTATTAAAAACAAAAGAAAATCATAGAAAAACCAAGAAATCTATGCCAATGACAAGTAGCTTAAAATTGGACGGTTGCCTGTCGTTTGGGAGGTGGGAAAATGCCCCCTCCCAAATGGCCAAAATGAAGCCATTTTCAATTCAATTAATGCTTCGACAAAAGTAAAATAAGCAACCAAGAAAACTATTTCTAATATTGTATATATCATTACATCATTTGAATTTTTTAAATGGATCATACGATCAATGGGATAACGAAAATAATTTCATTTATTTATACTTGGATCTAGATCTTATTTACTTGAATATGAATTTTATTTTTTTTATAATTTAATATTAATTTTTTTATATCTCGATTTCATATTTTTAAATATTTTATTTAATAAATTAAATTTAACTACAGAATGAACAATTCAAAATTGAAGTTTGATACAATACCTACTTATCGTGTAACTTAACATTTTTCTTAAACATAATAGTTAAATCATCTTATATTAATAATCCCAAAAACTCTTATAACTCCCTATTTGTACAATTTTAACATGTTTTCCAAGTTTTTTTTTTTTTTAACTTTTATATTAATTTTTTTTATATCATAATTATTTTAAAAAACTTCCTCACCCTTATAAAGTAACAATAATTTAATTGAGATGTGGGTAATAGATAAAATAATAATAATAATAATAATAATAATAATTTGATATTTTGAATTGGGTGTTCCACAAGTTTGATAACAAAGGTAAAATTTTTGTGAATTGGGTCTACATCTTTGTGTGGAATAAAAGTCAAAGTGAAAATATATCTTTAATTGATGCCACCACATAGAGTGAAAGAGAAGCTGACCCATCCAAACAGTGAACTAAATTGGTTGGTTCAAATCTATTTATTCCATTTTGCCTACTTTTGAACCTCCCTTTATATGGTGAGTACTGAGTACTTACCTAGCCAAGGGCTATCCCTCCTCTATGACCTCTCTACAATTTAACTTATGTCAATAGGTGAGAGCCCATATGATCTAGGGTTTGGAGACACATAGGGCACCTACCCTATGGAAAATCTAATCACAAATTTTAGTTTAATTAAAGCAAAGCTACCAACTTAGCATTTTATTATAGTAAAATCCACATCATATAAATTATTTTTAATAAAAATAAAATAATTATGATATTTTAAAAAATGTTAATTAAATAAAAATCCAATTTCTTCATATAAATTTGAGGAAAATGATGGCTTTCTACATTTTCAAAATTATGATTTGATCCTTATAAAATATGATTTTTTTTATTTTAAAAAATATTAAATTTACTCTTAAACATAAAATTACTCATACTACAATATTGGACCCAAAAAAAAAAATCAAAAATCTTATTATTATTTTTTACATTCCATATATAATATCTTAATTTAAAAATATATGTATATATATAGGTATTTTTATTTTTATTTATTTTTGGTCATGATCAGTGTCAGTGTCAGGTTTTCCTGGCAGATGATCCAGAGACAAATATTTTCATTGTGCAGAGGGCATTTTCAAAAATAAGTGGACAAGTGGCTCTTTTGTCCTTCTGAGGGGTATTATGGTAAAGTAATATCAATCATTTTTTTTTAAAGAATTTTGAGAAAAATCAGACTCGCGGCTTGAACCGCACGATGTGTCGACCTTTGACTCTCACTTTCAAAAGCTCCATTTTTATTGAACCGTTAAATGTAGAATCTTATTTTCGGGGGGAATGTAGACAGTTGGGTGAGGCTTGATTGCCTGCTGAATTTACCCAATTACCCCTCCTCCTCAATGTGGTCCAACCAAGCCCCTTAGCTTTCAAAGTAAGTGTACAATCATATCCTCCGGCATTGGTCCTCCTTTCTTTTTACTATTATTATTATTATTATTATTATTATTATTATTATTTAAATATGGATATGAATTTGTAGCAGATAAAGCCCTAAACTAATTATTCAATGAGATTAGTATGTGATTTTTTTTGAAAGAGAATTTACAGAATTGATTATAAAAAAATCATTGCATTTATGAAATGCATAAATATATCATTTGATTATGGGATTTATTATTATTACTTATTAATATTGTTGATTTTAGACATTTTCTAACATAATTTATTTATATTTTGAAAAAATAGAAATTCCTATTAATTAAAAAATATTAAATATCAAAATTATATCAAGTATTTTTGGATGTTAAACTTACTATATGATTTCATTGACCAACCTAATGTTTTAAATTCCACTTACATTTAACTAATTCAAGAAAGAAAAAAAGGTAATATTATTCTTACTATTCCACTTTTTTTTGCCCATTCTCATGTTGTAAAGGTTCTTATGACGATTTTAAAAGTACCTATATTGACATAAATAAAGAGCTAAACAAACCCTCGACATTAAGGTCGATGATCAAATTTGATATCATTTATAATAATTTACACCTAATTATGTAAATATTATCGTACTAAATCGAAAAAGTTATTTTTTATCTAGTATTATATATATGTTATTACAATGGTAGAAGAAAATGCAATTATATTATTTTACATTTATAATTTATTTTTCTTAAATGCGTATTTAACTTTTTTTAAAAGGAAAAGGGTATAATGGTAATTTAGAAAGGAGGGAGGTGAAGTCCAAATGGGTAATTCAAAATGGAGAAAAAGAGAGTGAGTGTCCTGGGGGGTAATCCTTGTTCAGAATTAAGATTACAATTAAAATTTTGTCTGAAGCACCCACCACGTCCACCACCATCACTCTCTTCTCTCTCTCTCTACTGTATCTAGAGAGAGAAAGTTAAAAAAGAAAGAAAGGGAAAAAGAAAAAATAATTTATCATTTTGAGAAAGGAGTAAAGCGAAAACCTTCACCTACGAGACTCCATTGGTGGAGGGTAGGGTTTTCGTAAAACCAAAAAAACATAAAACACAGCAAAATTCACAACACACACCGCCACTCTTTCAAACCACCCACAGAGGGAGAAGGCCGGAATGTCGGTTCCCACATGACCCGATTCGGGCGATCCGGTTCAGCCTTCCGAGATCTCGCCGCGTCGCCTGCTCAGGTGAGTTCCGATTTCCGACGATCCATTTCGCATTTGCTTCAATTCTTTCTCCCACTTTCCAGGGTTTGGTGGAATCAGATCTGGGTTGCTTCTGATTTGTGCTTTGGTTATGCTTCTGTTTGTGGTTTTTGTGGGTAGGATTTGCATTTTTTGGATTGGTCGATTTGAGTGGCGTCGGTGTTTATTTTCCTCACTCTTTCCGTCTCTAATTTCGTCTCCAATTGGTGGGGTTTGGTGATTGGTTGGATTTTTTTTAGTTTGTTTGTTTGTTTGCTTGCTTCCTTTTTTCTTTTGTTTTAATGTTTGATTTTTTTTTTGGTTGCAGAATCTACATTGTGGTTCTGAGGTTTTGTTGGTGGGGTTTTTGATGGTTTTAAGATTTGATTAATCAAGATTATCGCGATCTGCGCTGAGAAGTGCATACATTTGATTATATGAAAGAGGGCGCAGAAGAGGGAGTGTGAGTACAATCGAAGGAAAATGAAATCGGACGGGGCTCTTGACTATGCTGTATTCCAGTTGTCGCCCAAGCGGTCAAGGTGAGGATATTGTGGATGGGGTTTTATATTATGGAGATATTTCTATATTTGGTATTGATGTTTGTTGGGTTTCATTTTGGGCAGATGTGAATTATTTGTTTCCAGAGATGGAAACACTGAGAAGCTTGCATCGGGATTGGTAAAGCCATTTGTGACTCATTTGAAGGTTGTGGAAGAACAGGTCGCATTGGCAGTTCAGTCTATTAAGCTCGAAGTTGAAAAATATAAAAATGCTGATTTGTGGTTCACTAAAGGAACGCTGGAGAGGTATGCTGATTTTCTGTGGAAAATTATTCGGCTTCTTGTGAACAGAGTTTGAAGTAGAAGTGGGTCTATTTTCGGCCTTTTGATTTGATTCGAGCTTCTTGTTTTTCAGGTTTGTGAGGTTTGTTAGTACACCAGAGGTTTTGGAACTGGTCAATACATTTGATGCAGAGGTGTCTCAGTTGGAAGCAGCCCGGACAATCTATTCGCAGGTAGGAGCTCCCAGGTTATTCATTGGAGAATATTTGCAATAATAATCCTGTGGCATACCCTTTATTTTACTGAATTTTGGGACTCTTCTATTTCAGGGGGTAGGAGATCCGGTTTCCAGCGCATCAGGTAGGTCTCATTGCTTTGAATGAACTCTTTCAACTTTAATTTGTCTAAAATTACTTCCATATAGAATTTAATGCTGGTCCATTCTTTTTCTTTTTCTCTGTGCCCTTTTAAATACACATGTAACTATGGTGTTTACATGAGATTTTGAATTCCTTATATTTCCTTGTGTGGCATTCTTCATTATGTATGAAGAGGAATCATGTCTAGTTCATTCCTTCCCATTTTTCACTTTATCTCTGATGAGGCATAAGTGGGACTGCTCACGGAGAAAGTTACTAGAAACAGAGGAATAGTTGCATAGCTAGGTTTAGTGATCTACCAATGACAGTAGTGGTTTTTGATGTCTTGGTTAGAAACCCTTAGCAGGATGGATGAAGTGAAGAAATATTTTTTTGGAGCGTTGTGTTCAATAAATGCCATGTCATTCACTACATCATGTTGCAGGTTTGCTATGTAGGCAGCCCATTTTATATAGGAGAACCTTAGATTGTCTATCTACAATTAAACAAGTTGAGCTAGGGTTTCACTCCTTTATGATAAGCAGAGGAATGAGGAATTAACATTGTGGCTGTGAGAATAAAAGTGAGAAAAAGGAAAAAGAAAAAGATAGAGAAGAAAAGATAAGGAAACCTTAGAGCCTCACTAAGGGCTTCTAGAGGTTTCACTCTAAAAGCAAAATAATGGAGTTTTACCATTGGAAATTGCAAGGTATGCAAAAACATAATATTATTCATCATAATTTCATTTTATAACAATTAACCTTATTCATAGGCTTTAGGAAGCCCTAAAAACTCAATTAAATGATGTCAAAAGAATCCTAACCTTACAATAACTTATTATGACCCTTAGTTCTTTCTCAGAACTCCTAAAACCTTCCAAATGATAAAATGAAAAAGAAAAGAAAACCTTTCTTTCTAGAATTAAAAAAATTAAAAAGTTATAGGAACTTCTTGTAATAGGAATTTCTAATAAAGAAGATTTTCTAAATTCTAAAATGATTTGAAACAGAAACTTCTAGAAAAAACCTTTTTTTAAAATATAACAGCTTAACTTAAATAGATTTTTCCAATAAAAAATTCTCAAATTTTAAATGAGGCTTACATACCTACTAATTACTAATTATGATGGTAAAGAACCCAAATTAGCAAAATCGTCCTTTTTTTTTTCATGAGTATACCTTGAAGACTCACCTCTAGACACTGTCAATGCTTGGTAATATTTATTCAAATTTAAATTGAATGATGTCTATATGCAATAACAAAAATAAGAACTTTCCTATTAGAAAAGTAAGAAAAAAAAAGGAGGAAAAGTGAGAGCTTAGAGATGGCACCAGTAGGTGATAAGAGAAATGTGATTAAACGTGAAGGGCATTAAAAGGATAAAGAAAGAGCCAAATAGGATGGATAATGATTCAATAAGGAAAAACCAATGGTTTAGCAGAAGATTAGGTTGATGATGGGGCAAGCAGGGAAGAAATAAGGCCTTAGTTGATTGTGTATAGGTTGATAAGGTTTCTTGTGGTTGAGTTGTATGGAGGAATGCAGTTGCCAATTTTGACCTCCCATGAATTTATCTGCTCTTGGTAGCTTGGACATAAATGCAAGAAATTCTTGCTTATACTTGTGCTAAAATGACTTCTGTTTCTTATTTTCTTTTTCCATAGTGGTAGGAGAGGCTATGAATTCTTGAAGTAATACCTTAGACCTTAAATATCTCAACCTTAAAATCAAGCTTGAAAACAAAATTGAGTGAGTTGAAAAATTCATGTCTTGTTCCTTTGGTGGCTGCAATGATACATGATTGTAAGCCTGGATTTTAACTAAGAGTAGTGACAATGTTAAGGCATTTTTCATGTGCATTAATGGTTATGGGAAGGAATTTTTAGGATTGTGGTGTTCATCTATCAGCCATGGGAAGCTCATTCTAACTGTCCTTCCATAATATGAATAACATGGGACTATGCATGGGTCTAAAGAACACAAAACTTGATTCTTGGGTTGTGGATTAGTTTGGCACTCCATGTTAGGTTCCTTAAGGATGGAATTCTTGCTGGAATGGCTTGGGTGTCGCTTACGGAGGGCGTCTGTGAAACACTTGCAAAAGTAACTTTGTGTAGTCATGCTCAGCTGCATGTTTATCTTCTGCAGTGAAATTTAAAACTAAAATTGATGTTTTAGGCTGAGTGGTACATGGTTTTGCCTCTCTTGGTAACATTTTTCCAGATTGTTCTATCATCTGTTGGCTTAACACGCGGCTTTGAAGTTGAAGTGGTTTTTGTTTCTATCCCCTTGTTGGCACGTCTTTTTCCTTTTCCTTTACAGCAGGGGGAAAGGCGGTTTAGGGATGTTGTGGGGAGACAAACATATTTGAAGATTTGAAGTACAAACATATTTTAATATCTTCAAATCTATATTAAAAGGATGCTTTTTTTGCTCTGTATTCCATGTTAGAGACATAATATATCCATGTTCTCTTTCATAGTTATCTTGGATTTCTACCATTTAGATGTTATTATATCATGCGGCTTCTACTTGCCATTGTTTTTTTTTTTTTGATAAGTAAAGGTTTAAGTTAATTCTACTTGCCATTGTTATTCCGTCTTTTTTTATCATTCTCATATTCACCACACTTTGTTAGTGGGGTTTTTTGTTTCCTTTTTCTAAACTAATATACAACTCTAAAACAGAATTTTTGGGCTTAGTGGGTTGAATTTTTTGATACAGAAACAAAGATTATTGAAGTGTTTGTCAGCTTGCCATAGGCTTTTTTTTTTCCTCAACAGGAAGCATACAGATTTTATTGGAAACAAAATGAAGAAATATAGAGAAGGGTATGAGATCCTTGAACAATATCAAAAGGAAAGAAAAAAGGGAAAAAGAAAAAAGAGTATTGGACATCCACGAAAGAAAACCAGATGAGGGCACAACAGGAACTTAATCCAGTTTCAAAAGGAAAAAAAAAAAAAAGAGAGAGAGAAGACTCAATATGCTATGGTGCTGTTAGGGTGTCACTTTCCTCAGGGATAAAGTTGTTAGAGAATAGACCAATAATTTAGGAACTGTCAAATTGAAGTGGTTGGTACTGTGCTCTCCATGTCATTGGCTGCCTCTTTTTCGTAGTTGTTATGGGGATGGGTGTTGTTGTTGTTGGAGACACAACCCATTCTCTTCTTTTATGGTTATCTTCAATTCTATCTTTTGGAGGTTACCATATCAAACAGCTTCCACATGTCCCATTATTTCTAATACTCCCATGAACTTGTTGGTTGCATTTTTTTTAATTCCTTCTCTCTCTGAACTGTTGTATAACTATAGACATGACTTTGGGCCTATAAAGAAGGATAAGAGATCCTTCAAACAAAACCCACTGAGGAAAACCCATTAAAGCAAAACTTAAATGAGAACCAATCCAGTCCCAAGAAAACAAGCTCTCAATAAGCTAGACATAGTGCTGTTAGACAGTTCATAAAAGCCAAAATTATTGGAAAATGGGTGAAGAGTGTGAAAACGGACTCTGGCATGTGGAGTGACAAACAAATGGAGAAACAAACAAATGCTTTACCTGTTACAGAGGCTTGAACCCAGGATTTCAAGAACAGTTTTTGACAAAAGTATTTCTATGCTGTCTAATGTCTAGACAACAAAACTAATGGTCAAATAACACTATTCAAAACAAGTGCACTGTTAAATGCATCTAAGATATGCATGACATTTCTTTTCTACCATGGGGCCAGCCTTTAAGGTTATTGAAGGCTGTCAGCCTTGCCTTGCAAACTGGATTTGAGGAAATAAAATATATAGAGAGAAAAACTCCATTTGCATGGTGACTAGGTTCTATAAAAAAATCCAAGTAGAGCCAAAAACAAGAATAGTGGTGTTTCACTTAGGAAATCAAGAAACTCCAATATGAGGTAAAAATTTCCATATTAGGAAGATTTGGAATTGGTTAGGCAAGTGTTCATTTAATTCTTGTCATTTGTAAATAATTCACAAATTATTGGTCTTACTATTTTCTTGATGGTTTTATTTGGTGAATTGTTGTTTTTAGAGAGAAGAGAAGAAAGTTTGATATCTGAAATCGTTTAAGTGAATTCTGATATTGGTTAGCTGTACATTAATGCTGTGTGTTTGCTTACATTGGCTCCTCTGCCTCTCCTTTCCCAATTTCCAATGGCATCTCAGCCATGTTGAAGTTGATACTGAAGAAAGAGCTGAAATCATAAGTCTTGTTTTGGAATATTTTATTTGTCATATTAATCTTTAAGCTGCAGTTTTGGCGGCTTTTTTAAATACAATTTTGATCCTTTATTTATCAAAAATAAAAAAATAAAATTTATTTGTCATATTAGCGAGCTGAAAGCCTGAAACCATAAGTCTTGTCTTGGAATATTTTATTTGTCATATTAGCTTGTTTACACAGTTGCCGGACCTGTAATTTGTTTCAGGTGGAGATGTAACAGGATCCGTGGCCGCGGCTGATGCAACCAAGTAATACCTCTCTTTCTCTCTCTCTCTCTCTTTCCAGTTTGCTTTAGTTGCCAGGGATACATTATTTATTTAGATGTTAGCACAAAATGTTAGTGTTTGAAGCAGGGAGAACCTGGATAATGACCATGCCTTTAGATGAAACTGGATGTTTATAGTTTACAATTAGAACTGAACTGCCTGTCAAACCAAAAGAAAGAGAAAGTATCCAGGACCTTCATTGTGGCTGATGTGATACAACTACCTATTCATATTTTGGCATTCTCAAAACTTAAAAGCCAGTAAAAAAAGAAAATTACTTGGATTTGTAAATAATTACGGAAATTTTTTAACAATTAGAGAAATAAATTTTGAAAATTTCATTTTAATGAAGAATTACCATTTTATTATTTTTACAGTCAATTAATTCTAGATGAGATAGTAGAACATGAATGGGTGGTTAAACGGAGGTGTACCTGATCATGCTAACATTACGCGAATCACCCTCAGACTGATGTGTTGATGATATGCTGAATGTCAATCTAATGCTCTAATTTTCCCATTTACACAGGAAGGAGCTCCTGAGGGCCATTGATGTAAGACTTGTCGCGGTTAGACAGGACTTAACCATGGCTTGTTCTCGGGCATCAGCTGCTGGTTTTAACCCAGAGACAGTAGCAGAACTCCAGATCTTTTCTGATAGGTTTGGTGCTCACCGGTTAAGGTAACAATTCTGGAATCATGTCTTCAGGCCAAACCTCCGTCTCTCTTACGTCACTTTTAGCATTCTTTTTCTTGGTAGCCTACTGTCCACTAGTGCAATTTTTTTGAAATTTGTCCCCAGAAAGTGTGGACATGGAAAGGGTTTTGCTTGATTTTCAAATGAATTATTATTCTAATATCTAGGAAATTTAAGGGCCTATTGGGCAATTGTTTTTAAAAAACAGTTTTTTGTTTTTTAGAACAGGAAACAATGCTGAGAATTTATTAGCTCTTTTCTTGAAAATTTCCATTTTTCTACCAGGAGAAAAATTCATTATTAAACTTAGTCCTCTATATCTTCTCTCTTCCCTGCTTTTATCATATTGCTTCATATACCATCAAATGTCTGGTTTGGGATTTGTTCTTTCATCGGAGATGAAGTGGGCCTCTATCGGGTTTTCTGGGCCCGGATTCCATTTCCAATATGTTGCATGATCGTACAAATACTTGGGTGGGCCACCATGCAGTAGAGTGGGTCCAACATGTGTTATGGTTGCTGACATGCTGTTGCATTACCATGAGAGTCCCCATATATATATATATATATATATGATATATGGAGCGATGGTTCTTTCTGTTGGGCCCACCGTACTTGCTAATCAAATCTCAAAATCAGTTTCAGTTATCACACTCTAAAAATAAAAATGATAAAAACTATATAAAGTTAAAATAAATTAAATATTTGTTCCGAAAAAATAAAGAATAAAATAAAAACCCTGCATGTCACAATATGGCAGGTACAGCCGGTATGGCAGGTGTGGCAGTTCAAGTGCTGTTTTCTATTTTTCGAAGTTCGATCCGAAAAATTACAAAAAAAAAAAAAAAAAAACTATTTATTTCCTAAAATGTAAAAATATTTTCTTATTATTTTTTCTTTCCTCCGCAGTGAAGCTTGTAGCAAATTCTTTTCATTGTGCCAAAGGCGGCCGGACCTCATCAGCACCGCAACATGGAAGGGCGGCGCCGACGACCGAGCCGTCAGGTCATCTTCCGGGTCGGACATGTCCATAGATGAGCCGCCCGAAAACAAACAGCCGGCGGCCCAAGAGCCTGACGTGCCGAAGCCCTCCACGTGTCAGCCAACCAAGTCCACCACCCTCAACTTCCCTGGTCGACGTAGCCTAGGCGAGAAGGAGAAGGAGAAGGAAGGCGACGGTGGTCCCGAGAAAGAGACTCCGACTCCGACTGAAACGTCGTCAGCGTCTTCAATTCAGGGGAGTCAACCCGCGAGGCGACTCAGCGTGCAGGACCGAATTAACCTCTTTGAGAACAAACAGAAGGAGAGCTCTACTAGCGGTAGTGGTGGAAAAGTCGTGGTTGGGAAGTCCGTTGAGCTGAGGCGGCTTTCTTCTGACGTGTCATCCGCTCCGGCGGTGGTTGAGAAGGCTGTTCTAAGGAGATGGAGTGGGGCCAGTGACATGAGCATTGATTTGAGCTTCGAAAAGAAGGATACGGAAAGCCCCTTGTGCACGCCTTCTACTTCTTCCCTTCCGCAGACCAAATCTTTGACCGATACAGCAACTCCAAATAGTGCCGAACCCAAGGGTGTTTTCCCCCCTAGACCCTGTGATTCTGGGTTCAAAGATCCATCGAATAGTGGGACTGGGTCGGTCTCAGTCCGGGCTGACGACCATCAAGCAGTTTCTCAAACCCAATTCAGATCTTTTCAGGGTAAAGCAGAGAAGCTTGGTTTTACCAATCATTCGGCTTTGCAAGAGAGGTTGAAGGGTTCCTCTGGAGGTGAAGATCACGGTGTAAATAAAGATCAGGTAGCTTCTGAGATACAGTCAAAAGTTGTATCTGATCGGGCTGAGCCCGCAGGATTGAAAAACCAGGGCTCTGCTCTCACTCAGTTTGGAGTTTCTTCCAATAGAGTGGATGATGCTGGAAGTAGAGATCAGGCAATTGCTCAATCGGGTTTTCGGGGCTCTCTGAGACAAGCTGTAGAGGTTGCTCCGAATTCTAAGGATTTATCAAGTTCTCAGGCTCATTCCAAATTGCCCTCCGGGCAGCTGGAAGGTGGAATTGGTTCAAAAGTTAGGGAAGCTTCTTTGTCTGTAACAAAAGTGTCTGTGGTTGATGAACTGACTCCTCAGCCCCAGTGGAAGTCCTTTGTAGGAGAAATTGAGGAAGAGGAAAAGAGAGATTTGGCATCGTCAGACAAGAAACCCACAACAGTGGACGATTCTACACTGCAGAGAATGAAGTTCCAGAAGCAGGTTTCTGGTCCTGAACAGATCAAGAAGTCACAAGTAAAGAGGGATGAGAGCAGTTCCTTTTATGGGAATACTAAGCCTGCTTTTGCTGGTAAAAGGGGCTCAGATAATCAAGAGAGCTTCACTTCGTTCTCAACTGCACCTATAGAACAAGTTCAGAGGGTAAGGCAGTCTAAAGGAAATCAGGAACTCAATGATGAGCTGAAAATGAAGGCAAATGAACTTGAAAAGCTTTTTGCAGAGCACAAGCTTCGAGTTCCGGGAGATCTGTCCACCTCTTCAAGGAGAAGCAAGCCTGCCGACATGCAGGTGGAACCAGTAGTAAGTTCCCAGTACAGAAAACCCACAACTGAGATTGATTCTGCACAATTTCCTGACAAGAACATGATGACACCTGTGGGGAGTTCCAGTAATTTGGCAAAATTCAATGTTAGTCCAGTAATGAAAACGGTAGATAATGAAAATTATGGAGATACTCTCAGGCAGAATCTCTCTGAGCTTGGTTTTTCAGATGATTCTAGAGGAAAATTCTATGATCGGTATATGCAGAAAAGAGATGCAAAACTGAGGGAAGAATGGGGTTCTAAGAGGGCAGAGAAGGAGGCCAAGATGAAGGCTATGCAGGATACCCTTGAACGCAGTAGAGCGGAGATGAAGGCCAAATTTTCATTATCAGCAGACAGAAAGGATTCAGTATCCAATGCTCGTAGACGTGCTGAGAAACTCAGATCGTTCAATATGAGATCCGCTATGAAGAGGGAGCAGGTATTCTTTATTTTGATCATCTTATGAAGAAATAAGTTATATGATTATTAATTGGTAGATTTGGATGCTTTTTTTTTTTGAAAATTTTATGGTCAGTTTATTTATTTTTTCCAAGTATCACTTGTAACTGGCAAATCATTGGTTTTCTTTTTGACAGTTGTCAATTGATTCCATTCAGAGTGAAGAGTATGAAGATGAATCTGCATTTCTTGAACAGAAGCCTTATGGTCAAGATAAATTGTTTAGTGAGGCAGCTTTTGGAGATAGTGCATCTAGGAGCACCCAAACCAAGAAGTTTTTGCCTAACAGGAATTTATCTTCAGCCACCCCTCGCACCTCAGCAACACCAGTTCCACGGTCATCTGCAAAAGCTCTCAATTCTAGTTCTGGGAGGCGAAGAGCGCAATCAGAAAATCCCCTTGCACAGTCTGTTCCCAACTTCTCTGATTTCAGAAAGGAAAACACAAAGCCTTCTTCTGGAATCAGCAAAGTAACACCGCGATCGCAGTTGAGAAGCATTGCCCGCACCAAGAGCAACAGTGATGAGATGACTCTTTTCAAGGAAGAGAAGCCAAGGCGATCTCAGTCCTTGAGGAAAAGCTCTGCTAATCCTGTAGAGAGTAAGGACTTGTCTGACTTGAACTCTGATGGTGTGGTTCTGGCACCATTAAAATTTGATAAAGAGCAGACTGAGCAAGGCCTCTATGACAAATTTTCTAAGAATGTGGAGTCAAAGCCTTTTCTTAGGAAGGGCAATGGCATAGGTCCTGGTGCTGGAGCTAGTATTGCTAAGTTGAAGGCCTCAATGGCATCTGAGGCTTTGAAAAATGAAGAAGAATTTGATGAGTCTACCTTTGAGGTGGAAGATTCAGTGGATATGGTAAAAGAGGAGGAGGAAGAAGAAGAGTTTGAAACCATGACGGCAGAAGATGGTACAGATATGGATAATGGAAAACCAAGACTGAGCCATGAATCTGACAAATCAGGTAATTCTGAGTCTGAAAATGGTGATACTTTAAGATCTCTATCTCAAGTGGACCCTGCCTCAGTAGCTGAGTTGCCTGTGGCAGTTCCTTCGGCATTCCACACAATAGGGTCTGTGCAGGAGTCACCAGGGGAAAGCCCTGTGTCATGGAACTCTCGCATGCATCATTCTTTTTCTTATCCAAATGAGACCTCAGATATTGATGCGTCTGTGGACTCTCCAATTGGAAGCCCTGCATCTTGGAATTCCCATTCACTTACCCAAACAGAGGCTGATGCTGCTCGGATGAGAAAGAAATGGGGAAGCGCTCAAAAACCTATTCTCGTTGCCAACTCTTCCCACAACCAATCTCGCAAGGATGTGACAAAAGGGTTTAAACGGTTATTAAAGTTTGGAAGGAAACACCGTGGGACAGAGAGTCTGGTTGATTGGATATCTGCTACAACTTCTGAAGGAGATGATGATACTGAAGATGGACGTGATCCTGCCAATCGTTCATCTGAAGATTTGAGGAAATCGAGAATGGGATTCTCTCAAGGTCATCCATCTGATGATAGCTTCAATGAAAGCGAGTTGTTCAATGAACATGGTAACCTATATGTTTCCTGATCTTTCAGTATTTGAGCATCTTTTTTTAAGGCTGCTTACATCAAATCAAGATTTAATTTGTTTTAGTAGAAATGTCTACAGCAATTTGCTACTTTTTTGAGTTTATATTTTTTTGAAGGATTGTGATGCATGTCCACACCTTCTTTCCTAGATATGAAAAATTATTATATTCATAGACATTTTTGAACAAGGTCTCTCCAAACTCGTCTTTAGTTTATGGGATAATTTTAATTTATATGATTTAGTTCAATCAAAGGTGTTGTTTAGAAGAATGATCTCAATAGATCAAGTTCAGTGTCTGCAGCCTTAACTTCAACTCCTCTTCTCTATGAGGGAGTTGCTTAGGCTGCAAAGGTGCCATTTGGTGGTTCCATGAGCCCAAATGACTGTTTAAATCTCTACCATTCAATTTTTGAGTTCATTCGGAGGTCCAACTGGGATTCCTAATGTTGCTGCAGCAATTAATCTAGGAAATGATTTGAGAACAAAAGAATCTCTGCCATTCAATTTTTAGGTTGAGTTGGAGGTCCAACTAGGATTCCTAACGTTACAAAAGCTGAGGCTTATCTATGAGTTGATTTGAGAACAACTGTAAAATCTTTGTTGTGCATCTCTCTCTCTTTCTCTCTCTCTTGTTTTCTTCCTTTGGGAAATTTCTGCTTATCAGAAACTGTTCTCAGTTTAAGACATCCTTTTCTTTTTCCTTTTCATATTCTACCCTTAAGCGAAAAGAAAAAAATCTAGCAAGCTTCTTTTTCAACAACTTTTTGTTTCTCAGGTTCAAACTTAAAAGAATGTTGTTTTATTTTATTTGTGCTTTATTTTTCTGTTTTAGTTTCCTTTTTATGCCTATGTTGTAGAGCAAGATATATGTCTAGATTTACAAGTTGAAAACTCAGTGCTGCTTTTTTCTTACAGTTCAAGCCTTACATAGCTCTATCCCAGCACCTCCTGCAAACTTCAAACTGAGGGAGGATCATCTATCTGGAAGCTCTTTAAAAGGTGAATGCTTATCTATTCTTGTTCAGTAGTTTGTCCTTGCCTTGTTGACTGTAGCTTTATGATTGCTTTAACTCTTAAGAAACACTGCAGTTGTGTGCAAAAAAGACATCCCATTCTGTAATTTTGTGGCAGGGATGGTATTTCTTACCTGACCTGACAAATCGCATGGGGTTGATGTCTGCCTTTCCAGCCCCATCTGGTTAGGTTCTGATATCCTCCTCTATGTCTCATTTATGAGTTAAATCTGGTTCATGTCGACCCTATCATAAGCACATTCTCTAGCATCACCAATTACAATATGCATCAGCTTAGAAGGGCACTCAAATGGCAACATGATTATCCTGGGAACTGCTGTAGGTTCGAGATAAGTAGTCCACTGTCATTGATTCAACATGTAAATACTTCAAACCACACTTTAAAAACAAACTTCATGATTTGGTTATAACAGTACCACTGTTAATAGAAGGCCCACATTAGATTTAGAAAACAAATGCCAATTGCTTCCTTTTCAGTCAAGATCTCAGGTCCTAAACACTTGTGTATGGTGCAATGATTGGTAGTTATGGTATTGCCAGTGGTAAAAATGGTTCTTCCTAAGGGAAAAATGCATTGTTCTATTACAATCTGTTGCACCTTATACATTGCTTTGGACCTAAGTTACTATTCCTACCTAGCTTGTGATAGTGATTTATTATCCAGTATTACAATAAATTAATATTGATATTTGGATAACATGGAGAAGAAGTGGGAATGGAAATTTGGTTTTGGGATTGAGTTTGTTCACCTTTCCAATAAGGACGGGGCTTTGGTCATTTGTGAAATTGTAAATGTTTGAGCTCAACCTGACTGGAATGACTGCCACCTTTGTATCTAGTTACATTGGCATGATTGAATGGGTTCTAACCAAGACAGCTAGGGTTTTTGCCACTCAGCAAACTTTTTTGAACCCAATATTATTATATGGCTGTTTAACTGCTGCCACCCCTATACCAAGTCTATGGTTGATGCAATTGAATGCTTCCTTTCTAACTGCATATCTTGGCCTTTGGAATTGACAATTTTACTTGTATATTGTAGTCTTTTGCATATATCTGATATAAATATATTAAATCTAATATTACATGTAAATGATCAATCATTTGTTCTTTTCTGGTCTAAATTTTACAGCTCCACGATCATTCTTCTCACTCTCATCCTTCCGGAGCAAGGGAAGTGACTCAAAGCCCAGATAACTGCCACTGAGAAAAACCCAGAGCTCTGAATGTCTGGTTCATCATCAATGGTGGGGTGTAAAGGATGATATATATATATATATATATATAAATAGAAAATGCTTGAGGTAGGCACCATACAATCATATATAAAAGACCTACAATGCCATCTTGTATACTCCATGGATCTGTCAGGCCTTCCTCACAATTTAGTCAGTTATTTCTGATAGTTGTGTTGAAATATGTTGTATATTGTATTGAGCAAAAAGTCGCCAATTGGTGTGACATCATTGTGATTTTGGTAGTCCAGGGCATTCTTTTTCTCCTCTTCATTTGCTCTTTAGCCTTGTGTGATGTATATCAGAAGTTGAACTATTGTTAGAATCAGAAATGTTGACAGTTTTAAGAAGAGTGATGTGATTATGCGGAGTATAAGCTTGTAAAATATGGCTACTCTTTGTCCTATCATCATCATCATCATCATTGTCATCTTCTTGACTGCTGCTATTTTTCTTGGCTGTGATCTTGGTTGGACTTGTGGCCATGGAGAAACAACACATTTACTTCCTATTATTTGATTTCTGAGATTAAAGACTTAGATAAGGGCATGTGCTATTTGTTCATTCATGTCAAATGACAGGTGAATTCAGTAACTAGTGGCTGATGAGCAATATCAAATTATCCATTTTCTTTTATGTCTTCTGTTTGCAACTAGGAACACTTGAAGGCCATGTTTGAAATGTTGGAGTAGAGAATGAGAATGAGTATTGTGTTGGAATTGTTTTTTGGAATGGGAATAGAAACAAAAAATTCGTTGTTATGGAAACCAAATCAATCTGCTGTATTGTTGTTTTTGTCTTATTTTCATTCCTATTCCATGTAGTCCAAGGGAATAAGGAACTAGAGCAAGAAATTCATTCCATTTTTGATACGTTATTGCCTCTGGATTATTTATTAAAAATGAGAATAGGAATGAAAAATCAATTATCATGGAAATGGAAATCAGCTCTTTTAGGGATTTTGATTCTTTTACTTCTATGCATTTGGTCTAGGAGAATAAGTACTAGAATGAAGATGAATCATAATATTATGAAGAGAAAAAAAAGTTACAATCTCAACAAAAGTGAGTTTTGGTTTTCACGAGTATGCCATTTTTATTCCTATTATTGTTTCTAATAAGTAATCTAAATGCAGTAATAAATGTGAAATAGAATGAATAGGTTCCTATTCCTCGATACCAAACATGCCTAGAAGAATTCAAAGTAGGTGAAATTTTCACTTTTAACTGCCAAACCTTTTTGGTTTGTCCTTACATAGATTATGTTCATCATGTTCTTGTCATTTGCAGTTCATTGTCTGATTCCATTCATCTGGTTCCATGGTTTGGCTAAGACACAACAAACTTCCCCTCTTGGACACTAGGACACAGTCATTTACATGAAGGCAATGAAGAAGAAAACTTCCCCAAAGTCCAAGAGCAACATGAAAATTAAAATAAGTTGCCGGACATATGACCATATCTTGAATCAAACATTCAAACTCCATCACCATCTTCTGTACTTCCTATGAATGACATTTGGGTTGACATTGGTTCTTGAATATAGAATATGAGGTCAGATACATATTAGACTATGCTCTGTTTACTTTTATCACAGGCCGGCTATGATCATAGGGAAAAATGATTGGATCAACATCCGTTTGATTCAAGAGAAATGATCAGTTTTTTAATCATATTCTGCAATAAAATATAGTGTTAAATGGTTTTCCAACTTTTCATTTTCGAAGAGAAAGCACATAGAAGCTTTGTGGAAAGCCCCCCGGAGAGAAAGACAACTCTGTGAGGCTGGCTGTGTTTGATGACTTTGATTTTTTATTAGGCGAAGGAAACAAAGTTCTATGTATACTAAGCCTCCAAATCTGTCATAAGGTTCTCATTGTTTTACTCTCTTCCATTTCATGTCTGTGTTCTCTTTTCCACAACTGACCCCCACAAGTTTCCCATATCCATGGCTGACTCCTCCTTTGAGACAGACTTCTCTCTCTCTGGCCGCTCCGGCAACTATCGCCGACGCCACCGCCCTACACCCGTTAGATCCAACCATGCATCTAGTTCATTCACATGGTTCAGCCCTCTTGACATGTCTCAAAATTACTATCCAAGAAGACTCAGACACCACCCTTCTCCTGCCAGCCCTTTTTCCACAGACAATGACTTGTCATGGCAAGGTGAGCTTTCATGGCAGTTTGAGCCTTCTGGGTGGCAAGATAACCGCAATCTAGGTGCAGTGTTGAGCCCTTGGATTGCCACCCCTTCTTCAGATAGACACCAGTCGTTCCAGAGGTCAGCCAATGACTATTATCTTTCGCGTACTTATGGTGGTTTCCAGAGCTTTACTAATCCATATTATGAGTATTCTGGCTATGGTTCAGTGCCATCCAAGAGGCTTGAGCTCCAGAGCTATGTTGATGGGGATCATGGAAGTTCATTTTTTGGAAGGCACTACACTTCTGGTGAGTATAGCAGGTCTCATGGATTTCCTAACTTGGGATCCATCAAGGAGGGGAGTCCTGGACATCATGGTCCTTTGGCAGACAAGGATGAGCTTAGTTTGATCAAATACACCTCCCCTGAGGAGTCTGAACTCCAAATAAGCCTGTTTGAGACTGATCTGGGTCATCACCAGCATGAGGATCCGCGCTGGTTTTCTGTATCCCACGCTTACATGGATGTTGAGGATAACAGCGTCAATGTCAGTCATCATCATCATGATGGTGGGCATCGTCATATAAAGCAGGAGGTGGACAATCTTGACAATGGACTGCATAGTTTTAGTCCTAGTTTTGAGAAACATGGCCATCACGGCCATGGCTATCATGACCATGGAGTTTGGAAATCAACCAGTCATCATTATGATACTGATGAGGGGTACAATGACAACGACCAGGATTCTGCATACGATGAAGATGAAGACGACGAGGATGATGGAATGGCACCAAGGTCAGTGGGGTTGTTCAGCTTATTCAGGTATTCAACAAAGTCGGATATACTTCTTGTCATCTTGGGCTGTTTGGGAGCCCTGATTAATGGAGGATCTCTTCCTTGGTATTCTTTGCTCTTTGGTAATTTTGTGAATAAGATTGCCAAAGAACCAGACTCAAACGACAAAACTGAGATGATGAAAGATGTTCAACAGGTAAGAGTTCCTTTGTTTTTCATTAGTTTATGAATTCCCATCAGTTATAGTGATATTCCTAGTACAATTTCTAAACTGATCTTTATGTCTTTAACTTTGAACACTAATCAATTTTCTTTTCTTGTTCGATATATAATCATCAGATAAGTCTGCTTATGGCTGGACTAGCAGCAATAGTGGTGGTTGGAGCATACATGGGTAAGAGGAAAATGACAATTTACATTTCCTTTCATTGGGAATTTTTTATGTCAATTTCAAATATAAATCTGTTCTATAGATATCGTTCTGATTACTGGGTTGGCAGAGATCACTTGCTGGAGAATTGTGGGGGAGCGTTCATCTCAAAGGATAAGAACAAAGTATCTAAGAGCGGTTTTGCGCCAGGATATTGGCTTTTTTGACACACAGATCAGCACAGGCAATATTATGCATGGAATTTCAAGTGATGTTGCACAAATCCAAGAAGTGATGGGGGAGAAGGTTTAACTCTAATCCCTTCTTGCCTTAATGCGCTAGCTTTTCATTTAGTATTTTGATTAGTTCAAATTCATTACTTTGATTTCAAGTCTTCCCCTAAGGACTAGTAAGCCTGCAAAGTGTTTCTGTATTGAATTGCAGATGGCTCACTTCATCCACCATGTATTTACCTTCATCTGCGGTTATGCGGTTGGGTTCTGGAGGTCATGGAAGGTATCTCTAGTAGTCCTCTCAGTCATCCCATTGATGATGTTCTGTGGTATTGCTTATAAGGCCATTTATGTCGGTTTAACTGCAAAAGAAGAGGTGAGGCACAGAGAATAGTACAAAACTAACCAAGTTGAATCTCATAGGGACTGTGTAAAAATTTAACTATGGTGTTTTGTTTTAAGGTTTCTTATAGGATAGCTGGCAGTGTAGCTGAGCAGGCGATCAGTTCAATTAGAACTGTGTTTTCTTTTGTTGCTGAGGATCATCTGGCTGAAAGATATGCAGAATTGTTGCAGAAATCAGTGCCCTTTGGGGTGAAGCTCGGGTTTGCAAAAGGTGCAGGCATGGGAGTAATCTACCTAGTTACTTATTCAACATGGGCATTGGCTTTCTGGTATGGATCCATCTTGGTTGCTAGAGGAGAAATTTCAGGAGGTGCAGCCATTGCCTGTTTCTTTGGAGTCAATTTAGGTGGCAGGTAATGCCTTCTTCCAAATGCACCTGAAATTTTTGTGTTTTCTGCATTCATTTCTCAATACATTTTCAATGCTGTAACTCTTTGCACAGAGGCCTGGCATTGTCATTGTCATATTTTGCTCAATTCGCCCAAGGAACCGTAGCAGCAAGCAGGGTGTTTGAAATTATTGATAGAGTCCCTGAGATAGATCCCTACAGCCCAGAAGGAAGGAAGCTCCCAAGTATCAGGGGAAGGATAGAGTTCAAAGGTGTTACTTTTGCATACCCGTCTCGTCCCACAGCTGCAATTCTCCGGTCTCTCAATCTAGAGGTTCCATCTTCAAAGACCCTTGCTTTGGTTGGTTCCAGTGGAGGTGGCAAGTCCACCATTTTTGCCCTTATAGAGAGGTTCTATGACCCTGTAAAGGGTAAGCTGATCACCATCTTATAGTACTAGGATAGACTGATAGACTGATAGGGAAGAGGCCAATGTTTGGTTAGTTTCATTCCTAATGGTTGAATTCTAAATGTTTTCTCAGGAATCATTACCTTGGATGGTCATGATATAAGGACCCTGCAAGTGAAGTGGCTTAGAGGTCAGATAGGCATGGTAGGCCAAGAGCCAGTCCTCTTCACCACCAGCATTCTCGAAAATGTGATGATGGGGAAGGAGAATGCCACCAAGAAAGAGGCCATTGCTGCTTGTGTTGCTGCCAATGCTCACAGCTTCATCTCTGGCCTTCCTCAAGGCTATGATACTCAGGTGCAAACCACACAAACATTCACATCAGCATACATAATTGCAGTCTTTTAACTCTTTAACAACTCTTACTTATATGATGCCTAATTCCTGGCAGGTTGGAGACAGGGGAACCCAACTCTCAGGAGGCCAGAAACAGCGCATTGCGTTGGCTCGAGCTCTGACCACAGATCCCAGGATCCTCCTCCTAGATGAGCCCACCAGTGCTCTAGACCCTGAGTCTGAGTCAGTAGTCCAACAAGCCATTGACAAGATCTCTGCTGGCCGGACAACCCTTGTCATTGCTCACAGACTAGCAACTGTAAGAAATGCGCACACCATTGTTGTTCTTAATCACGGTGCAGTTGTTGAAACTGGTAACCATCATAAGCTCATGGAAAAATCCGGGGCCTATTACAATCTTGTCAAGCTTGCTTCTGAAGCTGTATCCAAGCCTTTGTCAAAACAAGATGGTAGTATTATTAAGGCCACTAAGCTTCCCTCTTATGAGAGGTCAGTTTATGAAGTGTCAAAATCAAAGTACATGAATGAAGCCTCAAGATCAAAGTACTTAACATCGATGCAAGAACAATACAAAGAAGAGGAGGAAGAAAAGCCAGAGCCAAAGCCTGGGAAAGTTCTAGTTTCAGAGATATTTAAGTTGCAAAGGCCAGAGCTTCTGATGCTTTTACTGGGGTTTCTCTTGGGCATGCATGCTGGTGCAATTCTCTCCATTTTTCCCTTTATTTTAGGCCTAGCCCTTCAAATATACTTTGGCGATGACACATCCAAAATGAAAAGAGAAGTGGGTGTGCTCTCTTTAGTAATTGTTGGGCTTGGGTTTGGGTGTGTAATAACCTTGGTAGGCCAGCAAGGTTTCTGTGGCTGGGCAGGCACAAAGCTTACCAAGAGGGTGAGAGACCGCTTATTCAGATCCATACTAAAACAAGAACCGGGTTGGTTCGATTTCGACGATAATTCGACTGGAGTCCTTGTCTCTAGGCTCTCCATTGATTGTGTCACTTTTCGATCAGTTCTTGGTGACCGCTTCTCAGTCCTACTAACGGGGTTGAGCTCAGCTGCTGTTGGTCTTGGGATATCATTCTTTCTTGATTGGAGGCTAACTCTCTTGGCTGCAGCTCTCACTCCACTCACCCTTGGGGCAAGCTACTTCAGCTTGATTATCAACGTCGGACCAAGATTA
The DNA here is from genome assembly GCF_030704535.1 of Vitis vinifera. NCBI lineage: Eukaryota > Viridiplantae > Streptophyta > Magnoliopsida > Vitales > Vitaceae > Vitis > Vitis vinifera. The sequence continues at coordinate 541,185 of NC_081813.1, forward strand.
GATAACAGTTCTTATGCCAGAGCTAGCAACATTGCTGCTGGGGCAGTCTCAAACATAAGAACAGTGACAACATTCTCAGCGCAACAACAGCTAGTCCACACCTTCGATCAAGCCTTATCAGAGCCAAAGAAGAAATCAGTGAAAAGGTCACAAGTCCTAGGCCTAGCTCTTGGATTTTCCCAAGGGGCCATGTATGGAGCTTACACTCTAACCCTTTGGTTTGGTACTTATCTTATTAAAGAAGACAAAGCAAACTTTGGTGATGTGTTCAAGATCTTCCTCATTCTTGTGATGAGCTCATTCTCAGTTGGGCAATTAGCTGGTCTGGCACCTGACACTTCCATGGCTGCGACTGCAGTTCCTGCTGTTTTCAGCATCATCAACCGCAGGCCGATGATCAGCAGTGATGGAGAGAAAGGTAGGAAGGTTGAAAGATCAAAACCAGTGGATGTAGAGCTGAAAATGGTGACTTTTGCATACCCTTCTAGGCCAGAGGTGACTGTGTTGAGGGAATTTTGTCTGAAGGTGAAAGGTGGCAGCATGGTGGCATTGGTAGGGGGAAGTGGGAGTGGGAAATCAACAGTGGTATGGCTGATACAGAGGTTTTATGATCCAAACCAAGGGAAGGTACTGATGGGAGGAGTTGATATTAAGGAGATGAATGTGAAGTGGCTGAGGAGGCAGATAGCTTTGGTGGGTCAAGAGCCTGCATTGTTTGCTGGGAGTATTAGAGAGAATATTGCTTTTGGAAACCCTAATGCTTCATGGGCTGAGATTGAAGAAGCTGCTAATGAAGCTTACATTCACAAGTTCATCAGTAGCCTCCCTCAAGGTTATGAAACACAGGTACCATCTCTAATCCATTCAAGTATGCATTGGTTCATTAAAGACAGTTTTTCCAAATATATAAACTTCTCATTGAAGAATTAGTATTCTTACATTTTTGAAAGAAGATCCTTGTCTTGATTTTTCAACACTATGTTTCATTCTTGAAAAATTCGAGAGAAAGAAAATAAAGAAAAAAAAAATTGAAATATAGATTTAAAATTAATAAATTATTTTTACATTCTTTTTTAAATTGATTTAACTTATTTGTCCTTATTTATATATAAAAGATTAAATAATTTTAAAAGATTAAATTTTTTTAATTATATTCGAATTTTTATATATAATTTTTCATGCTTTTTGTAAACCAAACATGGTAATCAACTGCAAATTGATTCCATTTTGATCCAGATATTAAAGCTGAAACTCAATCAATGCTTATTTCCTTTATTTATTGAGCCTACATTCAAACCCATGAAGGATTGCCAGTGAAATTGGGTATTAGGGTTGTAACCCATTACCAAATGAAATTAAATTAGTAGCTTAACAATGGATTAGCATACCATCTATTGCAGATGTGACCCGCCTCCTATTTCCTTTGAAATGCAGGTTGGTGAGAGTGGGGCCCAGCTATCTGGTGGCCAAAAACAAAGAATAGCAATAGCAAGGGCCATATTGAAGAAATCCAAGGTGCTACTCCTAGATGAAGCAAGCAGTGCGTTGGACCTTGAGTCAGAGAAGCATGTCCAAGATGCCTTGAGGAAGGTGTCCGAAAGGGCCACAACCATAGTAGTTGCCCACAGGCTTTCTACCATCAGAGAAGCCCATATGATTGCAGTAGTTAAAGATGGTGCAGTCACTGAGTATGGCAGCCATGACACCCTCTTGGCTTCCCATCTCAATGGTGTCTATGCTAGCTTGGTTAGGGCTGAGACTGAAGCCAGTGCTTTTTCTTGATAGAAATCAACCCATTTAAACATCGCCAAAATTGACTCATTACCTTTATTACAGAGAAATTGAACTTCATCTTAATATAGTGATTGTAAGGTCTATATTCCATGTCATGTAGGGAGGAAAAGTTTCTAGTGTTCATTATCCGCAATGCTTCTAAACTGGTGGGAATTTTTTAAATTCGTGAGGGTGGTATGGGCCAAAAATAGATAATATCCAGCCAATATTGATAAAATTGTTTAGTAAAAAAGTATTTAGAATCAATGTTTGACATCTCTCAAAAATTAGATGTTCCTATTTGGTATCCATAACAAGTGATGCCTTTAAACTAATTGAATTTAAAGCCTTAATGATGTTTTTGAACTAATTAAACGTATTTTAAAGCCCTGAAGACATGAACAATATCAATTCAGGATTATTAAGTCTTTGTGCTATGATTCTATCAATTTTTATGATTGTAAGTTTCTTAACCAATTTTAAATTAACAAATTGAGAAAATTTTAGTTTAAATGACATTAAATTATTAGTCATAAACTTTCAATTTTGTTATGTTATAGGAACATAATTATAACATGTTCTAAATGTTCTTTTTCTCCTTTTTTTTTTGGTTTCTGGTTTTTGTTTTTGTTTTTTTTTTCTAAAAGGAATGCCAATAGAAGAGCCAAATTTCAAAGGAAGTGAATGTGACTCTACAAACATTCTCCAACATGGCCCATAGGTGAGGGTTGAGGAGGCATACAAGAAGGCTCACCTTTCCAATGGCTCCATTCCCTCTACTCGAAAAGGGAGATGCCACCAGGAAGAGACCCACAACTTTCTCACCAAAATAACCCTCTAATACTCTAAGGAAACCTCCCACATAACCTTCCCATACAGGGTACATTCAACATTTTGCATGGCACTCATGGCCCATATGCCTAATTCTCCCATGTAAATACGTTCTCTTACCTTTGAAGCCAAGTGAAATTGATGGTTACGTGCCTGGCATGCAAAGCTAAAGAGGTTGTGGTTCAACGATGGAGAAACTACTATCAAACTTGTCCTGTTCTCCACCATCTTTGCAACACTTGTTTCTTCCTTCTCTTCTCAGAGTGGTCTCTTCAGTTGCCCTTTTTCTGCTTCCTCCAGGTATTTATCACATATTTCAATTGGGTTTTCTCCATTTTATTGTCTTCAATTATCTTATTAGTATTTTGATTCACCTGAACTGCTACTGTTACATTTCAAAAGGAAATTACTAGGAATGTTACCTTAGGAAAAGGAAGATTAGAGTGGGAAAATGATTGGGTTTTGGGGTTGTTTCATGGAAATTGGATGAACCCATTGAAATTACAGAGGGTTTTCAGAGTTCATTTCTTAAAATTCCATGTTTAGAACAATGGGTTTATCCAATTTTTCCTGGGACATTCATGAGGCTAAACCCTAAATAATTTTGAGGGTTTTGGGTCAAAAGATCAGGTAACTGATACTACTATTTGGTATTGCATTGGTTCTGTAAAATACAGATGATCTGGGTAAACTTTCTGGATTTGTATCAGCAAAAAATCTTGGTCTAGACAGATTTATTTTTGGAAAAGAGAGGGCAAAGGGAATGGCATCATTAACACCCGGGGTACTGCTTAAGCTTCTTCAGAGTATAAATTCCAATATAAAGGTTCGAGGAGAATATCGGTCTGTCCTTTTACAAGTGATCAGCATTGTCCCTGCCTTATCTGGATCAGAGCTGTGGCCAAACCATGGCTTCTTCATAAAAGTCTCGGACTCTTCTCATTCGACATATGTTTCACTATCCAAGGAAGACAATGAGCTTATCTTAAACAATAAATTGCAGCTAGGCCAATTCTTCTATGTTGATAGAGTGGAAGCTGGAACCCCGGTTCCAATTCTAGTTGGTGTGAGACCAGTTCCAGGAAGAAATCCATTTGTTGGAAACCCGAAAGATTTGATGCAAATGTTGGTGCCTTCTGAGGGTCCAGTCCAAGTTGATCATGAAGGAATTAATGGCTCAAAATTGAGTGAATTATTGGAACCGAAAGAGGAGAGTCCAAGACAGAAAATTGTTATCAAAGAGGAGAAGGTGGTGGTTGCATCTAGGTACATGCAAGGTGTTTTGACATCAAATTCAAAAGTAAATGGAGTGGATTGCAATGGTGGAGGGAAGAACAATGAGAATGAGAATGGTGGAGCAGGAAAAAAGGTTGGATTGTTGAAAGGAAGACAGCAAGAGCTTAAAGGTCAGGTATGATTCTAGCCTAATATCCATTTCAAAGGAACATAAACCAGATTTCTTATTATGAGTCATTACCTGTAAGTCTGCATAAATATGAATTTTCAATGCAAGTTATATAACGGTTCAATAGCCTACGAAAATTTATACTTGCAGGCTGCGATTGAGAGCTAATGGGATACTGTTTAGCATTCTATATGCCCTAGTTGTTCTGTTTATTGTTCATCTCTTTATTTTTCATTCAATTATTTTCTCTTCTATTCCCATAGTTCCATTGTCATCTTTCTTAGTCACATTTCTGCAAAATAGCACTGTGTTTTAGAATCCAGTATCATGATCTGTCGTGTGGTTGGGCATATTACAATTATTTGTAACTTGTGGGCTTACCATTAGATATTATGACACCTTGTACTGATAGCCTAAAGACAAAAATACAAAAAAAAATTGCAAAATTAATGAAATCACAGTTGAAAAAATCGAACAAATTTCTGTTGAGTGAAGATCTCACACAAGAGTGAGATGTTGGCTCCTTATGTTCTAAAGGAGGATGAAACCTGGGAAGTGAGTGACCAGAATATTGCACAATGTATGCATGGTGCAGGTTCTTTAGAACCACTTTTACTGCTGCCAAAGATTCTTCAAGGAAATGATGCAATATTCTATCAAGCTATTCAAAATCATAAATGTTTGTTTATCAAAAATGTCATGTTCCAAATTTAGTGACAGCCACTGGTACTAGCATTACAGACACGCTCAATGACTCCGATGCGCAGTCAACAAGATGCACTTGTATCAAAGCCAGAGGTTGCTGTATCCAATGCCAAGGAGAGTGCAGTGCCTGTGAAGGGCACAACTACAAAACGCCCCACAAGCAAACAGGAAAACATCAACTCGAATTGTTTGTTAAATCTTAAAGATAAAAATCATTCATCTGAGAAAATTTCATGGATGTCTCTGCCTGCCAACCTTCTGAAGCCTGGAAAGGTACATTTCCTCTTTCCTCCAATTGGTTTTGATAAAATAAGTCATATGGTTTCTATTTAATCAGTCTAGTTATATGGATATTAACAAAATTAGTGCTTTGAAAAAAGGCATTTGACTTCCAAATAGAGTCAACATTGATGCTTGTCATTAATATCCAAATAGAGAAATTTTACTAACTTCTGAAGATTCTTCTTTCTTCTTATTATTATTTCACAAGGGAATGCTTAGAAGGAGAAATTTAGCTTCTTTGATTGCAGCAGAAGCCCAAAAGGAGGCATCCACAGCTGCAGTTCTTGTCAAATGCCTGGGGTAAGCATTCCTTCATTTTCCATATTGAATTTCATCAACTTAGAAAACCATGTTTTCCTCATAAGGCACGCATACATGTATAAATTTTTACAGTTCTTACTTCTCTTTTTCTTTTTTGTCCCTTCTTTTCCAGTATGTTCGCTAATCTGTGCTCATCTTCCTCAATGGAGAACCCCCACCTCTCTCTCACAAAGTTCTTTACACTCCATCAACTCATTGACCAACCAAATGCCACAACCCAATTGAAGGATAAATCCCTTCATCTGCCTAACAATTCATCTCCACAGGCAGATAAATCTAGTAAAAAGACAGGTCTAATTCATGGTAAAAGTGCATTGAAATCTGCAAAGCCCTCAATAGAGCTAAGTGGGACTGAGAAACTAGAGTGGGCAAAAGGGGATGGTGCCAAAGAGATCAAAGAACTGAAAGAGATTCTCTTGAATGAGACACAATCCTGGTTTTTGAAATTCTTGGAAGGAGCATTGGATGCAGGGTTTCGCATCAGCACCATGGAGAAGAAAAGTAAGGAGATTGTAGGGCGGCGAATGGAACCTGACAATCACATTGCTGTCACATTATCACAACTTAAGCATGCAAATGAGTGGTTGGATAAACTAAGAAGCAAATTGAGCTCAGAAAACAATGAGTTAGTAAAGACCATTGATAGGTTGAAACAAAAAATATATGCTTGTTTGCTTTCTCATGTGGATTCTGCTGCATCAGCTCTAGAGAGCCGATCTGGTTGATTCAGCAAAAGGGGATGACTTTAGGATTGTAAGTTTCTTTCTTGCAAAGGAATAACTTAATATTTAAGGCAATCTGCATTGCCAAGTAATGATAACTTAAGCCAAACAGAAGCTACTGTAAGTTTGGCCAAACATGTTTGAAATACAAATATGTTTTAAGTTATTTGTGTACCAGAACAAATAAGGCCATTGAGGCTAATTTCAATAAAAGCTTGAGAATTCATTCATTCCCTTGATATTTTCTGTCATTGCACTATGTTCTGATCAAGTAAAGGGCAGATTGTTACTTCCTTTCCTCTGGGGGAATGCCCAATGTGCCTCTTTTTCTCTCATCCAGCATTACCCAGAAGAATCAGATAACCAGTCAGCCCCAGCTGTTTGGAGAACTAGACCAAAGTATTATTGGGTTGAGATGGTCAGCTGCCTAATATTGAATTCAAGCTTCAAAGACAGCTAGTAACTAACTCACCTGCGTTGTCTTCTGTCCTGCTTGATCATTCTAAGGTTTCGGTTATAGGGGATAGGATCCAAGTGGGAGAGCCAGGGCACATGTAAAATCTCAGATCCAGGTGCTGATTGATCCAGCATGTGCCCTGCTTCTCCAGCATGGTTTAGCTACCCCAAGTAGGTTACTTGAGCGTCATAACAACACTTGGTTTTGCAATTGCCTCAATGAAAGAATGTCTCAAAACCCGAAACAAGTCCTGCAGCTAAGACAAAGGGATCATGGTTAAGTCACAGGATTCACACAAGTTCTGCTATAGTGTCATTATGGAGGAAAAGTTTACTTATATTCTATAAGCCATGATGATTAGCTTACATGGAACCAACCAGTGAGGTCGGCCAGCATTTTTTCTTGTATGGTTGAGGGTGGGTGGTTGGTCCAGTGGCTGGACTCATAAAATCAAAGTGTTCTTTAAGCAAATCCAAGATGCGTGTGGAAAACAAATGAACTTTGGCTGAGTGACTGTTGAGGTTTGGCTGCCAAAAAGGCAGTCCATGAGGTGGTGATAGTACAATCAATTTCAAGGAAGAAATTTACCAGATGCCGACATAAGGTATTCCCTCAACCAAAGGCCGGTCACCCACCATTGACCTATTTGGAGATCTAAGAGGGCTGGAAGTTCTAAATTTATAATGCCGGCCTGCCGCTCAACAAAGGTATTCAGATGGCTAAATTGTTTATTCATACAATTATTATCATACCATAGTTCGTTCAATCATCTTAGGTGACAGACAGAATGTTTCAATTTGGAATGGCATTGGAAAGGGGAGCAGATGAAACCGAAAAATATTAGCAGTCAAGATTCCAATTCATATATTTTCAATCCACACTTACACAAGAAGTACCTCACTCATTTGACGAAAACAGCAGCAAACAATAATAACCATCTTGCTATCTACAAAATGTTGCTAAAATTTACGTGTACCAGTCTTTCAAACTCTTTTATATGAATCTATGTCCATCTCGAAAGAAGCATCATATGACATCCATTGAGTACAGAAGCCTTAATACTGTCTGAATGTCAGGTTCAAACGGCCAGGACGGAGATTTGTTTCTTTCAACAGGACCTGAGGAGAAGTATTTGGGAGAATGGAAGCTACCCCATGAAAAATACGTCTAGATTCACCCCCGAAGATCAAAACATCTCCTGATTCCAATAAAACTTCGTCTGCATTGAAAACATCTCTCTGATTACTATATAAGAATTTTGCAGAGTCGCCAATGGAGAAGGAGACCACTGGTAGTCCTTTCCGAAGAGTCTCTTCTGTTTCGTCTCTATCCTGAATGGGATAAAGCAGATGATATCAATGAGTTCGCTAAGTGCAGCAAGGTTACAGAGCAGTGATGTATTTGTCAAGATAAGCCAATGATTTGTCTAAAATGCATCCAACAAGGTGAATATGATGACATACTGCTTGTTACGAACCTGATGGAGACCAAGACGACCACTAGTTGTGTAAAAATTGACAATACAGATGTCTGGTATCATCCAAGGAAGTTCTTTTTCCACCTTGCTTGCTTCAATTTTTTCTTTTGAAAGAAGTGCTTGTGAATCTTGGATTGCTTCTTTAACCAAATGAAAAAATTCATCAGGAATAGGAGGTGGTTTAGCATTATCAACTGGTCGTTCATCTTCATATTTGCCCGTCTCAGGGTCCCAATTCTTTCCAAGGCACATCATCTGCAAATTCAGTTTACCTCCATCTCGATAACCAGGTTGGTAGAAGCCTCCAGATCCCAGACCAAGTTCTTGACATTTCTTTACTATTTTAACCTAGAAGCATATAAATGGTCACGACAAGGTCAGCAAACATGTAATCAAAGAAAAATGGAAAGAGAGATAGCCAAGCCATTTCTTTAGCATCTGAAATCTTTTTTATTGAGCTAAACTAATTAGGAAGTGATAGATAGAAATTAAACAATATGGGTGCTAGTGTGTTGGTTGAAAAGGATTCGAAGGTCTAATCTATTGGCTTGAATATGGGCCAACACCAACACAAAGAACAAATGTTCAGATTTCTTACTGACCAAAGAGGGTGTCTCGTTACCACTATTCTGGTATAGTCCAGAAATTTGCTGACATATTTCTCTGACTTCAACTATCTACAGATGACCTTTTGACATGAAATTTAGAAGCCAAATAATGGTGATTTGTTCTATTAAATGTCTCTAAGAAATGGCAGGTAGGTTATCATATATACCTGGAACTCAAAATTTTGCTACATGTCAATGAAAGGAAACTTCAGTTACATTCTTGGCATTTAAAGGGGAAGGACTTAACAAATCATACTATAAAAAGAAATGAGAAACAAATAGCAGTACCTGATCACTGGAGGAAATGTAACCCTTCAGAAGAACCATTCCAGACCTTATCACGTCTCCTTTTAGCCCTTCTTCAGCCCGCTTGCTTTCTCTTCGCTTTTCTCTATTCTTTGAAAGTAAAGGAGCTTTTAGGACTATGGAAGTTCCAGTTTTCACTGGGCAGATATCAAAAGGCTCAACTACCCCTGGATGCTCAGAAAGCTCTATATTTCCAGTGCCTATGGTCTTGCTAAGAGAATTTTTCTCAAATTGGGGTCCTTTGTTCTGGAAAGGCATACTGTTAATACCATATTTAATTGGAGTCTGAATCTGAGACTCATTCTGCAGGTTTTTAGTATTTTCTTTGAGTGAGAGATCATACAATGGGGGAAGGTGATTCTCATGGGCTGAATCTGAAGCAGATGAGCACCCAGATGGTTGTGAGCTACTGCTTGCTGTCTCTAGTGGATTTTGTCCATGCTGATTTATACCCATATGGGAAAGTCCTTCGCTATTACCAGATGACGGCCGATCCTGCTTGTAAGAATGCCCTAATGTGAGTTCATGCTCAGATTGCCTTGAAATACTACCTGGTGACGGCTGCTTTGGAGCTTCCCTTCTGTTAGGGGGTGTTCCATCCTTGCACTCAAGAGCATCATTAGTCGAATGTCTACCAGCTCCAACCTGTAGTTTGGAAAAGAAACAATGCCCATGAAAGCCCATCTGTAAATCTTCACCTTGCTATCATCTATAACATATAGCAAAGTAAGCAGTACAAAAATAGACAGAAAATAACAAACTTGGCAATCAATGTTAGTTAATACGAAAATTTTCTTCTAATTGCTTTTCTATCTGAACCACAGGACATCAAACCACGATGGAAAGAGTTGTAAAACACAAAATCATGCCCCCAAATTTGATGTTTTTTAACTATCAATTTAACCCAAAACACTTAATCCCCTAGGTGATGAGCTGATAAAGTATATTAAACTAATTAACACTTAGGCTAATGGCCTCAACACCCCTAGTTACGTCCAACCTCTTCTTATACACATGTTCAAATGATTTGGAATAAACAAGTGGTGATGTATGAACCCAAGACCTTCACGAAATTAACGGTTCGTTTGGCAACATTATCAAGTACCGTTCTGAAAAAAAAGTCTTTGAGAACAGTTCTTAAAAATAATTCTCAATTGTTTTCAGGAACCAAACAGTTTTCTAGGATTATTTCCCATGAAAGTACTGCATCCTTATGCACAATGCAAAATTTTTCAGTGTATTTTTCGCATTAAAAGCACTGCCAAACGGACACTTAAGCTGCTCGTGAGGAATGGTTTTAGCTTGATATATATAGTCAGAAACAAGATATGTAATGACACATTTCCACATTCAGACGCCATGCATGTAAAATTCTACAATTCCTACACTAATATCCACGCCTGAAACACACAAATCATAAAAAAAAAATCATACAAGATCACCAAAACCAGCAACTGCCCAATTCAAACGGCACCGTCTCACTACGCGCAAGATCAGAACAAATTGAGAGGGATTCAATTTTCTTACGGGTACATAACGAAGTGAGGTTCCGACCCCAGACCGCGAGGATCGTCCCCTGTATCCTCCGGCCCTTCGAGCACTACCCCGGTTCATGTTCCTTTCCCGGAGAGCGAATCAGAGGATCGATTTGGCGTCAAGAAAACGGCAGAGATGCGATGGGGTGTGACGCAGAAGAATGGGAAGTGATGTAGAAGAAATGGAGTGACAACAGCTTTACTCTTTCGATTGGGTATTTATTAGTAATATGGTGATGCTTCAGATTCCCTTTCCTCTTAACTTCCGGTCCACGTTTCCTTCGGGGAATTTCTATGTTTGGTCCTCAGGAAAATTTAATGGAAAATGCAAAGTAAAGAAAATAAAGAGCAAAATAAAAGGAAAGAAAAAGTAAAAATAAATAAAAAATAAAATTAAAGATGATAGATTTTTTTTTATTTCCTACTTCAAACTCATTTTATTTATTTTAACTTATTAATATAAATATAAAAATTAAATAATTTTAAAGTGTATAAATTTCTCATTAATTTTAATTATATTTAATTTTCTTTAAAATATTTTATAGGATAATCAAATATGAGAAAATCATTTTTTTAGCATTTTTTTTTCTTTGTATTTTTCGGGAACCAAACATAAAAAAAAATGCCAAGAAAACAAAAATGAAATGGTGAAAAAGTAAAAATTAAAAATAAATATAAAGTTTATAAATTATTTTAAATAAAATATAAAAATAATTTATTAACTTTAAATTTATTTTTATTTTTATGTTATTATTATTATTTTTTTCTTTTCCTTGAATTTTTTATTAAACAAACACAACTTTAATATGTTTTTTCTTTTTTCTATTACTTTCCTAAAACCAAACATAGTCTTAGTTTTCAATCTTCTAAAACGTGGCAAGAAGAAAAAAGAAAAATGTTTAGTTTTTAGTTTTTAGTTCTAATTTGGTTAACTTTCTATATGGTTAAACACCTGATTAAACTTCATCGATTGATCATAATTCTCAAAAAGAAAAATGTTTTGTTTTTAGTTTTTAGTTCTAATTTGGTTAACTTTCTATATGGTTAAACACCTGATTAAACTTCATCGATTGATCATAATTCTCCCATCGTCATTGATTAAACATGAGATTAAATATGTATATTGTTCGTTTTAAGTCATGGAATCTCACCACTTTAAAAACAAGTCAAGAGTTTGTTAGATATATAACATATGATACCAAAGATACTACTTTCTTTGTATAAATACTGTTGAATACAAAATTTTAAAATATATTTTTTATGTTTCAAAATTTTCTTTTAGTGCCCTATGTTAGATTAATTTTTGTAATTAATCTATAATTTGGGCCACACATGTAAATAATTAAAATGTGTGTGCTATCATTTAATTAAGTCTAAATATAGTGATCTAATTAATAATTGATTAATTGGCTTAAGGGTATAATTGTCATGAGATTATTGTGTAGATACCATTAGACAATTATTATTTCTATGAGGGGCAGAAATATAATTGTGATAAAATTAAAACTGCCCTAGCGGTTTATAAATAGGGTTATGGTCCCCATTCTACGACTGCGCATTCCAATTTCTGAAAATCCTCTCAGAGAGAAATTGACACAGAATCTAGTGGCTAGAATTGGAAGACCATCTCAAAAGGTTTTCTTCCTATAAGGTTTCTCCTTCAATGGATTCAGATATGCTTCCACTATTATTTTTTTATTCATTGTTTTTAATCAGGAGATTCCAGTATATATGAAATTAGGGTATTCACCTTGTTAAATATTCCAGTATATATGAAATTAGGGTATTCATCTTGATTGATTTTAAACAAGTAGTATTAGAGCCTACTCCTTGATTAATTCTTTGAGTTATTATTTTAATATATATATATATATATATATATATATATATATATATATATATATATATATATATCAATGGATTAAGATTTATGAAATATTGAGTTGATAAATTTTATTTATTTATTTATTATTATTATTATTATTATTTAATAGCATTTTATGATATTAATATTTAAGTTATTGATCTAGCATTTTAAATAGGCTAATTAAAGCGGAAAATCACCAAAGTGACATCTTTCGTGTAGATTAGTCTGTTTGGGGTGTTAGATATTTGTGTGTATGTGATTCATGCGGGTATTGACTGGCCCAAAGGAAAGTTAATATTTGGTCAAATTGCATACATACCTGTGGTGATAAATATGTGATAATTATAAAGGTAACTTAATGTGAATAATAAATCAATCCAAAGATAAATTTATTATTTGACATAACTTATCATCAATGTTTGATCACTACAACAAGAGTACCACTTACAGTTAATATTATTGTCCAAAGACTTGATATTAATGTTGTGCTAGGTATCTTGAAATGTCATAATTTGCTTTTAAATTTAAAGATTATGTGTTTAATTGCTTATTTTATGTGAGCATGATGGTTTATTTGATTCATTTTATTTTGTTCTCGATTCAGCTTTTATATCAACTACTTCTATATCTGCCAACATCAATAATGTCCCTATGTTAAATGGGACTAATTTTAAGGACTGGAAAGAGAATATGATGATTCTCTTAGGCTGCAGGGATATAGACTTAGCCTTGAGAATGCCCAAACCCGATGAACTCAACGAGGAAAGTACTCAAGAGGATGAGGTTTATTGGGGTAAGTGGGAACGTTCAAATAGGCTAAGTCTTATTATCATGAAGCGCGGCATTCCAGAAGCTTTCAGGGGTACGGTAACCGATGAGGTTACTAATGCCAGTGACTTCCTTGCGGAAATTCAGAAACGTTTTGCCAAAAACGATAAGGCTGAAACGAGCACGCTTTTAGCAAGCTTGATTTCAATTAAGTATAAAGGCAAGGGTAATGTTCGGGAGTACATCATGGAGATGTCTCATCTTGCTTCAAAACTTAAGGCTTTGAAACTCGAGTTATCTGATGATTTACTCGTGCATTTGGTTCTCATCTCTCTTTCTGCACAATTTAATCAATTCAAGGTCAGTTATAACTGTCAAAATGATAAATGGACTCTTAATGAGCTCATTTCATTTTGTGTGCAAGAGGGAGAGAGATTGAAGCAAGACAAGACCGAAAGTGCTCATCTGGCTAGCACTTCCAAGGATAAGGGCAAACGAAAGAATAAGGATAATAAGGTTGCTGCTTCTAATGGTCCAGAATAAAAGAAACAGAAAGTTGAGGTAACATGTTTCTTCTGTAATAAGCCTGGACATACTAAGAAGGAATGTACCAAGTATGCTGCTTGGCGTGTTAAGAAAGGTATGTTTCTTACTTTGGTCTGTTCTGAAGTTAATTTAGCTTCAGTATCTAGAAACACATGGTGGTTAGATTCTGGTGCTACTACTCACATTTGTGTTTCTATGCAGGGTTGCTTGAGTTACCGAAAACCAAGTGATGCTGAAAGATGCATTTATGTCGGAGACGGTCAGTCGGTAGAAATAGAGGCAATAGGGCACTTTAGATTATTATTGAAATCTGGTTATTTTTTGGATTTAATAGATACTTTTGTTGTACCGTCTTTCAGACGGAATTTAATTTCAGTTTCTGTTTTGGACAAATTAGGTTATTGTTGTTCATTTGGAAACAATAGATTTACATTATCTATTAATTCAAATGCTGTAGGAACCGGTTTACTTAATGTTTATGATAATCTATATTTGTTGGAAACTGTTCCGTCCTATAATGAAACCTTGCATGTGGAATCACGAGGTACAAAATGTAAATTGAATAAAGATAATTCGGCCTCATTGTGGCACAAACGCCTAGGTCATATCTCTAAATCTAGAGTTGAGCGACTTGTGTCCGATGGGATTTTGGATTCACTTGACTTTTCAGATTTTGATATTTGTGTTGAGTGTATTAAAGGAAAACAGACCAAAACAAAGAAATTAGGTGCCAATAGAGCTACAGACGTCTTAGAATTAACTCATACAGATATTTGTGGACCATACCCTACAGCATCTTGGAATGGTCAATAGTACTTTGTAACATTCATAGACGACTATTCAAGATATGGCTACCTATTTCTTATACATGAGAAATCACAATCATTGGACGTGTTCAAAACATTTAAAGCAGAAGTTGAGTTACAACTCAACAAAAGAATAAAGAGCGTCAGATCTGACCGTGGTGGTGAATACTATGGTAGATATGACGGATCAGGTGAACAACGTCCAGGACCATTTGCTAAATACCTAGAGGAATGTGGGATCGTCCCTCAATACACCATGCCAGGATCACCTAGCATGAATGGTGTAGCAGAAAGACGAAACCGAACTCTTAAGGACATGGTAAGGAGTATGATTAGTCATTCTACTTTACCCGAAAAACTCTAGGGTGAAGCACCCAAAACGGCAGCTTATATCCTGAATCGGGTGCCAACTAAAGCGGCTGCTAAAACGCCTTATGAGCTTTGGACGGGTCGAAAGCTCAGTTTAAAGCATTTTCATATTTGGGGATGTCCAGCTGAAGCGAGACCTTATAAGCCTCATGAAAAGAAATTGGACTCTAAAACAGTTAGCAACTACTTTATTGGCTATGCAGGGCGATCAAGGGGTTTTAAATTTTATGATCCTGCTATTAGGTCAATTTTTGAGACGGGAACTGCAACTTTTTTTGAGGATGTTGAGTTTGGGGGGGAGAAATCAGGCTAGGAATATTGTCTTTGAGGAGGAAGAGGGATCTACTATTGCTTTTGATAATGTACAGGTTTCACTACCTATCATTGATCAAGAAGTAAATTTGGATCCTCAACCAACAGACAATATTGTTCAACCCTTAATTGCAAATGAGGACATTGCTCCTGAAGAACAAACTCAACAACCTCAAGAAAATATGCCATTAAGGAGATCCACTAGAGAGAGGAGAAATGCAATTTCGGACGATTATATCGTATATCTCCAGGAACGTGAGGTAGAAAGTGGAATGATGGAAGATGATCCAATCAACTTCCAACAAGCCATGAAAAGTTCCAACTCTCATAAATGGATTGAAGCCATGAATGAAGAGTACAAATCTATGCAAGACAATAAAGTTTTGGAACTTGTCCCATTACCAGTTCGTACGAAGCCCATTGGTTGTAAATGGATATTTAAAACCAAGCGGGATTCAAATGGTAATGTAGAAAGATATAAAGCACGTCTTGTAGCTAAAGGCTTTACTCAAAAAGAAGGAATTGACTTCAAAGAGACCTTCTCTCCAGTTTCTACGAAGGACTCTTTCAGGATAATCATGGCACTAGTTGCACATTATGATCTTGAGTTACATCAAATGGATGTTAAAACAGCGTTTCTCAATGGTGACATTGATGAAACAATTTATATGGTACAACCAGAAAATTTTGTGTCCGAAGACTCAAAGAATATGGTTTGTAAATTAACTAAATCCATTTATGGGCTCAAGCAAGCTTCTCGTCAGTGGTACTTTAAGTTTCATCAAATTATTGTCTCATATGGTTTTGAGGCAAATCTTATGGATGAATGTGTGTATCACAAATTCAGTGGGAGTAAGTATATTTTCCTGGTTTTATATGTCGATGACATATTGCTAGCCACAAATGATATTAGCATATTGCACGACACCAAGAGATTTTTATCAAAACATTTTGAGATGAAAGATCTTGGTGATGCCTCCTTTGTCTTAGGAATCCAGATACACCGAGATCGTTCTAGGGGTATTTTAGGATTGTCACAAAGGACCTATATTGATAAAGTCCTCCAAAGGTATGCAATGCAAAATAGCAAACCAGGTGATACCCCTGTCGCTAAAGGAGACAAATTCAGTCTTAATCAATGCCCTAAAAATAGTTTAGAAAGTCAAGAAATGCAGAAGATTCCTTACGCTTCGGTTGTGGGAAGTCTAATGTATGCTCAGGTATGTACACGTCCGGATATTGAGTACATTGTTGGCATGTTAGGCAGATATCTAAGTAACCCTGGAATGGATCATTGGAGAGCAGCCAAGAGGGTTATGAGATATTTACAGAGAACAAAAGAGTACATGCTTACATATAGGAGATTGGATCAGTTAGAGTTCATTGGGTATTCCGACTCCGACTTTGCTGGATGCCAAGACAGCAAAAGATCCACATCAGGCTATATTTATCTGTTGGCTGGTGGAGCAATTTCATGGAGGTCTGCCAAACAGACACTCGTAACTTCATCCACCATGGAAGCAGAGTTTGTAACATGTTATGAGGCATCCAATCAAGGAATATGGCTACGAAATTTTGTCATTGGGCTGCGTGTTCTGAATGGTATTGAAAGACCACTGAAGATATTTTGTGACAATAAATCAGCAGTTTTATATTCCAATAACAACAGGAGTTCTACAAAATCAAAATACATTGATATCAAGTTCCTAGTTGTAAAAGAAAAAGTACAGAGTGGACAGATATCCATAGAGCATATTGGAACAAACTCCATGATAGCGGATCCGCTTATAAAGGGATTACCACCCAAGGTCTTTCATGAGCACACTGCTCATATGGGTGTTGTCTCATTTGAGGATATCCAAATTTAGTGGGAGTTTATATTATTCATTGTATATTGCTCTATGTTATGTTTAGACATTATCTATACATTTGGATTGTGTTATGCAGAAATAAAGTATTCATTTCATTGCACTCTGTTAAATTATGCTAAAGATTTGATCTCAATAAAGTTAAGTAGGACTAGTTGGAAATAGGCATGAATAGATCACATTGCATGTAATTTCCATGTTATGCACTCATGATTGATCTATGTCATTTAGCTGTGCAGATATATGTGACCATTGTTTGGTCTAGTAACGATTGATGTAACAAAGGCCACCTTGATCCTATGTCAGTATAGTTAATGGACGAGATTGTTCAGATATACCCTAAGGACATGATAGCAAATTTTGAGCTCATAAGGTTAAGCACATTTATTTGATTACATATGCATGTGGCCCAGTGGGAGATTGTTAGATTAATTTTTGTAATTAATCTATAATTTGGGTCACACATGTAAATAATTAAAATGTGTGTGCTATCATTTAATTAAGTCTAAATATAGTGATCTAATTAATAATTGATTAATTGGCTTAAGGGTATAATTGTCATGAGATTATTATGTAAATACCATTAGACAATTATTATTTCTATGAGGGGCAGAAATATAATTGTGATAAAATTAAAACTGCCCTAGCGGTTTATAAATAGGGTTATGGTCCCCATTCTACGACTGCGCATTCCAATTTCTGAAAATCCTCTCAGAGAGAAATTGACACAGAATCTAGTGGTTAGAATTGGAAGACCATCTCAAAGGGTTTTCTTCCTATAAGGTTTCTACTTCAATGGATTCAGGTATGCTTCCGCTATTATTTTTCTACTCATTGTTTTTAATCAGGAGATTCCAGTATATATGAAATTAGGGTATTCAACTTGTTAAATATTCCAGTATATATGAAATTAGGGTATTCACCTTGTTAAATATTCCAGTATATATGAAATTAGGGTATTCATCTTGATTGATTTTAAACACCCTAAAGAAAACTTAAAATACTACAAATTTGTTTTAAAAATCACTTTATTGTTTTTAAAAAAAACCTAATAAAAACTATTAACATATTATGTTTTTGTTTTTATTGTTGGTTATTTTATTTTATTTTATTTTTATTCTGGTATAACATTTTTTTAAAATAATGATTTATTCTTAATTAAAATTTTGAGGTTGTCATTTAATTAATTAGACCGTCACATGTAAGTTTAAAAATGTTTTAATAAAAAAAAGTTACTTTCTTTTTTTTACAAGATAGAGTTGGATCAAAAAATTTTAAACTGAGTAAAATGTGTTGGTTATTTTTCGAAAAGTTGAGATTTTATTTTTTAGAGAAATTTTTGTTTCCAATATGTCGACTCTGAAGCCTACATATACATCTTTGAAATTTCGGCCAAAGATTCATTATACAACTGTGAGGGCTGTGAGTGTAAAATCAAAGGCTAAATTGGGGTTCAGCCTAATTTCAGAAGCCTCAGAAGAGTTACTGAAATTATAGAAAAATTCAAGGACCAAACGGCAAATTAAACGACCAGGAAAGGCTGGTGTTCATGAAAACAACCATCGCATTAAAGGAAGAGTCCAACTCGCCTTATATTTCCCTTCTCTCCCAAAACCCTATTTAGGGATTCTCTGTCTTTTTCTTTCATTTTCTTTAGGTTTCTCGCCCAGATCGGACGCTCTCTTCATCGTCGAAATTAAAGAAAGAGGATCGGAGGGAAGATCCGAAGAGGCAGAGGGAGACAAACGCATGAGAGGTATTTCAACATCTATCTAGATCTATATCTTATGCTATCGAATTTTCGAGTCTATATGCCATATCGCAATTGGAAATTGTGAATTCTTTTTAGACAATTTTATTGATGATAGTCTTCAGATGCGGAGATTGAATTGATAGAGTAATTTGATTTGCATGATTAGGGACTCTGAAAAGGCATAATGGTGCAATTTCAGGGCTTTGAATGACATAATTTGATTACGTTAATACTTTATGGGGATTCTAGGGGAAGAGCGTTGGTTTTTATCACGTATGATCATAATTTTGCGAATTATGTGCTTGTAAAAATAGCTGGATTCCTTTGATTTGTATGACAAATGGCAGAAACTGAGTGTCGACTATAAGGATAAAATCTTAAGATTTGTGTTTAGATTAAAATCTTTAGAATGTGACAAAAGTTGAGGCAATAATCCGATAATTGAAGAATTTGTTTCATTGGATTATTGGTATATTTCTTTCACATAGGATTCGCCAAGGACTTGAGACTGTGGATGGCAGGTCTAAAAAGGAATACTGTTACTATTGGTAAGCAGCTATTATAGAGAAATTCTGAATTAATGCTGCCTCTTGTTTCACGGGGGTTGTTATATGAACAATTAACAGATCACTGCCTGAAGTGTTTGTTACTGTACCTATGTTTGCATCTCAACTTGGGTCATATTTGACTTGTTTTCCCTTTCTGCCTATGCGATTTTGATGTTTGAGACATTGCATTTGATCTTGTATAGCTGAAGACTTTTGAAGAAGTAAAAGATGGTGAAGTTGACGTTGATTGCTCGTGTTACTGATGGGCTTCCACTAGCAGAGGGACTTGATGATGGTCGGGATTTGAAAGATGCTGAATTCTACAAGCAGCAAGTGAAGGCCTTGTTCAAGAACCTCTCAAAAGGCCAGAATGAGCCCTCAAGAATGTCAATTGAAACCGGCCCTTATATTTTTCAGTATCCACTTGCATTTGTCTATCTGATGTGTTTTTTGTTGTATCTTATTTGTAGAGTTGATAATCATTTTTCATTCTTGTGAAATTTCTGGTCTTGTTGGTAATATGTGCATTTTGCTCCATGGATATAGCTTATAAGTTTCCTATTAAACTTCTGTACGCTGTCTACAGTATCATGAATTATGAGACCTTGTTGAAAATGCCTTCTGCTTCATCATGCTTACCCAATGTGCACTGCTACTTTTGATCTTATTCACGCAGCCAATGTAATAGTTTCAAAGACTAATTTTATGCTTACACGTACCTTGCTAATTTTGGAAGTTAGATCTTTCCTAGAGAATTGACTCAGCTTGGGAAGCCTCTACCCTTTTTTCAGTCAAATGTGGTATTCCTGTTATTATTATTATTATTATTATTGTTATTATTATTATTATTATTATTATTATCATCATTTTATTCAGGTGTACACCTGAATGTTAATGTTACCTTGACCAAAGTTCTCAGTTATATTATTGAAGGACGTGTTTGTTACTTGACAATGTGTGATCGCGCTTATCCAAAGAAACTTGCCTTCCAATACCTGGAAGATCTCAAGAATGAATTTGAGCGCGTTAATGGGAATCAAATTGAAACTGCTGCAAGACCTTATGCCTTTATTAAATTTGGTGGGTTTTTATTTTTCCTTTCTATTCTCTAGCTAATTGTTATTTTGTCAATCTTGTTGTAGGTCTTGCTTTGCTGAGTTTGAATTTTTCCTTTTTCTTTTTGGTTGTGTTTTAAAGATACATTCATACAGAAAACAAAGAAATTGTACCAGGACACCCGTACTCAGCGTAATATTGCAAAACTGAATGATGAGCTTTATGAAGTCCACCAAATAATGACTCGCAATGTGCAGGAAGTACTGGGAGTTGGTGAAAAGTTAGATCGTAAGTTGCTATTTTTATTTTTAAGTACAGTACTTCTCTTGGATCCAATTGTTCCAGTTTTTCTTAATGATTTGTACAATGCATCTACTATATACTAAAGAGAAATGCCAAAATATTCTATTAGGAGCTGCAAAATTTTAATATGAACTGAGAAATGGTTGCAATTTAATAATGCATATTTAAGTGCTATATAGATTCAGAGATTAGTATATTCCCATGATTGTGTCTCCCGGAGTGTATCTCAGCAGTATTTCCCTTTGTCAATCAATGGGTGGTACTAAGTTTGAGCCTTTGCAGTATTTAAGTGGTGTAGGGAGGGACAGGCCCATCTCACAAAGGGTTTGTTTTGCTGGAAATTGTAATAAAATGCTATCCTGTCAGTTCGTTATTAAAAAAACAATAAAAAATGTTGAACAACCAATTTTTCTAGAAGTTTAAGCTTGTAGGTTTAGGGTGACAATGGATATCCTACTCTCCAACACCTTCCCTCGCAGCCTCCATTTTTGGGCTTAATATATTGGGAAATGAACATGCAGTGGTAAGGTTTGAACACTTGGCCTCTAGCCAAACAAAGCTGTGATACCGTATTGAACAACCAATTTTCCTAAAAACTGAAGCTTGCAGGATTTAGGTTCACAATGTATATCATGCTCTCCGACTAAAGTATTGTCTCATGATTGCTTGCTTGAATTCATTAGCAATTTTACATTCATCACACACTTCTAGCACATTCTGGTGAAATATTCTCTACTTTTGGCTTGATGACAACATTGATTAATTGCTTAGGTTGCTAACTATGCACAGCCTCTATGCCTGCTTTTTCGAAGCATGGATTCTCTGAAATTACTTTGAAATTGCTGTTGCAGGCATGGGGTATGACCAATTAGCGGGCACCTCAACCTAACTACCCTTTGGCCACATATTTGAGCATGTCTGGGTAGAGGTTGGAGTAGAAGTTTGTGACCTTAAATCATATCATGTTAACACCAACTCAATTGCAGTCACCCTATTTTCTCATGTGATTTTGTTCCCATGTGACACTCTGCTGGTTGCCTATTTTTTTATGCCTATCTCCTCCTGTTCATAGATATTTTTGATATGTTAAGTTTCTTGTTTAGTACTTATTTAGCATATCCTGTGTAATAAAATTCTTTCTAATTTCAATGTTGCAGAGGTCAGTCAGATGTCCAGCCGGTTGACATCAGAATCTCGCATATATGCTGATAAGGCAAGAGATCTAAATCGACAGGTTAGTTTTATCAAATTATTCAGTGGTCCACATGAGATCCATCCTGTTCCACCTTTTGGGAATGTTACTTTCTGTTGATGAGGGATTTGGCTTTGGCATGGATGTTCTCATCATCATGCTCAACCTGTGGTTTTCATGACCCTCATTTGCGATCCATGAGCAGAAGAGGAGATATGCTTGCTTTTGTTTTTCTTATGTAGGCTAAAGCTGGTTCAATTATGCCTCTACAATTCGATGTTTGAAATTTAGTATCTCCTGTAGTACATATAACTGGGATCCACATCTTATGAGCTAATGTGACTATAACTGTAGGCTTTGATTCGGAAATGGGCTCCTGTTGCAATAGTGCTTGGAGTCGTCTTCCTCCTCTTCTGGATCAGAAAGAAGATTTGGTGATTCCACTGCCAGTGATGCGGTTTCTGAAACTTGTTGCACAAATTTCTGGCTTCCTATCCATCACGACGAGCTCTCTCTTGTGGCATAGCATTCCAGGCTTTGAAGACTTCTGATTGGGTGCCTTATTCACATAAAACTCCTCAATCATGTTTGAAGGTGACCTGCTAGTTTTTGCTTGTGGCACAGTCGAGTCACGAGGACTAGTGTTATAGGTGCCTCTTAAGAGCGGAAACAAATGTGGAATTTTGTAAGAGGCCTTCTTTATAAAGACCGCCAAGATATATTCACTAATATTAGAAAGATCTAATTTCATTTTTCCTTCATGCAGGTTCTCATTCATATACATACATTAGATATTGTTCATTTTGGTCTCTTCACTGTCTCATTAATCACTCCCAACAGAATTTCAATACACTTTTCTGATCACTTACAATCATGGTAGCTTTTGTAATAAATTAGGGAGAGATCAAATAGCCATGAATAGAACAGGGTTGGGTCAAAGCTCAAGGGCAAGGTGAACAAGGGCTCATCTTTACTAAGAACATGAATCCATTGCTTTGTTCTGCCCTGATAGTGATTTGATCAAGTTGGATACTGCTTGTGCCCTAAGGATGATAATAGCTCCATCCAACAATGGCCGCATCATATGCAACAACTCTACATTTTTCACAACTTACAGATGAAATAGTCTATCAGATGGAAAGAAGCCTCCCATGCCCAGAAACAGCCAACATTGAGCTCTACTCCCAAGCAGTTTGATACGACTCCTAATGACCAGTTTAGGTATCTATTGGAAACCAGCCAACCATTCAAGGGGTTGCAATCAACAAACTGTGGCCAAGGCAATATGAACCTCAGTCAAATGTATAGCATATATTCCCTACAAGATTTGAGAATGTTTATACAGCTTCCACTACTCGCCTGTTCTTACTCTTTATGAATGCGGTAAAGAAAACCAGCTAGTATATATCAATATCATGTTAAATCTAAGAAGAACAAGTGAAAAAAAATGAGGTCAGCAACTGTCTATGGCCTGTGATCTTAGTAACCCATATGTCGGCATAGCTCCTCTCTCAGAATTACAATGGATCTCTACAAGCCGCAACCACATTGCCTTCACTTGTATGGGGCAAATAAGATGGATGAGTTGTGTCCTCCAAAGCCAAATGAGTTAGACAGAGCCACCTTTATGTCCAACCGTTCCTTCTTAGAGCCCACGAGCAAATTTGTGTCCTGATTTAGAGTGTTTTCCATATCAGATGTAAACCTTAGAGCACATTTTGATAGGGTATGAAGCTGTGCACCTACTCTAATGGTATGTGTGTGCATAGATTATTCATGTAGTGAGGAACCAAGAAAAGCTTACCACGCCTTGGTCAGGATTTTCAAGATTGATGTTTGGATGGACCCATCCAGTTTGTATTGCCTGCATTTGAAAGGAAAAAGCCAGTTTCAGAATTAAAGTATGAAATGGAAGGAAAAATACCTTCAATTATCCTGGGCAATTCCTGGCACCAAAAAGACAAACATAGATGCTTTCCATCAATTAGGGACCCACCTTTTGTTTCAAGCATGTCCATCAGTTTATTTGGTAAATCAAGTCCTTTCCCTCCTTGGGGAACGCTAATTTTAACGTTTTTTCTTTCATGCGGTTCCACAATTATCATAAATTCAAAAATTATGGAATCATGGTCATCAACCCAAGCACCAATGGGCAACCACATTTTCCCCACGATTCCAGTTCTGGATCCATGGGATATGGATATATGAGAGGAAACACAATCCTCAACTGACTAGTCTCCTAGACTGATTGAAGAAAAACTGACTGGTCTTCTTGGTTCACACCCTTCTAGTAAGGACAAACAGAATCTTTAGTAGGAAGTAAGACATGAATTGGAATAACAAATATACATAAGATGATGGCAATATCATGAGTTCAGAACTTCCATCATTTTGGTTTCATATGCCAAACATTAGGAAGTGAATGCATTGAAGGGAACTCATAAACGTGAATTAGAACAGCTAGCTAATACCAAAAGAAACCAATTACAGGTACCATGAAGCACTAGCATCCATCATAGGATAGGCTACAGAGAGTTTATTTTACTGTCTTCAACAGTGTGTGTACAACTCCTAATACAAGTTGTTTTTTAGATAAGTGAGCGCAAATATATTAAGAGGCAAAAAGCCACAAAGCATACAAGAAGTATACATAGCAGCCTAAGCAAAAACAAAAGACCAATACACTCACCAACCCTGAAGGAACAGCAAGCCATTCCAAAAAACCTAAAAGTGAAGAGGACTCCTCTCCCATATACACCCTAGCCCAACTCCACAAGTTACAAACAAAAGAATTTTTCAGCTTCTGAATAGCTAAAGAGCCCCCCCACAAAGTCCCAACCAAAATTGCCTTTTTTGCTTGGGAAGCTACTTGGGGGAAGGTCCTCACTTTGGATAGGCTGCAGAGAAGAGGGTGGCAATTACCTAATCGGTGTTTTTTGTGTGGGTACGAAGAGGAAACGATCAATCATATATTAATACATTGTACAGTGGCAAAAGGGTTGTGGAACATCATTCTTGCGTTGTGTGGTGTACAGTGGGTCTTTCCAAATTCTGTAAAGGAGGTTCTTAGTAGTTGGAAAGGCTCTTTTGTGGGGAGAAAAAGGAAAAAAGTGTGGAAGTCCATCCCGTTATTCATTTTCTGGACTATATGGAAGGAGAGGAACAGGCTAGCTTTTAAGGGGGGTGTGTTGGCTTATCAGAATTTAAAAACTTCGCTTGTATACATTATTCGGGGATGGGCTAAAATGTACATTGATATGGAGTCGAAATCCCTAATAGGTTTCTTGGAGTGGTTAGCCTCCAAATAGGGTTTGGGTCGTGTTGTTTTTTGTTTGAGGGGATGGTAGTCTCGTATACTTCCTGTATGCCTTGAGGCTATTTGCCTTTTTATATATATCATTTGCTTATAAAAAAAAGAAGCTAAAGAGCCCCTCCTGAAAGCTAATCTATTTCTCTCCTTCCAAACCGTCCAAAAAATACACAACGGAATGAAAGTCCAAATCTTTTTCCTCTTTTCCCCCACAAAAGGGCCCCTCCAACTAAATAACATCTCTTTAACTGTCTTTGGGAACACCCAATTAGCCCCAAACAAGGCCAGGACAATCTCCCAAAGAACCCTTACAACTATACAGTGTAAAAGAATATGATTTACATTTTCCTCTTCACAACCACACAAAAAACACTTGTTGAAGTTCCACATCATGTTTTGTTCAAATTATATGAGTGATTTCAGTATATTGTTTAGCAGAATTCAGATGCTGATTACCTTTACTGTTGCAACAGCTTCTACAGCACCGGAAGCTCCTAGTAGGTGACCAATCATGGACTTAGTTGAGTTTACTCTTAGCTGAAAAAAGAGAAATCAAATAAAAAATGATAACAGAATCATAATAAAATCTTACGAGATATATAATGTAATTTCATATAACCTTGGGATTCTGGCCAAAACAACGAATTAGAGCTTGGAACTCTTTTAGATCACCAGATGGGGTTGATGTAGCATGTGCATTTATGTAATTGACATCTTCTCTAGCTACCCCAGCTTGAGCTAAAGCCTTCTCTATGCAAAGAACCACACCTGTCCCTGATTTTGGGAACAAAATCGCGAGTCATTAATTCAAATCTCAACCAGCCTTACAAAGTTTTTCCATGACTGTAGTAGCATTCTTCAAGATGAAACTTATTAGCCTAAAAGCCATGATTGCTCACCTTCTGGATGAGGTTCAGTCATGTGATAAGCATCACAAGTGAAGCTTCCACCCAAAAACTCTGCATAGATATTTGCACCTCTTCTCTGTCAAACAAGTAAGAAAAGGTATTTAAGCTGAAAGTACTCAGCCATATGAAGCAGCTTTTGAAAGAGCCTCTATGTTCAGTACATGTAAACAAAACTGAGTTGCAGAAAGTATACCTTTGCATGTTCTAGCTCTTCCAGCAGCAGGACCCCAGCTCCCTCTCCCATGACAAACCCATCACGATTCTGCTCAGTTAAAATCATACCTCATATCAAGAATTGCATCAAGAGGAAGAATATAGAATCTTAGATTTGGATAACACGAGTATCCACCATCGTCACAATCATTCCAATGGTATCATGCAAGAATCTTAATGGTATCAGCTAATCTAGAGATTATATGCAATATTTTCTTGACCAAATCTTTCACTCTTAATCTTTCCTGATTTTGAAAAGCATATGGTTAAATTAAGCACATATCTTGACTCTCATCATGCTAATATAGCTTTGACTGGCAAACATTATTGCATTTAGGTTTTGACTGATAAACTTCTGCGTGTTTACCATGCTTGTTTATGGCCAGATTAACAAATTATATGTGGCAAATAGGGCAGAAACATATCAAGAGTCAGCTTTCTATTTCATGTTGTGGACCCAAGGTTGGCACACTTCATGACATAAGAAAAAGGTTGACCAAGTAGAAGACTGAAAGTTTGAAATAATACAATATCCCATGGGCGTGAAGCTTTTGCTGGATCGCTATTCCTCTGTGAAAGAGCTCTGCATGCCACAAAACCTCCCAAACCTGCAATCAAATCATCACATAAAAATGATAAGTTTGTGAAGATGATTAACATAGACACATCCAGAATGAGAAAGGCATAAATAATACCTATCGGTATAATTGCTGCATCAGAACCACCACAAAGCATCATGTCCTGCAAGTTTCCACATGTTAAAAAGCTCGTTTCTGAAAAATGTGCACTCTTGTTTTTTCCACATTTTAGTACTAGATACTGAATAAGCGGGAATAAGCTCCTACAAGAAATTCAGAATTTACATAAACTCGCATCAATGTGTTGGTGAGACTAAATTGGGCCACCTACTGTTTCACCTCTGATGATATGGTTTGCTGCATTAAGTATACAGAAATTGCTTGTTGCACACGCTGTAGATATTGAGTAGTTTGGGCCCATCCATCCCTGCAGTTTAGCATTTAATAAAAACAAAAGATCATGTTTAACAAATTTGGAATACATCATAAATCTATCCTAATTTTCCAGCAACATTGACTGTGACTTACCAAATCCATTGCAAGCATAGCAGAGCCCATATTAGTTGTAGCAAAAGGCACACAGAAAGGGTTCATCTTCCTATATGAAATCCTTAGGGCTTCAATAGCATCATTAAAAACCTGTTTAAAATAGACCATTATGCCATAGGAAGTAAGCAGAAGAATACTTGAGTATGGAAATTGATGTTGATTCATGGATAAATCTGGAGTATGATGGTATGGTGTAAAACCAGTTCTGTGATGTCTCCCATATCTGTGGTTCACCTGGCACTCATTAAGAGGCTCTGTACCATCCTATTTTGTGCCAGGAGATCTTCAGAGCAGTGGCTAATAGAAGAAATTTGGTTTTCAAAGTGTCAATTGTCAGTTCTTGGCAAACAATCTTTGTTTGTTCCTTACGTGCATGAAAGCTTAGACTTACCTTCATTCCTCCCATTGCAGAGCCTATCAAAACCCCACATCTAGCTTTGTCTAACTCGCTCATGACATCTTCAGTTACACCACCATCAGCCAGTGCTTTCTTTCCTGCAGTGAGCATATAAAGCATAAATTTGTCTGCCCTCTTAGAAAGTTTTGGCGCAACCCATCCATCTGTTGAGAAAGACTTGATTTCTCCAGCAATTCTCTGTTTAAAAAAAAATACATAAATAAAAAGTAGAATCAACATCTGGGACTGAACCATCACTGCAAGGGTCAGAGAATTGGTAAGGACCTACCGTGGGAAACTGAGCACAGTCAAACGCCTCTATCTCACTTATGCCACTAACACCTTCAAGAAGATTATTGTAGAAAACATCCAGATCATGACCAACTGGAGTTACAACTCCCATGCCTGTCACAACAACCCGCCTTTGCTTCGTAAGAGGTTTCTTCTTTGCTGTGACTTCTGCTGCAGGCTTCACAGCCACTGCCATATTTTTGTCTAAAACCATAAAAAAAATGCACAGATCACAATTCGGCATGCATGATGAACATTACCATCACTAACTACCACTAGCAACATGCAGCAGCTCACTAATTACTGAGCTTGTGTACCTGGTGGGGGGCAGGATGTGGGGTATTTGTACATCATTGTTAGAAAATAGGCGTTATTATGGTGCATTACACCACCTACATCACCATTAATTGGTTTAAGATATAGAAGTATGACTATAATAACTTATCTTCTTTCTCCACCAACTTCCATTGCTTGAAATTCTGCACAATAATTAGATTCATGGTACCTGCTACTTTCTCTCCATAAATTCACAACAACAGAATTTAAATTCACAAGTCCTTATTCCCATCAATTAATGAGTGGGGAAATTTCAAGCATTAGATTGAACAAGATAACCACCTTGCTTGTACATTAGATCTCAAACCTCAAAATCATGTACTAAGATAAACAAGGAAAAATTGTACAAACTGCATAGATATTAGGCCCCCTTCAAGAGCCCACATCCTTAAGCTAAACAAAAACAATTGAAATAGGCATCAAACAAAATGAACTCAGTACCCTATCTAAATATACCCTGCAGAAGATCTAAGAGGATGGATCAGGTAAAGTACTAACAAGTCCAAAGTTCTTTGTAAACTATAGCAGAACCTGATAATTTCAATTATAAAAGAAAATGCATAAAAGGAATCAGCAATGATTGAAACAATATAACAAAATCCTGGCAAAAAATTCAGAGTCATTACCAGAATGGGCAGCTCGATTCATGCGCCTTTGCCTGTGATTCATTGGGGAGGGCTTGGATCCGAAGAGTGAGAACCCATTGTCGCCAAAGAAGGCCAGAGATGAGGAGAGCCCTTTGGAGCTGGAATAGGCCTCGCAGGGCTCGAAAGCGAGACAAGAGCTCATCAGATTGTGGATACTGGACCCATAGAAAGATGAAATCCAGCCACTTGAGAAATAATCAACACCACCATTGCTGCATTGTAGCCTTCGTTTGGCCCACCGACTCAGTCTCTTTGGTGTCTGAAACATTGACGATTTCAGAGGGTGGTCTTTCTCGCATGCCACTGACATGCAAGCTGCGACAAGCCACGTACAGAGAGGAGACGCAACAGAGGAAGCCGCCATTGAAAAACCCAAGCCAAACCAAACAGACCCAGATAAATAATTCGACAACCCAGCAAGAATTACCAAGAAATACAATCAAAGCAGAGAAGAACCAATACAGCAAGCCTTGAAAGCCCAAACCAAGCAAACCCAGATAGAAAATTCACAGAGAAACGCAATCAAAGCAGAGGAGAGTCGCCATTAAACAGCCCAAGCCAAACTAAACAGACCCAGACGGAGAATCAAGAACCCAGGAAGAACTAAGAGGAAATGCAATCAAAACCAACCAAACCAAACAGACCCAGACGGAAAATTTACAGAGAAATACAATTGAAGTAGAGGAGACTCGCTATTGAAAAGACCACGAATTCAGCCAGAATCTAAAAAAACAAACAAAAACCACGAAGACCCAGATGGGAAATTTAAGAAGGAAGGGAGTGAGAAGTGAGGAAATGGGTGGATTTCATATAAAGAAGAAGTGGGGTGATACGGGAGTTGGGATCAGAGGGAAAGAGCAGAAGGGAATCGAAGCGCTCATGGATGTGAAGCAGTTTGAAACACCTGGGATTTTCACCAAATCTGAGTGGTGTGAGATGGAGGATGGAGAGTGAGTATACAAAATATGCAAGAATACAAATGGATGGATCTCTGATCACAAATATGTGTAACAAATAGGACTCCTGTACGTCCTTGTAAAAAGAGTCAAAAGACCCTTTACCAGTTTACCCTATAATATCAGGTTTTCACACAAACATTTTCTAGGGAAAATAAGAGAAAATTTACTATATTCTTTTATATAAGTAAGTCATAAATATTAACCCTTACATATGAATAAAGTAAAGTATGGCAGCAAAAATTAGAATGCTAATTTGTTTTTGGAAAACCAAAAATTTAATTATTATTCAAAAAATTTCCTTTTTGTTAAAAAAAAAAAATTTGTCAAAATTTTTTTACTCTCATTTATCAAAATTTTACATTAAGAAACAATGTCCAAAATATTAATCTTGTCGGAAAATATTTTGGGACCCATTAAAAATTAAATTTATATATATATATATATATATATAAATGAATGAATAAGAGCTTGATATTTTAAGTATCAGGACTCAAGAACTATGAAGCAATGAAGATGTGGGTAGAATTGAACTACTTTTTGAGGTGCAATATGATGATCATATTTATTATCCAACAACTATGCAGGAGAATTATGAATGGAAGAAAGATTACAAATTCTAGCAAAATGACAGTGAGGGAGTGATTTGAGGTAAGGATTTAAGTGGGTTTAGTGATACCTTTGGCTTCATTTTACTTCTCACAAGTCACAACTTCCATTAAAGTGAGTCGGAGTTTTTGAAAATGAACTTTATTTGCTTTACCAAACAAATTAATTCCAAAAAACAAAAAACCCAAATCAATTTGTTTAAAGTGGTTTTTTTTTTCATCTGTTCTTCCTTCTTTTCCCTTTACAATTCATTTTTTTTTCCTCAGATGTAAAAGTCCATGAATTTATTCATATGCCCATGTTTTCTTCCATACCTAAATCTAGGAAAGCCCTAATTCTAATCCCTGAATCCATTCCTTTCATCCTTTTTAGGTGCCTGCTGCTTTTTTAAAAAATGGAAGGGGATAAATATTAGGGTTAGTTTTTTTTTTTTTATTGATTTAAATATTTTTTAAAAAAAATATTAATTGATTAAAAGGGAAGAAAATATCCCAAATTTGTAAAACCAACATCTCTCATTTTTTAACTTGAAAAATGACCAATTTTTGACATAAATACCCTTTAATATATTCACTAATTTATATATATGCTTTAAAAGAAAATGTTATTTTTATAAGAAAAAAGTGAAAGTATTCTTGTCCAAAATTAGTAATTTTTTGAGTAAAAAAAGTGAGGTTAGATTCGTAATTTCATTTTTTTTTTCTCTTTTAATTGATTATTCCTAAAAAAAAAAAAGGAAATCAGGATATATGAGTAAATTTATATATTCTTTTATATTTATGGTAAATATATAAAAGGGAGATCATTGAAATGGGAGGTGTATATAAAATTCATAGCTTTAAAATTCGTGCGCATATCAATCCAAAGTCACCGGTCCTTGAAAATGCTTTCATCTATTAAACATGGAGCATCGTGACAGCAATCCAGACCATTGGAAGTATATTATAAATCTAAGCCGTTGGACGAGGGTATAAGCAAATAAAGCCAAAGTGACCAATTATGGAAAATGCTTAATACATTCCTTAAATATCCATTGAATGTGAGGACATTGATTAAAAAAGGATACCCATTTACTGTTGATCTAAAGCCTTAATAGGGTGAGAATGAGAGAGGACTTGTTCTTGAATTCCAAGGCCTAAGATCAAATGAAGCACTGCAACTTAAGAGAAAAGATGAAATTTTCATGGGTTTTGTTTGACAATTAAGCAATGGTTTTTATATGTTATCATTGAATTCTAAATGCCTTTTCTATGTCATTAATTAGGTTGAGGGATTTGTTTGTGGTTTCTCTATGATATTAGTTCGATACATACAAAAAACGAGATCAATCAAGTCATGTCATATATACATTTTAAATGTTATTTTTTTGTATCTAAATCTAATCTTAGTCTTGCATTTGATATCATTTATATGTATCTTGATCTCATAAATTTATATGTTCATTCAATGATCTAGATTTTATAACTGTTGGAGTTGGGTTTAGGTGTTCAAAGGGTTAACCCAACCCGACCCAATAAATGGGAGAAATAAGAGGAGTGAGAGTTTAAAATTATTAAAAAACTGTCTTTATTAAATAATAAAAAAAGTTTAAAGGGATTGTAAAGAATTCACCGAAATGATTTAATGATTTAAATAAATGGAGTTCCCCAAATATTGAACTTTGAGAAAGGTAGATTATAAATTAGTATGATAAAATTGTTAAAATGAATTAAGATGTTCAATGAAAAAAAGATTTCTTCTTCTTCATCTATTATTTTTGTTCTTACAACATAACAATCAAATCTCGATTCTTAGATTTTTCGAATAAAACATCAATTTTTTTTTCTCTCATAGAGTTGTCTCCCCTTGAAAGACACTATAGAGAGAGGTCTTTTTTTTTTTTTTTTTTTTCTCCTTGAATACAAAATAAACATGCATTCTACTTTCCAAGAAAAAAAAAATTATTTCTTGAAGTTTTTTTTGTTCTTCTCCATGAAAATGAAAGTCAAGGCTCTTATACTATGAAAAAATAATTGTTCTCGTATTCGTAATTTCATTCGTGACTTAGACGAAAAAATTAATCAATGAAACAACTAATTGAGATTCTTGGATATTTCAAAAAATAACCCGAAAATCTTATTTTTTATTAATAATATATTTTTAAAGACATAAGTTGCATTTTTGAGAGGTACTACTCCCATGCTTTAGTATTTTCCTTTATTTATTTTGGCTTGGATAAGATATTTAAGAAATATTGTTTTCATTGATGGCCTTTGATTCCTTTTGGGAAACAACTTTCCCTTCTCATAAGTTATACAAGAATCTTTGAATTGGTCAGTCATATGATCATCATATGACATTAATTTAGGGTTGGTATTGAACTATATTAACTAAGGCTGAGACAAACTTGTTGGTACACAGTAAAAAAGAAGGTGTCTCTATAGATTCCAAGATATAGATAAAATCATTGCAATGTGTTTTCATATAGATCACTCGAGACGTGTAAATATGTGTTTGGTGCGCAATTAACGATTGAAGGCGATTTAATACTTGAGGCCGGTTAGGTTCCACTCTCATTGTGCTTGTTTAGGATAGTCTGTCTGCTACTTTGGATCCAGACAAATTATTCACTAAACCTTAGGCCCTCCTTTCAGATGACGATGAATATGAATGACTATAGGGAACAAAATAACAATGAGGGCTCATGAGACATAAGACATTAATTTTGAATTTCATTTTTTTTTTTTTTAAAAAAAAAAGATTAGGCATGAGCTAGACATTAAGGATTAATTAACTCTATTTTTATTGATTGATTTAATTATTTTAATCTTTTTGAACTTATTTTTCATATTAAATACAACAAGTAATTGATTAAGATGGAATTGTTACAAAATTAGTTTTTTTTTTTTTAATTTTAATGTATTTTTAAATATTTTTTAGAATATCATGAGAGAGAATTTAAAATATGAAAAATATTTTGATATTTTAAAAAAAGAATGATATTTTTGTTAATCTTTCTTTGTATTCAAAATATTTTACCCGTTTTTCCTCTCATTTGCAACGGTCGCATTTTTCATCAGACAAACCCATCCAAAATCTTTGACAGAACCTCTCTTGAAAAGAGGGATCTCAGAAGATCAAAGACCGAAAGAACTCATCAATGGCGCCTTCTGAGCAACTCCCTAATGTAGTTATGGAAGAGGATGATTACAGTGAAACCGAAGGATCCGACTCTGAAGATTCGAACGATTCCCAAGATGACCCAACATATGACATTTTTGAGGAAACTCAATCTGGGTTTTCAAATCTCTCAATGGAGAAGAAGTCAAAATCTCGGTTAGTGTGTGTTTATGCTGTTAATCAGATTTTTTATGTTGATTTATTGTCAAAACCTTTGTCTTTGTGTTGAAATTTATTTGGGTTTTTTCGCATTTGCAGTATTCAGAAAGAAATGGATATGGGTTTTGTGGAAGACCTGGATGACGTGGAAATAGTTGCGCCAGTGCTTGATGAGAAAGATGAGAAAAGCTTTGAGATGGTTCAAAAAATGATAGAAGGTCAGCGAGAGTTCCTTTCTAGGTGTTACCCTCTGTTTGGTTGCTGAGAAATCAAGGACAAGAAAGTAAAAGGAAGAAATGTCGATCTTTTGCTTATGTTGTTTCGGCTTCCAAAGAGAATTAAAACTCGATCAAGTACTTGTATTACTAGGAAAAAAAGCGTTTTCGTTTTCGTTTTTTCCCCTCCCATCAAATCCCAGATGATTAAAATCTCGCATTCAAAATTAATTTTCTCTTCTTTGCCTGCATTCTCAAAATCCCAACAGAGCAAAATTCCATTTGCAGAAGAAATCTCAAGTGAAGTAGTTGTACGTAAGGTTCAATTGGGTGGGGTATTTTGCTTTCTCAAATCCAAAATAATTAATAATCTAAGCTTCATTTTTATTTTTTTTTCATTTTCATTTTCCTACCATTTCTCATCAACCAAAAAAGCTCTATTACATATCTCTATATGTAAATATGACTTTTATGTTATTCCTTTGTGGTAGCTGGTCAGTTAGAGAAACTGAAAGTGGATCAATGCAAGGTTTATTTGAGGAAGAATGGATTGAGACTCACAGGCAATAAAGAGACACTGATTCAACGCATTAAGGAGCATCTAGGGTAATTTCATTTTCTTGTATTGTGATTATTCACTTCTCACAATTTTTTTCCCTTTCCTTTTTTAATTTTCCTGACCTCCTATACCTTTCCTTAATTTTGATTCTGCTTCTCAGTATCATAAATGGTGGTGGTGAGAAGAAATACCCAGTCTCTAGCTTTGTCCTGAACTGTAAAGGTACACATTTAACTTGTATTTTTTTCTCATCAATTTGAAGGATTTAGTGATTTTGATATGACTTATGGGTGGTGTTTGGTGTTCGAGTAGAACTATCTTCGGATGTTTCATGTCATTTTAGTACAACTTCTGGGTTGTGTCCCATTCAAGATTTGGCATACTGGGTTCTGGTGATTCAGTAAAACATCTTAGGATCCTGCATACTACCGGGTTTTTTGGGCTTTGTCTCTATTGGGTTCTGTAATTGATTTCTTAGTAGCTGGTTTGTTGTGGGAGCATCATAAACTAGTTCACACAATTACACAAAAAATATGCTTCAGTTCTAGGTTGCTCCTGGATCAAGTCTTGACCATCTCATCTGAAAACCAATTGGTATCCAATAAGGATAGGCTAAGCCTTTTATAGCATTTGACCACCATCATTTGGGTGACCACCATCATTTTGGTGATCCATACTCGGGTTTAAGAGCAGCATTGTTTCACCCCCAATAGTTGTGAATAAGGTTTTATAGATATACATTTTCTTTCATGTCCAAAAATATTTTGGTTCAATTCTAGTTTGTGGTTGCTTTGAAGACTTCAAATATATGCCTTTTCTTTCATGTCTAAAATGGGGTGTGTTTGCAGGGGATGCTTGCACAGGAGATGTGGTTATGTTTGAACAAAATGTTTATGAAATGTAGGTGTTTTATCCATTTTGCAGTTGATCTATAACAATCTTGGGTTTTGCTTTTAACCGTATCCCCTTGATATAAGCTTTTTCTAACTTAGAATTTCCTTCACCCACTTGTTCTTCTCAGGTTCAATATAGCTTCTAGGAGTGCCAGTGGCCCTCCATGTGGTTCCAGGATTATTGCAGGCCACATTGTGAAAGACAGCTATGGTGCTGCCAAACAACAGCATACATTCACGGTGAGCTTAAAAGACGAATTGTATAAGCATGGCAGACTTGCTAAGAGATTATCATTGAGGTGTTAAGATTATTTACCTTTTTGAGGCCTATTGACCAGATTGAAGTCCTATGGAGCAAAGGCGAGAAACCGCTCCCCCCACTTCATCCCCTACTAATTAAGGGCCGAAACCTCTATCGTTTGAAGACTCTGAGACAGGTTTTGTACCATATAAAACCGCTCCATTGTTATTCTTCTTTATCAACTATTGATATTAAGTGAATAACTGATCTTCAATCTCAACTTTAGAGATGGGAAGATGAAGGGGAGAGGCAGAAAGTTTTAATGGAAAAGCATTCCAGGGGTTCTCTTGCCAGGTCTGACAGAGAAGCAAGGATCCAAGAGAAGGAAATGCGCAAGAACAATAGGTATTTTGATGCATTTATCACATAACATGAACTGCAGCCAATTTATCTTTACATTCTGAGGCTGTGTATGTGTAGGCATTTGAAGGTTACCAGAAAAGCTGAGCTGAAGAAAAATGAATCTCAGTCGAATCCAACAAAGCCAGGTTTATCAGTTGATTCAGGAAAATTGGTCCAACCTCCAACACAACAAAAGCAAAGCAGCAATCAGGATCAACAATATCCTCCACTTCAAAGGGAAAATTTATGTCCCAATACTTGCAAAGAAAACATTGGGGTTCCACAAAATATGCTCAAGTTTCCTCAGGAAATTCAGCACAGTAAGCATGATGGGTGTTTTGCTAATAATCATAGCCATAGGGAACCATTGAGAAGCATGAACCATTTTCCTCCAGTCATTCCATTACAGAGGGGCTATCCTCCAATGCCCCCTTCATGGGGCCACAACGACAAACAAGTATGCAGACATTATGCTAAAGGAAGATGCTACTTTGGAGATAACTGTAAATTTTTGCATGATTTGAGAAAAGAGAATATGTGATCCAAGGAGTGAAATAGAGCTGATTGTACTACTGCTGGCATCCTGAAATATCTGTTGCTAATCCTCCAAAATGTCTATCTCAGAGATGGGGGTGGACATACTATTTACAGAAGGAAGGAAGCTGTTTTTGGAGACAACCACAAACTTTTACTTGTTTGAGAGATTGTTATCAAAGGAGAGAATTCAAGTGGTTGTGCTGGTCTTCTGAAATTTCCATTGCTCATGGCATTTTGTGTAAATTGGGGGTTCCCTTTGGGACAGCCCTCTCTTATTCTCAGGTTTTTTTCTCTCGGAAGGCAATCTTCATTCCTTTGCAATCAACTTTAGCAACCAGAATTCTATTCTCATTTCATCCCATGTTTGATTGGTAATTGAATATGATTAAATCAAACATGAGAATAGAATAAATATTTATATACGAGATATATTAATTTTAATTTTAAAGTTAAGAAATATATATTTTATTTAACATAAATTTAAATAAATATTATTATAAAATATTTATTAATATTGAAATATAATATAATTTTTATTTAAAATAAATATTTATTTTATTTAAAATAAATTATATTTTAAATATTCTTAATAGATATGATATTGGATATCATGTTAATCGGATCATATCGAGAACATATCTTGATGATATTTTCTACAATCCTTCCTACTACTTCGCTAGATTCGTTTTATGGGCTTCTCCGTCTTTTGACTCCGACTCATTCGCCGAGGAATCAATGGCGTGTAAAGTTTTAAATTCCGAAACGACGCCGTTTTAACGTCTCTGGCCATGTCATAAGACTCTCATAACCATAATTGTCCACCCAAATGACGATCATACCCTTGTAATGCTGACAAACAAGTCCACCATGTAAAGCACACTCCAATGATCAAGATAAGCCAATGACATTCAAAACATCTTTCAGTAGCGGCTCATCTTTTCAATCACTACTTCAGAAGCTCTCCTTCTCAGAATCAAAGGTATATATTCCTTTTTTCCTTTTATTTTTACTGATGATCAACATTATTTGATTCTCTTGTGAATTTGAATATGTACGTATATAGTGGTGTTTTTTGCTGGTTCTAATGAACCCAGATAATTTATCAGCTGTTTTCATGTTTTTCGTTTGAAAGTTTTTAACCCTTAAGAAGATTTGATTTTTCCCCTTAGTAGAAGAGCTGAAAGGTGTGTTTTTGTCTTCTGATGGCTAGGCTATTTGGGTACCAATTGGAAGCAAGAGAATGGAGATTTTTTATTTTTGATTTCTTCAACCTTCAAAATGATACAGCTGAACTTCTCACATGCTTATTTATAGAATCACTTGTGCAGAAAATGAGTGATAAGACCTTTTGTGGAGTATGTATTTCCTCCACATATCCAACGATAAGAGACCAATGTGATTGAACATCGAGTAAGGCTACATTATGGATTGGTTTCTTGTTGTTTTGATACGTGGGGATAATATGCAGTTCACTTGCTGTGTCCTCTTACACCTTTTAGCTCTATCTTTGTGTCATATCCCACATAGAGGAAAAAGTAGACACATTTTAAAGCCGTGGCCCGGGCTAAAGCGGACAATATCTACATGGTTGAGAGTGGGTTGCTCAACCTTATCTATCGCCTCTTTACTCTTACTTTGGTAACTCGGCTCTTACCTCTCAAGTTTAGCTCGTTACATTGACATCCTGGCTTTTACCTTTTTGCTGATACCTTTCACTTTTGAGGTTTAGCAACCTACATTGTGGCTTTGCCTGTATCAATGATAAGTGGCAACCCTATAAGAAAACGAACCGAATGGGTTATGTGGCATAACCGTATATCACTAAAGCACTAAAAGCATGCAACTTCATGTAATGTGGAGTTTTCTAAGTTCATAATCTCTTCAAATGGCATATGGCAAGACTAGTGATGTTTAAAAATAAAAGAGGCCAACGCATGGTCTTCATATAAACATTGAAATTTTGTTCAACTTTTCATTTAAAGAAATACAGCTCAGGGATGTTTGGAAATCTAATGGAGTGATTGTTATGTTCAACTTTAGCTATGATTCATCAAGTTATGAATTAGAAGTACACATGTTTGGGTCCCTTGCTATTCATGGTTCCATTTTCAGGATTGGAGCAATAGTTCTATTTTATTTTACCTAGACCTTCTTATGTTAAGTTTTCTATGCTATATTATGCCTTTTCTATAGTCTCAATATAAAAAGAAGTTTGAGTTACTTTGGAAACTTGAATTTATCTCATTCTAATTTGATTCTATTGTATAGAGAAGTGAGTTTTTATCACAAAAGAACTATGAATTTTAAAAGGTTTTGAGTAGGAAATGTTGAATCATGGTTGCCAAGCATCTTCTTAGTCTTTTCAAATTTATGCATGTGATGGCTACTTGAGATTTATGCAGTTGCATCTAGCAGAAGCTATTGAAAAGCTAAACATTGTTTACTGTCTGTGTTTCCAGTACTAATGGCAGCTGAACCGGTCAATGTGAATGAGTTCCAAGAACTGGCTAGACAAGCACTTCCAAAAATGTACTATGATTTCTTCGCAGGGGGTGCTGAGGACCAGCACACGCTAAGGGAGAACGTAGAAGCATTTAGTAGAATCACGTAATGTTCTTGACCTGTTATTCTTAAAGTGGCAAACAAAGCAAACAAAATAAAACATTTTACTATCTTTTATTCATGGCTTCAGGTTTCAGCCAAGAATTCTTGTGGATGTGAGCAAAATAGATATGTCAACTACTATATTGGGTTATAAAATCTCATCACCCATTATGATTGCTCCAACCTCTTTGCAAAAGCTGGCACACCCTGAAGGTCTAGATACTCTTGCTAGAGAACGGACTTGAAATATATTATGCAATATTTAGTACACTTATATTTTGTGTTGATTTCAGGAGAGATTGCAACAGCCAGAGCAGCAGCTGCATGTAACACCATAATGGTACTAGTGTATCTTGGTTTTATCGTATCAGCTTAGTCAAGATATTTGACTACTGAGTTATTTTTCTCTACAGGTGTTATCCTTTATGGCTACCTGCACTGTGGAAGAGGTTGCTTCCAGCTGCAACGCTGTCCGATTCTTGCAATTATATGTATTCCACTCTTCTTAAGCTCTTCTGAATTCAAATTTCTTTTGCAAACTTCCATTTTTCTTTAGCAACATCAATTTTCGCCTTTCTTTCTTGGTATTTTGTGATCCCAATTTTAGAATCTCAAGTTGGATTTGTTATCCATCTGCAAATAGGTATTTAAGAGAAGGGATATATCAGCTCAAGTAGTGCAAAAAGCTGAAAGATATGGATTTAAGGCTATTGTTCTGACTGTCGACACTCCAAGGCTTGGTCGACGGGAGGCAGACATAAAGAACAGGTGAAATATCATCTCCTTCTTTGACACTGTTTTTCTGTTAAATATGTGTTTGTTCCCTTGATAGTGCTATGATATGCCTAATCTGATGGGATAAGACATTGGTTTAGTTTATAAGAAACTTTGTTTTCTATCATATTGACATAGTAGCAATATTCAATGCATAACATGGAAAAGAATCTGCTCCAAAACTTTTGCAGAATGGTTTCACCTCAGCTGAAGAATTTCGAAGGTCTCCTAACAACTGACGTTTCCAATGTAAGTGGAACAACAAAAAAAAAGGAAACCAGTTCTGTGCATTTAAAATTTTCCTAGAAGTAATGTATGAACTTCTTTTTCTTCCACACCCCCCCACCCCCCCACCCCCCACGACCATTTTTTTTTTTTTTTTTTTCTGGGTATATGAATCTAACAAACAAGAGGCTTTTATACAACATTCTTAGCCCTTGAGTGAGGTATTTTTTATTTTTGGCTTTAGCTAGAAGCTGAAGTTGTAGCCATGATTTCAAAGAGCAATAATTGGAACAATGAAACGATCTATTTGCTGAAACCAATACTGATGCACAGGGTGTCCCACTCTCTGTTTCTCTCCTTCTGGTTGCCATTTTGTCAAATTAAAAATAGGAATACTCTTTTTATTTATGAAATGCATAAAGAAATATGTGAACACTGCATATTGCATCCAACTAAAGAGACCATATTTTATCTCAAACCATAGTTTACAATATATTTGATGGGCAGAGACCCATGTTAATGGTTTACCTGATTACTGAAATCATGTTGTAATGCGTCTTAGCAAAAAATTATAATAATGATTTTGTCAAATTTATTTGGTTTTTAAAACTTTTGCAGGACAAGGGTTCTAGTCTTGAAGCTTTAGCATCGGAGATATATGATGCTTCTTTGTCTTGGAAGGTATATGCTGATAAACTAATTTGGTTACTGTATAGTATGTTTCCTGAAAAGCTCAGTGAGGCGTTACTCTGACCTTTTATTTCTAGCATGAACATATCACTTTAGGAAGTTGTGTGAATTCCCATAATAGAACAATTCTGTGGGTTAATTTATCTCGCCAGTTTACACAAAAGGTTGAGGCAGGAGCATAAGGCCATGAAGCTATTAGCTGCTCTTAATTTTAATTCTGGCTGGGTGGACACTTGAACCATGATTTTGAACTTAAAATGTACATACTGCAATACACCAAATATTGAGGTAATGTGCTTGAGTTTCTATTGATTTTAAGGAGTACATCATGAACTTTGCAGGATATAGAATGGTTAAGATCTATCACAAACTTGCCGATTCTGATCAAGGGGGTACTCACTTGTGAAGATGGTAAGCTCAAGGCTCTATTTTATGATGTTTGCACCATTTCATTTTAATTGTATTCCTCCAAAATACAAGCATTGATGCTTTTGTTTAGTGAAGCATTCTTCCATTGTCTTTTTGGTCTAACTCTTACCTCCCCCTGCCCAAGGAAAAACAATAATTCCCCTTTGGTACTACACTTGTCTTCTAATGTTTGATTGTTTCTGTAGGCCATCAGAAAATCCATTTAAATGCTGCCTTTGTGTTTTTTTTTTTCTTTAATAGTTGAGAGAGTTTAATCTTTGTTTATTTATTGTGCAATTTCCCCATGGTTGAACAAGATTATTGATTCTGTATAATGCCACTGGCAGCAATTAAGGCTGTGGAAGTAGGAGTTTCTGGGATTATCGTCTCCAATCATGGAGCTCGCCAGCTAGATTACGTTCCGGCCACTATTTCGGCCCTGGAAGAGGTGATTCTCTTTTTCTGCCTTTATGGAGTTGCTCTATTTTGCAGATACAGTGCTTAGATTTACAGGCTTATCAAGACCTTAATCACATGCATGTTTTTAACTATCCATAACCTTTTCAATATTTCGATATCCCTACTCTACAAGTGGCTGGTATAAATTTCTCAAAATTTTTATCCGTGAGCTCCAGGACTTGCTTCTAATTTCCACCATTTTCCTGAATCAATATTGATATAATGAGTTCC
This sequence comes from Vitis vinifera, assembly GCF_030704535.1. Taxonomy (NCBI): domain Eukaryota; kingdom Viridiplantae; phylum Streptophyta; class Magnoliopsida; order Vitales; family Vitaceae; genus Vitis; species Vitis vinifera. The sequence goes on from NC_081813.1 coordinate 583,345, forward strand.
TCTGTATTTTCAGAACCTTAATGTGGTGTGTGGATATTAATATTTTATTCCTTGATTGCAGGTAATAAAAGCCAATAGTAATAATAGGTGTGTAAAAATCCACACTTCTCTGTCTGGAAACTGAAATAATTAACAAGGATATATATTTAACGGTTTAGTTTGAATGAAACAATCTATTTTCCATTTTGTTTCTTCTAATCTGACCACGTCTTTACTTCCCATCTTATTCTGCTAATCCTCTGCCAAGACCAAAAACAAAAATGGTAGCTTAATGTCACAAGATGCTTCAAATGACCCTCCCCATGGGCTTATATAGGAGGAGAGAAGCTTCTAGAGACCCTTGGAGACATCCACACTTAGCCACTAGTGGGAAGAGTGTGGAAGGTTCTAGAAATGCCTAGAGAAGTCCACACAACTCTACACTATGGAAGAAGGCATGAGAAGGGTCCAAAGCTTTCTAGAGAAATCTAGAAGTCTCTTGTATATAAGCTTGTACATAGAATAGTGTAGGACATTCTAGAATATTCATGAATTGTAAGGAACCCTCCAAGGTTCTAGAGAGTTCCATTGGTGCCTATAAATAGGTGAGGGCCTCATTTGGCCAGGGCACCACCCAAATCACTTCCTAACCAAGCAAGTGAGCTTCCAAGCACTTGTAAAGGTTTCCTTGAGTTAGTGAAAGCTTCCATTCTTTAAAGAGTTGCCTACTAAGCTTCTTAAGCTTTCGAGTCGCGAGCATCTTAGCCTAGCAAGCTAAGCATTGGGAGCAAGGCTGACTTAGCAAGATCAAGCATCTTGACTTGTCTAAGTGCCGCACGAGCTTAGTGAACGACTAAGTCCATGACATTAAGCATTCACAAACATGAGATAAATATAAATTCACTGATTGAGAAATAGGTAAATGCGCCCGCTCACCTAAATGCATGAGTCCAGAGTTTCTCAAACTCCATTGGTCTCCATCTTCATTTTAGCTTTGTACACTTTATCATGTGGTTTATACGCTGATATTTAAGTTCATGAAGCAATGTTGGTTAGCGAAATTCAGAAGAGAATGGAATGAGCAGCACATATAGAAGCACTAATTGTGGTGACCATATGTATTACCTGGCATTTGGTTGTGGGTTAGGATTAAACAAGAACTCATAGCAATCTCCCCTCATTAAAAGCCTTTTCCTAGAATTTATGCAGGCATCTGAAAGTAAGAAATGAATGTTGACTGCATTTCCCATGGGATTTTTTTTTTTTTTTTAATTTAGTTACCAGTAGGGAGTATCCTGTTTGGCAAAGACAATTTCAGTTACCAATGGAAAGATATCTGATAAAGAAAGTGAGCATTCTTGTCTATCCTGGTCAGGTGGTTCGAGCTGTTGGAGGGAGGGTTCCTGTTCTCTTAGATGGAGGAATACGGCGTGGAACAGATGTCTTCAAGGCACTAGCCCTTGGTGCACAGGCTGTTTTGGTAAGGTTTTCTCCCCCAACTGTTCAATTGTCTGAAGTATGGGCTTTGTGCTGCACTTCTCTTTCATTGTCACCATCATTTTAACACATTGGCATCCTGCTATAATTCAGCACATAATTTCTGTCTCTGGGGGTCTAATCCTCATGGATATGCTGCAGAATACTGGGCTGAACCACTACAGTTGTATCCCAAACGATGATTTAACCTCCCCATATTTGTTTTGTCCTGCTTGTGGCTCTCAGCTTTCATCCCTACTTATCTTGTTCATGTAATTCTTGCAGGTTGGAAGGCCAGTAATCTATGGGCTGGCTGCAAAGGGAGAACATGGGGTGAGGCGGGTCCTTGAAATGCTGAAGGATGAGCTCGAGATCACCATGGCCCTCTCAGGCTGTTCCAGTGTGAAGGATATCAGCAGGAGGCATGTGAGGACGGAGCGAGACAGACTCCAGTCCATGCTGTAACTCGATGTTGTAAGTTAAAATTATATCCTGCAGAAGGATGGTTGAATAATCTGTACCACATCTAATAATGTGATGGAGTTTATGCATTCTACTCTTATTCAATAAAGGAAATTGGTTCCTTGATGCTCTACTGCATGCTTCATTTAACATTATGCAGATAAGCATTTGTTCCCAAAGTCCTCTCGTATGAAAATACGAAAATTATAGTTTTTACTTCGGCTTCAACTTCCTGCTGAGGCAAAAAACAATCTGGATTAGTTGTTCCTCTACCAAAGAAATGGGCTTGGTACATTTTCCAAGCCAGATGTTGTATTCCCATAGAAGAGTTGGATCTTTTGGTAATTGTAGCCACAGGGCACCATTAGGAAGGATGAACCATTTTCCTCACTAAACCAAACAAAACACCCCCCTTCCCCACTCTCCTGCCTACTCCATTTGTCCAGAGACTCCATTCAGACAAAACCAGCAACACCCATGTGTTAGTTCAGGGGCCTTCATCAAAAGAACTCCATAGAGAAAAGATGAGCCAATACCCAGGTTTGTAAGTTCAGTGCCATTCATCAGGATCCTCCATCTCTACAAGATGGGAAATGCCCAGGTAGCTAAAGTTCAATGCGTACCTCTCCAGCCGTCTTTCCCATCCGGTGGTCTAACTTTCCATCTCATAATTGTTGACTTTACTATTTATGGGATAGCATAAAAGATAAGATAAGTTACGGCCCAACTTATCTATTTGATGTTCAACTAAACATGAGACAACAATAAGATGTTATTCATTAATTAAGGTATATGGTAAATTTTTTTATATTCCTTATTTTGCAAAATAGAAAATTTTAATTAAGTTTTAAATATTATAATCATCATATTATTAAACCTAATAAAATTCTCATATTTTATTTAATAATAAATATTAGAATGTAGTATAATTTTTACTTTAAATAAATATGAAACATTGAAAAATAATATATATTTTATTTTGGTTTTTTTTCATTATGTTATATTATTGCATATACTACATTAAGATTTCATATTTATTGGACATAATATTTAATTACATATTTTATTGAAAATGATATCTTAAAATCTTTGGATATATCTTTGGATAGGTATTTTCCATTCAAGAAAATGTGATGTTTTAAGATATATTTTATATCATATTCTATCCATTTAGAAATCATTCTTATCCGTTTTTTAAATTTTTGATAACTTTTAAATATTTTTTAATTGTTTTTTAGGAAGGTTTTCAAAATATTATAATAAATATAAAGAATAATTAAAAATAAAATTTATTTTAAAATATTTAAAAATGCGGAAAACAAGATAAGAATACATTAAATTTCCAAATAAATATTTAATTTAGAAAATACTACATAATTGTTTTTTATTTTGGAGAACTTTTTTGAAAACATTTACAAAAAAGACCGTTAGTTCCCATATATATCAATTGTGAAGTGAGGTTGATGATATTCTAGAAACCTGAAGGAGATGAATGATATTATCACAAACCTCAGGGAGGTAACTGATATTTTCTCTTCCTCCTGCTTCTCTTTGTTCGCCGCCTTTTCCGTGAGTCACTCGCCGAGGAATCAATCAACACGAAGGCTTGCAAAGTTTAAATTTCCAAACGACGTCGTTTTAACCTCTCTAGCCGATATAGCAGCCACCATTTGCCCTCGAAAATGACGATCATACCCTTGTAATGTTTACAAACAGGTACACTAGGAAAAGCACCAGCGATCGGCATCATCCAAAGACATTTCTTTCAGTAGCAGCTCATCTTTTCATTCACATTCAGGCACTGCAGAAGCTCTCTCTGAATCGAAGGTATATTTACTTATTTTTCTATTTTCTATATATATATATATATATATATATATATATATATATTACTGATTATCAACATTCTTTTATTCTCTTGTGAATTTGAATGTGTATATATATAGCGGTATTTTGTACTGGTTCTGATGAACCTAGATAAATTATCAACTGTTTTCATGTTCTTAGTTTGAAAGTTTTCAACCCTTAAAGAAGATTTGAATTTTTCCATCAATAAAAGGTGTGGTTTTGGCTTCTGATGGCTGTTAAAGTGAAGTTTATTAGCCTATTTAGGTGTATATTGGAAGAATATTGTGTAATTGCAACTGAATGAGGAATTTTTTTTTTTTTTCTTTTCAACCTTCAAAATGATACAGCTGGACTTCCCCACATGCTTACTTATGGAATCACTTAATGCAGAAAATGAGTGATAAACCTTATGTGGAGTGTGCATTTCCTACACATGTCCAACAATAAGAGACCAATCTAATTGAACATGGAGTGAGGCTGCTTCAAAGTTCAAATGTTGGGACAACAATGTAGAATGGATTCTTATCTGAAGATGTGGTCCAAATTTTCGATTCAGCCCTAGTCCACTATCAATTTGGATTGGTTTCCTGTTGTTTTGATATGGGGGACATTATGCAGTCCACTTGCTGTGCCCTCTTTCACCTCTTAGCCCTAATCTTTGTTGTTCAATTGTGTCTTTTGCCTTGTTGCTCTTACTTTGGTAACTCTGCTCTTACCTTGACAACCCAGATTTTTACTCTTACTAATACCTTTCACTTTTGAATTTGAGCAGCGTACATTGTGGCTTTGCATGTATCAATTATATGTGGCAACTATATCTCACCAAAGCACTAAACGCATGCAACTTCGTGTAATTTGGAGTTTCCTAAGCTCATAATTGTAGTGAATGGCAAATGGCAAGGCTAGTGATATTAAAAAATAATAAGAGGTCAACACACGGTCTTCATGTTAACCTTGAAATTAATATAAAATGTAACATTGCTCCTAAAAAGTTCAGTCTAGGCTGGATAAAGAACATGTCTCTATAATTCTCCGTTTTAGCCAAGCTTTGATCAGCAAACGGATCCTTAGTTGATGTCATCTTGACATCATTCATAATCTTATCTTCCATGCTTATTTTTTATGCTTATGATTTGGTGCCATTGTGGGAACAGTCTAGTTATAATTTTTACAAAATTTCCTTTATACCACTTTTGAAGTTCCTGGCTATTCCCTTGTTAATTTATCATCCCTAGAAACCTTTTCATATTTTACTTCTTTTATGTACTACCTTAAACTACTACTTCTTCAGCATAATTTTCTGCATCAAAGACCTTCGAATGCTCATTCTGAGGTAGCAAGGCAATTTTATCCTTACTAAAGCCTTCAGAACACCTAATTAGGGGTGGCAAGCCAGTTTCCACCTTTATGTACCTAAGTGAGGTGACAGCATACAGGCTAAAGGCCTTAGAATGCCTATTAAGTGGCAGTGAGGCAACTAACACCCTTATGTACCTAAGAAGAGGTAATAGGGTACAAACTGAAAGCACTCAAAAGACCTAACCAGAGGTGATCTGATATAACCCAGGTTCCCTTAATGCCTAATCCAAGGTAGAGAGGCAACTCAAGCCCTTTCAGCGGCTACTCAAGGCAGTCAATGAATCTGCCATTTTTCCATCTTTTAACCACTCTTCCTGAGTGCTTTAATGTCTTTTCTTGCTAGCTCTTCTTGAACTCTCAGTAATTCTTCTTTCTTTTTTCTTTTTTTCTTTTAGATAGCTAAATTTTTGTCTCCATAGGGACTTGAAGCCAAACCTTCCACAAACCCATAAAAAAGTAACATCAATCTCTAAAAATCTCTTCTTGGACTAGATAAATATTAGGTCCCAGTTACCTAAGCTTAACAAGGAAAGATCCTTGGCAGACACCATGCTGACAAATTGATATTCTTATTTTCCATGCTTACATCTTTGTGTTTACAGGATAATTTCCTTAGTACTTTTCTTACCTTTTTTAGTTTCCTATCATCCTATGTCATCTTGAAGTTTCCTATCTTTTTATTTTTGTTGCTAGGCTTTGTGTTTATTTTTGGTAATTAAGTCATGTTTCTTATCTTTTTAAGCTTCCTATTTTATTTTCATGGTTATTTTTGGTTGTTAAGTAATTAAGAGAAAGGGAGGTTTCTTACCCTTTGGTTTTTCATTTTAGGTTTCTTTTGTAGGTTTCTTTGTCTCTTTAGGTTTTTCTATTTTACTTCATGTTTACCTTACCATTAAGCAATTAGTACAAGGTTCTCATTTTTTAGGTTTATATTTTATGTTTTCGGGTTTCTTTATCTTTTCATCTTTTGTATTTTTTTCATATTAGGTTTCCTATTTTATCTTCTTGTTTATCCTTGGTAATTAAGCTGTCACAATTTTTTATTATTTCTAGGATCATGAAAGCTACAAATACTTGATTATAGCTAGGGATCAAGGATTGATTGTTATTATTTGGTTTTCTTTATATTTTATTACAATTTGAGTTTTCATTTTTTTTCTTGTTCTTATTTGATTTTTTTACTTTTTAATTGAGTTATTTCTGTGAAGGTGTTATCTTTTGGTAAGGTGACATTGTTGTTGGAATAATCAACAACTGGTACGATAGTTCACTTGTTTACCTATAGGCCCAAGGAGCAGTTGAACTACTTTTCATTTTAAGAGATCACATTTAAGGGGTGTGTATAAATATAATGGAGTGATTATTTTGTTCAAATTTAGCTATGATTCATTTTATGAATTAAAAGTACACATATTTGAGTTTCCTGCTATTCGTGGCCCCATTTTTCGGATTGGAGCAATAGCTTTATTTTATTTTTCCTAGACCTGCTTGTGTTATGTTTTCTATGCTATGATGCCTTTTCTTTAGTTCCTATATATAATTAAGTCTGAGTTGCTTTGAAACTTAAATTTATCTCATTCTAGTTTGCTTCTATGTTATAGAGAAGTGAGTTTTTATAGCAAAAGAACAACAAATTTTACAAGGTTCTGAGTAGGAAGTGTAGAATCATGGTTGCCAAGTGGAGCATCTTCTAAGCCTTTTCAAATTTATGCATGGGATGGTTACTTGAGATTTATGCAGTTGCATATAGGACTAGCTGTTGGAAAACTAAACATTGTTTAATGTTCATGTTTCCAGTACTAATGGCAGCTGAACCGGTCAATGTGAATGAGTTCCAAGAACTGGCTAGACAATCACTTCCAAAAATGTACTATGATTTCTTCTCTGGGGGTGCTGAGGACCAGCACACACTAAGGGAGAACGTAGAAGCATTTAGCAGAATCACGTAATGCTCTTGACCCGTTATTGTTCAAGTGGCTAACAAAATAAAACACTGAACTATCCTTTATTTATGGCTTCAGGTTTCATCCAAGAATTCTTGTGGATGTGAGCAAAATAGATATGTCAACTACTGTATTGGGTTTCAATATCTCATCACCGATTATGATTGCTCCAACTGCTATGCATAAGTTGGCACACCCTGAAGGTCTAAATACTCTTGCTAGAGGATTATCTTGAAATGTGATATGCAATATTTAGTACACTAGTGTTTTGTGTTGATTTCAGGAGAGATTGCAACAGCCAGAGCAGCAGCTGCATGTAACACCATAATGGTACTAGTGTATCTTGGTTTTATCATATCAGCTTAGTCAAGATATTTGATCACTGAGTTATTTTTCTCTACAGGTGTTATCCTTCATGTCTACCTGCACCGTGGAAGAAGTTGCTTCTAGCTGCAATGCTGTTCGATTCTTGCAATTATATGTATTCCATTTTTCTTAAGCTCTACTGAATTCAAATTTCCTTCACGAACTTCCATTTTTCTTTAGCAGCATCAATTTTTGCCTTTTTTGCTTGGAATTTTATGATCCCAATTTTAGAATCTCAAGTTGGATTTGTTATCCATCTGCAAATAGGTATTTAAGAGAAGGGATGTATCAGCTCAGTTAGTGCAAAGAGCTGAAAGAAATGGATTCAAGGCTATTGTTCTAACTGCTGATACTCCAAGACTTGGTCGAAGGGAGGCAGACATAAAAAACAGGTGAAACATCATCTCCTTCTCTGATACCTTTTTTCATTAACTACATGTTTATTCCCTTGGTAGTGCTATGATATGCATAACCTGATGGGATATGACATTGGTTTAGTCTATAAGAAAAAAATTTCTTTTCTATCTTATGGACATTGGATTTGATTCGAAAAACTATATTGATTTTGAATATAAAAGTCAAGTTTTATATTTGCAATATCTAGTGCATCACATGGAAAAGTATCTGTTACCAAACTTTTGCAGAATGGTCTCACCTCGGTTGAAGAATTTTGAAGGTCTCATATCAACTGAAGTTGTCACTGTAAGTAGAACAGTTGAATAATATCTTCCAGTTTTGTACATTTTAAATTTTCCTAGAAGTAATGCATGAGCTTCTTTGCCCTTTTATTATTATTTTTTTGGTGGCACGTGAATCTAACAAACAAGAAGCTTTTATACAACACTCTTAGGCCTCATTTGATATATATATATATATTTTTGGCTTTAGCCTGAAGCTGAAGTTGTTAACCATGATTTCAAAGGGTAATAATGGGAACTATGAAATTATTATTAAACATCAAGAACTTTTTTCATGAACTAGAAATGAGCTTCCATGAGAGACAACATTGTCCCTACTTCAGTGCAAGGCTTTTTTAGAGCTTGTTTTTAAAATTACCCCAAACACATAAGAAACACTTATTGGACTTTCAAACACTAGACTCACCCCAATCCCAGCCATTCCCTTTTCAGCTTGAGCCAAGGCCCAGGGTTGTGATTAGGTTTCATGCTGCTAATTGTACACTTAAATCTGGGGAAGTTTTTCTTTCATACATGCATATGATTGCATGCCACTTAAAGAGCACCTACCTTACAATTTAATGGAAAATTTATTGCCACAAAAAAAGTTCCTTGTTCCAGGACCACCATTGGGTTTAAATGGTGTGAGCTTGTATATTTATGAAAATGATATATTTGCTGAAATAAATACTGCTGCACAAGGTCTCCCTCTCTCTGTTTCTCTCTTTCTGGTTGCCATTTGGTCAAATTAGAACAGGCATACTCTTTTTGCTTATGAAATGCATAGAGAAATATGTTAACACTGCATATTGGATCCAAAATAAAGAGACTGTTTTATCTCATACTGCAGTTTACAATAGATTTGATGGGTGGAGACCCATGTTATTTGATCTAAATCATGACCATCAACTGGTTTACGTGAATACTTAAATCATATTGTGATACTTTTTAGAAAAAAACAATAATAATGATTTTGTTAAACTGTTTTTTAAAATTTTGCAGGACAAGGGTTCAAATATTGAAGCTTTAGCATCAGGAATGTTTGATGCTTCTTTGTCTTGGAAGGTATTTGCTGATAAACTAATTTGGTTACTGTATAGTATGTTTCCTGAAAAGCTCTCATGGAGGTGTTAATCTAACTTTCTATTCCTTGCATGAAAATATCACTTAGGAAGCTGTGTGAATTATGCAGCCTACTCATAATAGAAATATTCTGTGGGTTATCTCACCACTTTACACAAAGGTTGATGCAGGAACATATAGCCATGAAGCTCTTAGATGCTCTTAATTTTAATTCTGGTTTGGTGGACACTTGAACCATGGTTTTGAACTTAAAATGTAGATACTAACATCCACCAAATATTGAAGTAATGTGCTTGAGTTTCAATTGGTTTTAAGCACTGCATCAGGAACTTTGCAGGATATAGAATGGTTAAGATCTATCACAAACTTGCCGATTCTGATCAAAGGGGTACTCACTTGTGAAGATGGTAAAGCTCGAGGCTCAATTTTATGATGTTTGCACCATTTCATTTGAATCCAATTCTTCAAAAATACAAACATTGATGCTTTTATTTAATCAAGCATTCTTCCATTGCTTTATTTGTCTATTTCTTACCTCCCCAACCCAAGGGGGGAAAAAGTGACTTTGCCCTCTGGTATTACATTTCTCTTCTAATATTTTATTTATTTTAAATTTGCCCATGGTTGAACAAGATTATTGATTCTGCATACTACCACTGGCAGCAATAAAGGCTGTGGAAGTAGGAGTTTCTGGGATTATTGTCTCCAATCATGGAGCTCGCCAGCTGGATTACGTTCCAGCCACTATTTCAGCCCTGGAAGAGGTGATTCTTTCTGCCTTCATGGATTGCTCTGTTGCAGATACAGGGTTTAGATTTGTAGACTTATCAAGACCTTAATCACAAGCATGCTTTTAAATATACATAACCATTTTAATATTTCTATATCTCTAATCTACAAGTGGCTGATATAAATTTCTTAAAATCTTTGTCCTAAAGCTCTATGATTTGATTCTAATTTCCACCATTTTTCTAAGTATTGGTATTTAATGAATACCTTTGTATTTTCAGAACCTTAATATGGTGTGTGGAGAACAATATTTTATTCCTTGATTGCAAGTAACAAAGACCAAAGCTGTTCAGAGATTTATGCTAGTCATATGTATGTGAAAAGCTGCACTGATATGTGTGTTTTTGTATTCAACAAAGAAATCCAGAAACTGAAACGCTTAGCAAGGAAGCATATACATTTAATGGTTCATTTTCAACAAAACAATTTATTTTCCATTTTGCTTCATCTAATCTCACCAATTCTTTACTTCCAATTTATTTCTGCTAATGTTCTGTCAAGACCCAGAAAAAAAAAAGGGTAGCTTAAGCATTTACAAACATGTGATAAATATAAATTCACTGGTGGAGACATAGGTAAATGTGCACACTCACCTATACACGAGTCCAGAGTTTTCTCAAACGCCTTCCGTCTCCATCTTTATTTTAGCTTTGTACACTTTGTAATGTGGTTACACAATGATATTTAAGGTCATGAGGCAACATTGGTTGTGGGTTATGATTAAACAAGAACTCATAACAATCTGCCATCATTAAAAGCCTTTTTCCTAGAACATACACAGGCATCGGAAAACAAGAAACGTATGTTGACTGCATTTCCCACTGGAATTTTTTTTTTTTTTTTTTAATTTAGTTTCTAGTAGGGAGTATGCTGTTTGGCAGAGACAAATTCAGTTAGCAATCGAAAGATATCTGATATAGGAAGTGAGCATACTTGTTTATCCTAGCCAGGTGGTTCTTGCTGTTGGAGGGAAAGTTCCTGTTCTCTTTGATGGAGGGATACGGCGTGGAACAGACATCTTCAAGGCACTAGCCCTTGGTGCACAGGCAGTCTTTGTAAGCCTTTCTCCTCCAACTGTTCAATTTGTATGAAGTATGGGCCTTGTGTTGCACATCTCTTTCTTTGTTACCATCATTTTAACACATTGGCATCCTCCTACAATTCAGCACATAATTTCTGTCTCTGGGGGTCTAATCCTCACGGATGTGCTGCAGAATACTGGGCTGAACCACTACAACCATATCCTAGAACAATGATTTAAGTTCCCCATATTTGCTGTGTCCCTCCTGCGTCTCTTGGCGTTCATCCCTACTTATCTTGTTAATATATTCTTGCAGATTGGAAGGCCTGTAATCTATGGGCTGGCTGCAAAGGGCAAACATGGGGTGAGACGGGTCATTGAAATGCTGAAGGATGAGCTTGAGATCACCATGGCCCTCTCAGGCTGTTCCAGTGTGAAGGATATCAGCAGGAGGCATGTGAGAACAGAGCGAGACAGACTCCAGTCCATGCTCTAACTTGATGTTGTGAGTTAAAATTATATCCGGCAGAAGGATGGTCAAATGATCAGTACCACAACAAATAATGTGATGAAGTTTGTGCAATGCTCAGATTTGATATTACAGACTCTGCATCAAATCATAAATGGTGTAGCACAAAACTGATACTATTTTGGTACTTTGCTGGAGACAGCATTCTACTCTTATTCAATATGGGGAATTGGTTCCTTGATTCTCTTCTGCATGCTTCCCGAAGTTCTCTCATATGAAAATTATAGTTTTGACTTCAGCTTCCTGTTAAGGCAAAAAACAAACTGGACTACTTGTTGCTTGAACAAAGAAGTGGGCTATACCGCAGCTTCAAGCTTTTAGCAAAAAAATGAAAATTATTTTCAATTCGTATCAATAGTTGTCGCATGGGCATATTAAGAATAACTTAAACCAATGAAAATCTAAATATATTTCCAATCCACATAGCAGGTAGCCTAACAAGTGACGTATTTCTTGACAGGGTTCTGGGTTGTCCAACTGCAACCCAGTATGAATGAGGCCTTCACTGTCAAGTTCCTGAGCCACATATCAACTTCTAAGTACTTACACTTATTTTTATTTAATGAACAATAAATACATGACAAAAATTTTGATCTTCACATGGATGCAACCACATTTTCCTAGCCAGATGTTGTGTTCCTACAACCATCTGCCCAAGACAATTGGGGATCTAGCCAACGCAACTAGCACATGACCTCAAGCTGTGTCCTTTACTATGTATTGCTTACAGAGTTGCTCTTGTTGACGCCTTGCAGATCCATAGGGGAATTGGTAATACTGCCAACCGAGCCAAGGGTCTGTGAGCTCAACTGTGGGCTAGCTGGACAAGCCTCTGGATTACCAGTACCCATGGGATGGACAGCACCAGAGCTCATCTGTTGTGGACTCATTGGGGTTCGCTGGTTCATCTGCTGTGGGCTCATGGGGGTTCGCTGGTTCATCTGCTGTGGGCTGGCCTGCTGTTGTTGCGGCTGCTGCTGCTGGGGTTGTTGGTTTAGTTGTTGTGGAATTCCCATGGTTGAAGGAGAGCCTACTTGTGGAGGTGAAACAACAGCCTGTAGTGGTGAGGTGGTTTCTTGCTGGTGCTGCTGTTGTAGCTGCTGCTGCTGCTGCTGCAATTGCTGTTGCTGTAATTGCTGCTGCTGATGATGTTGTTGCTGCTGCTGCATCTGCTGTAAATGGAATTGCTGTTGCGGCTGCTGTTGCTGGTTCATGTAAAGATTCATCCCCGTCATCAGCTTTGGGGGTCCCATTGGCCCCATTCCTGTTCTCTGCATTGGGTTCATAGGACGGTGCAGATTCTGGCCCAGCATTGAAAGACCAGTAGAACCTGGGTGTGAGTGCATCTGTCTGGTTCCTGTCATGCCAGCTATGCCTGCCTGACGGCCACCTAAAATTGCTGGGTTCAACATTCTAATTTTTGCCGCCATTGTGCCTAATTGTGGATTCCGAAATTGTTGACCTAGCATATTGGTAACACTTGAAGCCTGATTCAGATTCATTGCATTCTGACCCACATTGCCCATGCTAGAGATAGACCCCATTGGTGCTGAAATTCCAGTACTTCCCATACCCCTTGCACCCCCAATGCCCATGACATTGCCCAAACCTTGGAGGCTTGCAATGTTATTGCCCATGTTTCCCATATTCACAGCTGTTCCAAGTCCCATCATCATTTTCCTCTGCATTGGCTGCTGCTGTTGTTGCTGCTGCTGCTGCTGCTGCTGCTGCTGTTGCTGCTGCTGCTGCTGCTGCTGTTGCTGCTGCTGCTGCTGCTGCTGCTGTTGCTGTTGCTGTAACATCTGGAGTTGGAGAGTGGCGGAAGGCTTGTTGACCATGTGATTGCCCAACTGCATGTTTGAATTCTGTCCCATTGCACTTAGGTGTGAGAGTGGATTTGTTGGAAGCATAAGAGATGATCTCTGGAACTGAGAATGCTGCTGTTGAATCAAAGACTGTGGATTCTGCTGCTGTGGCTGCTGAAGTGGTTGTGGATTGAGCTGTTGTGGCCTGGTAGGCAAGGAAACCCCAGTCAAGAGTCCTTGCGATATCTGTAATGCTTGAGCATTTCCAGGAGGTAGCATCCTTGAGTTTGCTAGAAGATTCTGGGATGCGTTTAAGGGTGTATTGCCACTATTAGTCGGTTTTGCCACTTCATTGTGAGGCTGACCTGAAGCTGTTTCTGAATATTGCTGCATCTCAGCTGCCGAATTATTAGGAGAGATTCCAGGAGCATTAGATTGATTGCTTGAGGCAAGATTCATGCGAGCTGGCTTTGGTTGGACACGATCCTCCATAAGATGATATCCTTCACGGTTCATCTACATGAGAAAACCACACTACACTAAATAAAATGCAAACAGAACCTGCACTTTAAAATCCAAATTTCTGAAGTTACGAAACCATTTTTGAGAAACATACCAGTGAACAGAACTGTGCTGCAAGCAAGTCCGCGAAGTGCTGTTACATGAATTAGTCAGAGATACAAGTCAACAGAGAGAGAGAGAGAATGAAGACAGAGATGCTGACATAGATCATAGTGAGGAAGGTCCAAAAAGTAGGGGAGTAAAAATCAATGCTGCTTACAGACTTTAAGCCCAGTCCAAAAACTATCCCTTCCAATAAGAAGGCAAGTGGAAGATGGGAAATCACTGAGGAATGAAGGACATTAAGATTGTAATCTACGGAATGTTTAAGTGCTCATTACGGTCTTTCAAAACCAGCCATAGACAAAGCAGAGATTGAACAACCACTGAGTTGTTGAGAACATTTCTGATGAGGTGGTCAGTAGCCTGAACACAAGAGTTGACCTAAACAACATATTCACACTGAAGAAGTGGAGATGAAGATGATGGAAATGTATAGACTGGAACAATGACAATAAAGTAAATGCTGAACACAAAATGAAAACCCTAGGAGTAGCTCTAATCAATGCTCATTTGAGTTCTTGTTGCTCGGCAACACAAAAAAACCCATCTGCCAGTTTAATCCTCCACATCTTGAAGCACATAAAACTCCATCATGGAAGATCATTGCCTTCTTTTGGGTTAAAAGGTAATAAAATAAGAGAGAACCAACTAAAAGAGCCTCAAGCCATTGGGATATGTTCCATAATGCAACTTGAAGGTCATTAAAGAGGATGAGAAAACCCAGAAAAGGGGAAAAAATGGAGAGAACTAGTCGGAAGTAACCTCAAATCCCTTCGTAAAGATATGACCAGTTAGCAGGACAGAACACCAGATACATTGTTTTGCTAACCCCAAATTACCGGGAATGGAGAATTATTGATCAGTTCAAGAAGTGGATCGGTGTCAAAACGTGAAAATGTCTAAATATATAGTTAGCAACACTACGCCTTTTTTTTTTCTTTTTCTTTTTGATCAAATTAGCAATGCTATGCATCATAAAGTATATTTTGCTGAATGGAACTCACAGTATTGGGCAATGTAGAAACATAATCCTCTGCGCTCAGGAAATCCCCGTCCACTACATCCCCATGATGCACTGCTACACTACCATCATTTGCCTTCTCTGACATGATCATTGTTGACCGTGCCCTGGGAACAACAGAGACAACACTCCCTGCAGTGGTAACAGTGGCATAATTAGGCTGGGGAGAGAATAAAATGTTATATAAAGGCAGGAAATCAAACTATTCAAATCCAAAACCTTGGACTACACGCTCTGCCTGAACAAAATTTAGGACTCGTAGCTTGCAGACATTCATGCTGCCACCTGCAAGTGACTTTGATAATGGCATTTTGCATGTATCATCTTTGATATCCTCATTATGGGAAGCCATGGAGAGACGACCCAAGAGCTCCTGAGGAGAAAATGTGGGTTTCTTGACGGGGCAATCCTCAACCTTATTCTTTTTACAATTAAGTTGATGCCTGAAATAGAAGCCAATTAAAAATGCCCCAGAACTCACAAGAAAAGGATGAGACCAATTATGCTACCACTAGTATAATATTTAAAGAAACATTCAAGTCAGATAAGAAAATTTGAACAATTGATGCATCCTGCATATTCATATACCTAGTGACATAATTTTTTATACACATTACTCCTGGCATAAATGGTAACATATTAAACCATCCAGTCCATCTAAACTTTGTCCTTTTGTAGGATAAGGAACCAAGACAATGCAAAGGACCTGAAATATAATCAATCTCAAACTAAGACTGCAACTCAAGTGGGAAGCATCCAGTTGAATACCAAGTCAAGCTTCACCTAATTTGGAGATTTTCATCCCATGAGTGGATTAGGTCATGTTGTTTGAATACAGTGACTAACCAATGCATTTAAAATTTACATATTTTTCATTCATTAATATCTCAATTACATTTTCAATTGATCAAGCATACATAAAGAAAAAGTCTAACAAAGAAAGAAAACATCCATAGATGGAAGTCAAACTAAGTTGCCTAGAGAACATAAAAAACTTCAAATAAACATAAGATGTGAACAATTATGGTTTTCTATAATAGAATGTGGTAAGAGTTCAATGAAGGTTCCCTATTATGTTAGCTATCACAAGAAGGGATGGTCTATTTTCCCTCCATATTTTGTGTTACCCAATTGGATGTGGCAAAAAACAAAATAGACACAATATACCATTGCTAAAAATATCAAATGTTAAGGTAATTTCCCACAACCTCAACCCTAGTTTGAGTTAGGATTTTTCAACATGACTTTCCCCTTTTTGAGGTCAGGCTCAGTTGGTTCAACGTGGCCAAGTTGCAAAGCCAATCAAACCAGACATGTTTATCTAGTTACATCTTAACTCAGACTAAGTTGCTGAATGGAACAAATGTCACTGTCAAAACACCCAGGATAGGTGCCAAAGGATACAATTGTGTTTCTTTACTCTGTTTACCATATTAGTGAGAAACAACAAATAAAAGCTCTACCATATTAGCGGTGAAAAGCAACAAACAAAAGAACTACAATATTAATTTCATGGACATTATACCTCATAACCACTATTTCAATCTTTGAGAATTTATCGAGCATGGTTTGATCAGCTGAAGGCGGGGTTGCAACTGAAGGACTGTTGGCATTTGATGGACCGCTCATATTACCAACACTTGCTGGAGACCCAACTGCAGGGGCCTTGGGGAGCGAATTTGATCTCCGCTTGGGAACAATTTGCATCTGGTTTTGCCGTTGCACGGAATCATTTGCACTGGAAGTCAAAGATGGGGTGCCAACAACTGGAGGAACTGAGGTGACTGCTGGTTTATCCTTTTGTGATGCTCCAAGTACAGCAGTGGTTGCAGTTGGTCCAAATTGGGGTCCTAATGAACCACTAGAAAATTCACCAGATTTTGATGATAACGGAGATTGGACCAAACCCTGAGCAGAAACCCGGGGGCTTTGCACCAATTTCCTTTCCTTTCTTGGATCTTTCTCAATGTGCTGAGTTATATTATTCCAGGGTGCCTGAAATGAATTGGATCTCATGAATGGGATCTGCTGTGGCAACCTTGATTGAAGTCGTGACTGCTGTGGGTCCAGATGGTTTGATTCTATTTCTCCCATGTGCATATCATTTTTAACCCGGTTAAGTTCAGGCCTATCCAATTTCTCCGTCTCAGCAAATGATGCTGATGCAGCCTCCTGGTTTAAAACCCCATCGAACACCTGCTGAGGATACTTTTGAATGCCAGTATTTGCATATGGATTTCCCCTTGCGTTTAATTGATGCGGTAACAGGGCGGCATTTTTCCATTGTAAATCTGATCCATGGAAGCTATCTATATGTGGCACTAAGTGCTGCTGTTGAATACCTTCAGGACCTACCGCTGTAAGCCTTTGTCTCTTTGTCATATTAGATAAAGGTGAGAGTTGATCATCTTGATTTTCTCTTTTTCCATGCACATTGTCAGTGTATGAGATCATCATGTCCTGTATAGAAGAGGAAGCGCCTGATGCATTCACAACTGACCCTGAACCATGATCCTGCATAATTTTTGGGTTACCAACACTAACTTGATACTTTGATCGGGGAGATGCCAAAGGCAAAGCTGGATTAGAGGCATCTTGTACAAAGCTTTTAGGTCCTGGGGTTAAAATATTGATTGGACCAACATTTTGGGCAGCCAGATTCTCATGCACATGCTGTGCCATCACGGCACCTGACATGGGTCCAGAGTCTCGCAACCTACCATTTAAGCTTTCTCCCGCTCTATCCATGCTAATTTTCTTCACATGGATCTTATTACTAGATGTAATGTTAGCTTCTGGCATCTGCCTCAATCTCTTCTTCCGCACACTGCTGAGAGACAAATTAAGCTGCAAATAAAGTTTGAGGATTCAGTACATTGAATCAATTTTTCCTGCCTAAGATTACAACATCAACCTTTAGTTTTAATACCTTAGCAGGAACTGGTTTTTCACAGAGTCTGTCCAACTTAGGAGAGGGATCTAAACAAAGTTGTGGTTGCAGTGCTTTCAATATCCGGGACTCTACTTCCTAGAAAAAAATAAACGACAATTCATAGATTGTTGTGTCCTAAAGACATTATGAATTTTTGCAAGGGAAGAGAGGAGTGGATCATCCTTACCATTAGATCACCATAGGTCCAGGAGTTGTCTGAGATCAATGGGATGTCCTTAACCACATTCTCCAAGGACATCCTAAGACACACTTTATTAACAATAGGCAACCCATCTGCACATGGAACACTAAATCCTGGTTCAGATGCACACTTCCGATAATCTCGCACCTGGAAAGGTCCAAACATTGTAGAATTAGCAACCACAAAAGCAAGCTGTTATAGATGATTGCTACCTCCTGTCTAATGAAACTCTTTGAATAATAAAAGATATGAAAGGTTAAAAAAGCTACAGATCAGTCGATGAAAGCCATCTAGCCAGCAAGATTAATCTATGGCACAGAGCAAAGATCCCCAGTATGAGATACCGGCGACTAGGCACAGATACCGGCAAGTTACTCACCTCACACAGAAGTGCCCCATTAACATATTTGCAGGGTATATCATCCAGAATATCTCCAGGCAATCTGCCAGACTCAATTGCCTCCAAGTACATAAATAAATTGAGAGAGAAAAAAAATTAGTAAAAGAAAAGCTTATGCAAGGATTAGAAAATGGTGAACAAGTATATAATCATTTATGATGCAGATGACAAGGAATTTGAGCTAATTTAAAAAGTCCAAGATACCTTATCATTTAAAGACTAGAAATAATAAAAGATGAAGTAATTCTTGAGAAAAACAGGTTTTACTTTTCCACTTGCACTACATAATACAAATTATCTATTACACAGATGAGTCAAGACCAGATGCAAAAATAAACTAATAATATTGTGTACTTTTTTTGCTTATGACCAAAATTCACATATGAATTTCATCACCCAACTCACAGATCTCGTCTCAACTGCATGATTGATGTTTTGATTCAAAAAAAGTGCATATGGGACATATCCAAGCTTCTCATTTCTACAGATACAGCAAGCTTCTAGCAGTGGAGCATGAGATAAATGGGCCGGCAAGAAATACAAAAATATTTCACTAAAATGATAGATAAGACACTTACTGAGAAGAGAGTCTCTGATGTCCTATCATATGGATGTAGCAACTTTGGGACATCTTGAAGCATTGCCTGATGTGTGGTTTCATTCTGAAAATTCATAAATTAGAACTTAGACATATACTAGAAATGATTACACTTTCTCTTGTCAGATTAGGTTAATTACATGGACCTTCCCCTATTCTCAAATATTACATTTAAATTAACCTAAGCAATAGAGTTTTGCTTGCATGCATTTTTGGGCTGGGATGGTGGTGGGGTGGGGATGTTGTGGTGTGTTGGGGAGAGCTATGCCACATCCTTTCACATCCGTTTCCATTTTCTGCTTCAATTCCTTTTCCACCATTATTGACAGAGGGTTACTCTCATCCCTCTTCCCCAACATCTGTTCATTGCCATTACCATCTGAGCAAGATGCAGCTGCCTATTTCTCTCACCAATTAAAGTATCTACACATCAACACCATATTTCAGCTCCTTCTATAAAACACCACTTTAAACAATAAAGCACCACCACTAGAATAGTGGACCCTCTCAGGTTTTCTTCTCAATTTCCCCTTATTTCTAGCTAAACCAGGAAGACCCACCTCCATCAAATGGTTCAGAAAAAGCAGAACCAATCAACAAGGCATAAGAAGATGCAATCAATGACATTCATAAGTCAATCTAGCTATTGGGTTTGTTAGATTGGAAAGAAGAAGAGCAACAATGAATTGTTGCTTTGATCAAAGAAGAGCAATTATTTTATTTTTTTTGATAAGTGAGCACAAATTGTATTAAAGGGAAAAACGCCACAAAGCATACAGGGAGTATACAACGCAGCCACACCCAAAAACAAAAGTAACAAGCAACCTCACCGGCCCTTAAGTAGCAGCTAGCCACTCCAAAAAGACTAAAAGCGAAGAGGACTCCTCTCCTGTGTACACTCTAGCCCAACTCCACAAATTACAAACAAAATAATTTTTGAGTTTCTGTATATCCAAAGAACCCCCCCTAAAGGCTAATCTATTTCTTTCCTTCCATACCGTCCAAAAAATGCACAACGGGATGGAATACCAGATTTTTTTCCTCTTTCTCCCTACAAAAGGGCCCCTCCAACTAAATAACACCTCTTTGAATGTCTCTGGGAACACCCAATGAACCCCAAACAAGGCAAGGACAATTTCCCAGAGGACCCTGACCACTGTACAATGTAAAAGAATGTGATTTACATTTTCCTCTTCACAACCACACAAAAAACAGCAATTAGGAAACTGTCACCCTCGTTTTTAAAGCCTATCCAAGGTGAGGATCTTCCCCCATGTAGCCTCCCAAGCAAAAAAGACAGCTTTGGTTAGGACCTTGTCCACCCAAATGCATCTAACCGGGAAGGCAAGGGTATTGGGAGCAACCAGCAGGTTGTAAGCATGTCTGACTCCAAAGGTGCCTTGACCCCCACCTCTCCAAACCACTGAGTCCTCTTCTTGGGAGATCCTGAAGTCCCTCAGCATATTAAACAAAGCTCCTATTAAATCCAGCTCCCAATCATTAGAATCTCTAGCAAATCTGATATTCCAGCCCCCTTGACCGAGGCTAGAGTCCCACACCTCATTGATCGTTGCATTCCTATGCACCGCCAAGGCAAGTAATTGAGGAAAAATTCTGGACAGCACCTCGTTACCACACCAGTGATCAGTCCAAAATTTTACCTTAGTCCCCTTACCCACCTTAAACATTATGTTATCCCAACACCAATTTGCCTCCTTCAAAATCTCCTTCCACACCCCCACTCCAAATGCCCCACGAGTTTCATTAGTCCGCCAACCAAAGCCTTCTTCACCATACTTCACCCCGATCACTTTCTTCCAAAGTATGTCCTCTTCAAAGGCAAACCTCCAAATCCACTTGCCCAGCAAGGCTTTGTTAAGGAGATCAATCTTCCGTATACCTAGCCCTCAATTCTCCTTTTGAGTACACACCACCTCCCAATTGATTAGGTGGATTTTCCTTTCCATTCTTCCCCCTCCCCAAAGAAAGTCTCTTTGTAACTTTTCAAGCCTTCTTGCCACTATCTTGGGCATTCGGAAAATGGACAATTGATAAATAGGAATGCTGGCCAAAGTGCTCTTGATGAGGGTAATTCTCCCGCCCTTAGAAATGTATTGTCTTTTCCAAAGGGCTAATCTTCTCCTCATTCTTTCTTCCACCCCATCCCACATAGATATGGCCTTGTGGTGGGCTCCAAGGGGCAGCCCCAGATAAACTGAAGGAAGAGCCCCCACTTTACACCCAAGCTCCACTGCCATTTCCTCAATTTCTTCAACCTCCCCAATAGGAATTAATTCGCTTTTAGCTAGGTTTATTCTTAGCCTAGAAGCCGCCTCAAACCAAGCCAAAATCCAGCTTAAGGAGGTTAGATACTCTTTCCTAGCTTCACAAAAGATGATTGTGTCATCAGCAAAGAGTAGATGAGAGACATCCATCTCCATCCTCCCTCTTCCCCAAAGGCTACAACCTAAGATGAACCCCTTAACAGCAGCCCTTCTTATGAGGGCACTTAGCACTTCCATACCTAGGACAAAGAGATAAGGAGATAGAGGATCTCCTTGACGCAACCCCCTTGGAACTCGAGAAGACGCTTGCTGGCACCCCATTGACCAGGATAGAAAATTTGGTAGTTAAAATGCACCACCAAATCCACTCCATCCACCAAGACCCAAAACCCATCTTTTGCAAGACCTTCATGAGGAAATTCCAGTTAATGCTATTGTAGGCTTTTTCAATGTCCAATTTGCAAATCAACCCCTTCTCCTTACGCTTGTGCCAGAAGTCGATCACCTCATTAGCTATAAGCGAGGCATCCAAGATCTGTCTGCCCCTCACAAAGGCGTTCTGGTCCACTGAAACCACCTTTCCTAGGACCTTCTTCAACCTATTCGCCAACACCTTGGCCAAGAATTTGTATGGTAGGCCGAAAGTCCCCAAGGTCCTCAACTCCCCCTTTCTTTGGAATTAGGACTAGGAAAGTGGTGTTGAGGCTTTTGGCAAAAGATTTTTGCTCAAAAAACTCCTTGAACAGATCCACAATCTCCTCCTTCACAAAGTCCCAACAGAATTTCCAAAAGGCCACTGTAAACCCATCCGGCCCAGGAGCTTTGCCACCATTCATGTCCAACAGGGCAGAGTGGATCTCTTCCTCGGTGAATGGCAACTCCAAGCCTTCAGCTTCACTGGAATTTAGACTTTGGAGGTGCAACCCCTCAATATCCGCTTTCCAGCCTGGCTCTTCAGAGAGCAGTTGCTGAAAAGCGTTCACAATCCCCTCCCTCACCTCCTGCTCCTCAGTCCTCCACATCCCGATAATTTTAATTATGTCCAAGGAATTGTTTTTTCGGTGGGCATTGGTCATCCGGTGGAAGAATCCTGTATTCTTGTCCCCTTCCTTCAGCCACAACTCCCTCGACACTTGTCGCCAATAAGTTTCTTCCAGCAGAACCCACTTTTTGAAAGTTTCCTTAGCTTCCTTTTTCATCTCCGTTTCACTTACTAAGAGGCTCCTTTCACTTTCCACCCTATCCCAGAACTCGACTTGCTGGAGAGCCAAGTTTTTGTTAACTTCCAGTCTTCCAAACACATCCCTATTCCAGTTTTTGATTTTCTGTTTCAGCACCTTCAGCTTAGAGGCCAATCTAAAACTAGCCTTCCCACTCACCCCAGACCCCTGCCACCATCCCCGAAGAAGGTCCTTAAACCCATCCACTTTCAGCCACATGTTTTCAAACCTAAACGGAAAAGGGCCTCATTTTAACCCGCCACCTTTCAACAAGATGGGAAAGTGGTCAGAAGTGGGCCTCGGCAGCCTGCTTTGGACAACCCCACATAATTTATCAAGTCAGTTCTGGGTCACAAGGTATCTATCCAGTCTAGCCCAAGATTGGTTGTTCCTACCCCCACTCCAGGAAAACACACCACCTTGCAACGGAAGATCTAGAAGCTCTAACTCATCAACAACCTGGGCAAATCTTCTCATTGCACCACTTATCCTTCCCTAACTGCTCCTTTCTCTTTGGGAGAGGATGACATTAAAATCGCCCCCTAAACACCAGGGGTCATTCCAGATGCCTCTAATTGCCCCTAACTCCTCCCAAAAAGCCTCCCTGTCCTCCCTAGAGAACGGCCCATAAACTTCTGAGAAAATCCAGACGAACCCATCTTCCACATTCCTGAGCCTACAGGAAATAGAGAATTGTCCCACCTCCATCTCAAGCACCTCCAGTGTTCTTTTATCCCAACAGATCAAAATTTCACCCGCA
The DNA here is from genome assembly GCF_030704535.1 of Vitis vinifera. Lineage (NCBI taxonomy): Eukaryota > Viridiplantae > Streptophyta > Magnoliopsida > Vitales > Vitaceae > Vitis > Vitis vinifera. The sequence continues at coordinate 606,724 of NC_081813.1, forward strand.
GAACCATGAGCATCCATGGCACCCTAATCCAAGAACCTCCCAGAGCCTAGACTCCTCACCACACCCTCAGACATTGATTGAATTTTTGTCTCCTGGAGACAAAACAAGTCCACCCTTTGATTCCTAATCATGGCCTTAATCACCTTTCTTTTGGAGCTATCATTAGCTCCCCACACGTTCCAACTTAGCAACCTTAACTTCATTATACTTCCAACATCTGACCCCCTCTTTCTTGCGTACCACTCTTCTGCTTCTTCCCCCCCTCGTAATTAATGGAGTATTCTAGTCTTTTCAATTCCCTTTCAAATTTCGATTTGTCTAGAAGAACTTTACTATGGACTCTTTCCCTCCTTCTTCTGATCTTGACCAATAAATCCAAAATGTCCTTCTCCCAGCCTTTTGTCGAAAACCCCAGGAACTTGTTGAATCTGGCCAGTTCACTATCCTCCCAATTGACCTCCTCCCATCCTCTAGCTTCCTGTGGCACTATACGGACCAAACATAGCTCCTCTCCACATTCTCCATTGTTGCCATTATTAACCTCCATCAACTCCCAACTAGTTACAGCCCTCTGCTCTGTAGACCCCGGGCCATTGACAATGCAGCACTGAGTTTCCCTCTGGGCTAACTCCCAACCAGCCCCAGAAAAGTCGTAATACTCCCCCAACGGAGTCCGACCAAAAATAGAAGAGGGAACAGGAACCAACAATCCAAAAGGGCTAGAGGCGGTCCCATACCTCAGAGCTTCCTCCAATAAGGCGCCGTTAGTCTTCAAATTCTCCACAGAACATGGTTCCTCCTCCACCTACTTACTCAAGTCGTCCTTCAACCAAAAAAAGGAGATGTCAGCGTCTGGGCCCTTCAGAAGGCATGGGCCAGTCCATGCCAGGGGGCGGGCCTCACTAGAAGGGGCTAAACCCTTAGCACCAGGCAAACGCGGGCCTCGGCGTTCCAACCCAGTCACCACTAAAGGCTCCTTGGCCTTAGCCCACCCCAAATCCTTCCTAGGCAGCGGCCCAGAGAAAGACAGCCCAATAAGAAGCGGCCCAGACGACCTAGAGCAAGACGGCCTAGCCTCAAGACCAGCTGGGTCAGGCCCAAAAGACCCAGAGGCCAAGTCAGAGCTCCAAGGGGACTGGGCGAGGCCCGTCACACGCGGCCCACCCAAGCGAAGCTCCACAGGCTGCCCCGACCCACAAGTCTGCCCCCACATCCCATCGACAGACTACGGCAGGGCCTCGAGCCTAGTGACACCGCCATCCTCCATCACGCGCGTGCATGAGACTTACCCCCAACCTCGCCTGCTATTGCAGTCTTCAACCCTCTCAACCCTGCCGGCCCCACTTCCAATACTGGCCTAACCTCCCACCAAAGGGTTAACGCGTAGCAGAAATCTTCAATCCATATTTCCACCATGTTGGGAAGCTCTTCTCCGTTCATCTTCACCAGAATCCGCGCCCACTGCAACTCCTCTAGCTTCTCTGTTTGGGAGGCGACTGTGAGGAACCCCCCACACTCCTCCCCTATCATTCTCAGGATGGCCTGATCCCATAAGGAGACGGGTAGACCCACGATTCGCACCCATGCCTCACGCCTTTTTTCCCCTTCCGACAGGCACCCCGTCTCAGGACTACATTTTTCCAGGCAAAGAAGGATCCCCCCCACCGAAATGCTTCCAAGGCTTAGGACAGTCTCAGCTTCTGCCAATAGTTCAAATTCTAGCAGAATCTTACCCCTCTCCAGTTTTGCAATACCTAAGTTGCCCTTCAGTCCCCAAGATTTTGCCAAGAGGGTCCCCCAGCTCTTCAGGTCATCCCCCCTCCCTGAATTAGGGTTCCAAGACCCAACCAAATAGTGACCCAATTCATTCAAGTTTCGGCTTATCTCCTTCTCTCTAACTGCCACCTTGATCACGACTCTTCCTTTGCTCATCGGCTGTTTGATTACTTCCGCAAAGGTTTTCGTCATAATAGGCTTCAGCAACATCACTTCGTCCTTCTAGCCTTCCTTCCCTTCGTTATCGATACCCAGACGCCATAGCGTATCCACCATTGAAGTCCAGCCCCTCACTGCTCCTCTCCCTTTAGGGATAAAAATACTGAAATTTTTATTCTCCAGGTCCACAACTCCTAATCGGATGAAGCACCCACCTTTGTTTCCATCGCGCACCATTGAATAGGCCCTCCCATTTTCCTTCCAGTTTCTTCCCCATTTTCCAACGCTCGTGTCCTCACTGTAATGAACCAGACTTTCAAGAAAAAGCCCTAGGCTCTCTGGTCCCATTCTTATCCACGACGAGATCCCTCTTTTCCTCTCCACAATCATAGCTTGCATTTTGCCCTTCTTTTCTTCTACCTCAATCTCAAAGGTTTTCGACTCCACACTAAATCTGCCCTTCCTTGAGCTATTCTGAGGCCCCGAGAGGACAACTCCCTCTACACTCTCACTCAGGCTCGAAAGCCCTCGCTCTTCTCCATCACTCCCACTCAGACGCAGAAGCCCTCTCTCTCCTCCATCGCTTTCCCTCAGGCGCAGAAGCCCTCGCTCTTCTCCATCGCTTTCCCTCAGGCGACGCCCTCGGTCTCCTCCATCACACTCGGTCTCCCTCACTCTAGCCTTCTCTCTCTCTCTCTCTCTTCCATTTTCTCCAAAAAAAGTTTGTTTTTTAGATTCATTTCATCAAAGAAGAGCAATTATTCATGTTAATGAATTATCATTTCTGATAAAAATAAATAAATAAGAACGGCAACATGCTGGTTTTTGGTTGAAGAGTCATGAAGCTCATGGGGTTGTTATTTGTCAATAGGTAAATATTCAATGTATTAAAAGTTACTAACAAAAGGGCATACTAAAGTATACACAGTGTATATGATCATGGGGACACTAGTGACTCCACACTGTTCTGATAAAGATTTTGGTAAAAAGATAGTGGAGGCAGGAGATTCTGATATAGAAAACCCAGTTACTGGTTGGGATGCAATTTATCTGATAGGGATTTTAGTAATTAGATAGTGGACTTTTTAAGGACTCAACAATAGAAAACTATTTAAAGTAGGGGTTTCAATTTATGTGGTAGATTGCTGAATAGATCAGGATGATTCATCAAAATATGGAAGCCAGATGATGCAGTTCTTCAATCAGAAGCTGGAGGGTGGGTCAGTGTACAAAGTGAAAGCAAAGCAGTACCCAAACAAGGCTTCCCGGGATACTATCAGATTTTAGATCGGACTTCATCACTCAAACCTCGCTTGCACTCTACTACAGGATACATTAAGTTCCTTGGAAAGAGTCTGCTTCCATGGCGAGCCAAGCAGTTTTAACTGTGGAACATTTGTACAAGCCATGGAGATGTTGTTGCCTATAATTAGAATAAGTAATGGAAGGGCCATTCAGAAGGCATCTTCAGGCTAAACACCTTGTCAAAGTACTGGTGTATAAGCATAAGCACTTTTTGAACAGCAGAGAAGAGATTGGGTGGCTGTGGTGGTTGTGGGTAAAGCATCTTTGTTTTAATTTTTCTCAATTCCTTTTTCCTCAATGGGTTTTTATGGCTAGAAAATCCTACCTTACCTTTAAAAATCCATCGCTCCAATTTTATCCACACCCACTTTGAAATATGTCTCTTCCTTGGTCTTTATTTTATTTTGTTTTATCTATTTAAAAGATGGTCCTAGGTGACCTATGTTTGGGTAAAAGAATAACTAATGCAAGGGTAAAGAGAGCACCAATTTATGTTAATGTAAATGACAGCTGGTTGCAGAGTGAAGCTAGGTCAATGCAATTTTAGCTAAACTGCAAGAGAGGGGAGTGTAGTTTTCCCATACACTATTAAATGGTGCATAAACTTCTAAATGTTTTTTTTTAATTCACTAATACATCCATAATTGTTTTTGACAAACCTCTGACGGTTTTCCAATAAAATATCCATCTGGGAAGAGGTTCAATGTGAAGGAAACTTCATTATCTGACAACAAAAGAAAGAAACAACACACTCAGGATGTTTACATATATATGTAAATAAATGAACTAATTAATTAATTAAAGTAAAATCAAAAGACGACCCCTGAAACTAGTTGTCATTTCCTACCTGAAGGTATAAGAAGTCCTCCAGAAGAGATAGATGAACCAGAGATACCAGCAACATCCTCATCCCCCTCAATGATATCAGCCTATATCACAACAAGAATCAAATTAGCATAGAGAAAGGATATATACTTACCAAGTCAATCAGCCAACCTGATAATATCTCACCCACAACAGTCTAATGTGCTTTCATCCAAGGTTTCTCAAATAATCAATATGTTAATGCACTAAAAAGGGAAGAAAACATACTGTTTTTTAGGGAACAAGAAAAAAAAAAAATTGATATTCAAAAATTTGGTTGAACTTACACGTTACACCATTTTGGACACCACAACTTAAAAAAATCACAGGTACAAATTAATTGATATTCAAAAACTTTGATTTCTTATATTTTCTCAGAGCAGAACAGAATGGAAATGAAAGGTTCACATTTATAAGTTTTACATTTCCTTTTATATGCATGTATAATTTTTATTTCTCTAGATAGCATAAGGGAAACTCCATGAAAAGCTAAAGAATACTGAATAGATTGATCACCCATTAAAAACACGCAAAAGGGAAAATCACTAACTACACCAATCAGTGACAATTCATAAAGAAACTACCAAAATAAATTATATTTACTGAACAAAACCATCTTTAACCGAAGTTGCAAAACCACCAAATAGCCATGCTTAGTTTGACTGCACAGAAACCAGAGGAAAAGCAAAGAAAATTTTGGATCCGACGTTCTAAGCTAATCAGTTGTGTTGTGCTTAATACAGTTAAAGCTTTCATATTTTCCAGTCATAAAGAGGGATCTAAATCGAAAAATTTTACTTCTTTTCTCAGCATACCTTTCCTTATCCACCAAAAAAATCAATTAAAAGTTCAAAGAAATAACTACTAACAATCTAAAGTAGCAACAGAACAGAACCACCATTAAGCTGAAACGACCAATTTCATAGAAAACATTCATGATCCGTTTGGTTGCTAAGCCACTCAATCGAGTTTAAAGCTCTCACCTTTATCGAATTCCAAGCATTAAAAAAGACAAAATAAATAAACAACTTATTTTCTTTCTTTCCCACCTTTCCCTCAGCAACCAATCAAAGCAATTTAAGTTTAAGAAGAAAAAATACCTCGAGCTTTCGCGTGGTAGAATTCGAAAGCGATTCATTCCGGTCGGGGATTCGCGAATTCTCCTTCGCAATCTCCTCCTCCTCCTCATTGAGGGGAGCATCAGATAGGACAACCTTGGGGCAAAACCTACTACCGGTCTTTGAGATTTTGAATGAAACCCCCATGTGGATTCGAGGCCTTAAGATCCTAGACTGTTTGGCTCATGAGAAAATGAGGAAAAGTCTGAGTAATTTGCTGGAAAAAAAACCCTCCAACGTAGCGGATGAGTGAATTTGTTCGAAGAAATCGCAGAATATCTGACATAGAGAGAGAAGAGAGAGGAGAGAGAGGACACGCGGGGACTGGAAATAAGACTGAAGGCTCTGTTTGTTTATCAGGTTTTGTGACTTTTCAATAGTTATGCTTCTTCTTTTTTTGACCTCGTCAAGAAAGAAATTAAATTTATGATAAAAAAAAAATTATTGGAAATTAAAAGTAGATTTTTTTAACAGGGTGTGTTTTTGTTTTCATTTTGTTGGAAGAGTGGAGAGATTTTTTCGACTCATTAATTGTGACGTGTCAATAATTAAACTAATAACATACTAACATGTCACATAAAATAGTTCAATAAAAAATCAAATAAAATGTTATAGTGATAATTAAAATTAATGATAATTATCATAACAAATAGAATTTATCTCTAGAAAAATTAATTCTGATAATTATCCAAGAAAATTAATTCTGATAATTAAAATAAATTATAATTATCATAATAAATTAGATAAATCAAAATATGATATCAAAATAAAATTCTTAATCCTATAAATGGAGGATTCCTCTCATTTTATAGGATACTTCGGAAAATCAAAGAAATTTTGGAGAGCTCTTAGAGAGATTCCTCGAAAACTTTGAGAAAATTCAAAGATTTCTCAAAGAATAAAAAATATTGGAGATTATCTCCTTAATTATCAAATTTATAAGTTTGTCCATAATTTCTTTATTCTAGAAAAATTGATGTACAAATTTTTAGCACGCCACGAGAAACTGAAACAAGTTCTAGTCACAAGACTTGAAGCAAAGTGAATGAAAACTACTTTATTCCCCAAGACAACTACGGTTTTTGAAACAACTTCTCTCAAAACTCCATGAATCTCCTTCAAACTCCTAAAAACAAAGAAAAAAACATGGTTGAACAAGTGGGATCACACCAATCATGTTTCAAAAGGCAACTCTAAAGCCCTCTTTAACTAAAAAATACAATGTCTACATTTCCATGAAAAACCTTAAATGTAACACAACGAACAATAATTGATCATGTTACTTCTTCTAATACCATCATGTCAATCATGATGACAAACTCAATTCAACTAAAAAAGTAAGGAGCCTCAAAACATATATGAGTTGAAAAGTTTACAAGGATGTTTATCTTACATCCGTAGATTTACATCCAATCTAGTCGGACGATGTCAACCATTCAACCGACTTATGAAGAAGGGTGTTCCTTTTGAGTGGGATGAAGCCTATAGATTAAAGAATATCTAACAAAACCTCCTATGTTTAGAGCTCTTATACCAAGTTAACTACTTATCCTTCACATTGTGGGATAAGAATGATCTTTAAGATCATTACCCACTCAAAAAAAATGATGAAGGAAAAGAAAATATCTTGTATTATTTAAGTCAAACACTAATAGGTGTCGAGCTAAACCATTCACCAATAAAAAAGTTATGTAGAGTATTGTTCTTCTCAATAAAAAAAAGTTAAGACATTATTTGGAGCATTTGATTTCAAAAGAAAATCCTATCAAGTAATTATGTCAAGACCAATCTTATCAAGACAGTTGGCAAAATGGTCCCTTTTACTACAAAAGTTTGAATTTATTTACATCACTCAATGAGTCATAAAAGACCAAACATCAGTTGATTTCCTAATTGATCATCCTATCATAGTAAATTGAGAGCTAATTGAAACTTTATCTCCATGACAAATGTTTTATGATGGAGCCACTCATCGTGAAGGGGTCGGTGTTAGAGTAGTATTCATTACCTCAAAGGGAGATATTCTCGCATACTCCTTCACCCTTATTGAAAAGTGTTCAAACAATGTGGCAAAATATCGAGCCCTAATACTTGGATTGGAGATAGCTATGGATGCAAAGAGAAGACACATTAAAGTGTTTGGTGATTTAAAATTAATCATAAATAAGTTCCTTGGGATCTATGAGGTGACAAACCAAAGTTAATTTTATACTATCGCTACATAATTGGCTTGTTAGGATGGTTTTAGGATATCACCATTGAACGTATTCTGAGGAAAGAAAACAAGCAAGCTAATGTTTTAGCAAAGCTTGCATCTTCTCTTGATTTACAAGTAAAAAAAAAAAGTAAAATCCCAATATGTCAAAGTCGGGTTGTGCCAACAATTTTTGAAGATGAAAATGATAAAGAAGAGGCTAACCCTATACCTATTTTTGAGGTTGTAAAAGAAGACTAGAAACAACCACTTATCAAATACTTAGAAAACAAGAAGCTCTCTAATGATCCATGTCATAGAATTGAAATACAACAAGAAGCACCTCAATTCATTTACTACAATAATATGCTTTATGGACGGTCATTTGATGGACTATTTCTTTGTTACTTAAGAGAAGATGAAGCAACCAATGCTTTAAAAGAAGCATATTCACAGGCCAGCTATGGTTGAAAATTTTATGAATTATGCAAAAAGATGTCAAGTTGGTCAAGTTCATGCAAACTTTATTCATCAACCATTGGAACGCTTGCATCCTACAACCGCTTCATGGCTTTTCAATGCCTAGGGACTTGACATGATGATATGAATCACACTAAAGTCTTTGAAAAGTCATGCTTATATATTGGCAGCTTACAAACTACTTTTCCAAATGGGTAGAAGTTGCATTGCCTAAAGAAGTAAAGAAGGAAACTATTGTCAAGGTCATTTAAACTAATATCATTTATTAGTATGATGTTCCTCAATACATCATAACTAATAACAAATATGTTTTTACAATACTTTGATGAATAAACTATGTTTAAAGTTTAGGTTCAAGCAACATAACTCTTCCACATATAATGCACTAGCTAATAGTCTTGTTGAAGCTTTTTAATAAAACTCTATGCAATTTAGTTAAGAAAATTATTAAGTCAAAGAAAGATTGGCATGAAAAAATGGTGAAGCACTTTTTGGCATACCAAACTACTTAGTGCATATCTACTCAAGCTACCCTAATCTCCCTTGTATATGGAGTTGAAGTTTTGCGTTTCCTTAAACATCAAATTTCTTCATTTAGAATCATTATCTAAGAAAGCCTAATAAGTGAGGAGAATGTGTATCTTCGACTTTCTGAATTATAAACACTTGACGAAAAGAGGCTCGAGGCACAACAAAAAATAGATGTTATCAAGCACGCCTTTTTCAAAGCTTTAAACAAAAATATATGACTTAGCTCATTTCAAAAAGGAGACTTGGTGCTTACTATTTGAAGACTAATCACTACTACTCACAAAACCAATGGAAAGTTCTTGTTGAAATAGGATGGGTCATATGTTATGTAACAAGTCTATACCAATGGTGCCTACAAGATCATTGTTGAAGATGATCTAAAAATTGGACCAATCAATAAAAAATTTCTCAAATGCTACAACATTTCAAGACTTGTTATGCTCTTGAAAGCATGGGCCTAAACTACACATTACTCTTGGCCCACATGAGTTTAAACTATGTATAACACAAAAGATAGAATATGCTCCCAAAATTAAAATCTTTGTCTTATCAAAAGTTTTATGTACAGTAAGTATTATTTTGGACAAAAATTAATTAGGGCCTCTTGGGTGATTATTTTTTAAAATAGTTTTATATTTTTAAAAATAGAAAATAATTTTTAAATTTATAAAACACTAAAGGTTTGATTCAAAGTGATAAAAATAACTAAAAGTGTGACTTAAGGCCAAATGATAATAGAGATAATTAAAGGCATAGTTCAAACTTGAACAATAACAAAGTCAACTAGATGCAACTTAAAATCAAACGATAATAAAGACAACTAAAGGCACAACTCGAAACTAAATAATGATAAGAACAACTAAAGTTGCGACTTGAAACTAAATAATGATAAAGACAACTAAAGACACAAGTTCAAGTCGAACAATGACAAGAAGAACTATGCGAGCGACTTGAAGCCAAATGATGACAATGATAATTAAATGTGTGGTTCAAGGCTAAACGATGATAAGAACACTTAAGGTTGTAACTCAAAACCAAAATATTGACAAAGACAAAAAGTGATGAACACAACCATGAAGATTAAACTACCAATATAAATAACTAATGACATTGTTATGATGATTGGAAACAAATAAGATATAGTCATTGGGATCAAAGGATGACTGATGGAAAGTTTTAGTAGACTTTCGATAAAAACAATTTTTTCATTGTTGGTTTTAAATGTAGGTTATTTTTTAAAACAAATTTCATGTGTTTTTCAATTGTTTTTTAACTAAGCATCTTGAGCAATAATTGAAAAGATAAAAAAATACTTTGAAAACTTTTACATTTTACATAAATCTACTGAAACTTTAGCAAAGAATAAGCTAAAAAAATTATTTTTGATATGTAAGTTTCCAAACATGATTTTTCCCCTGAAAATAATTAAGAATTATTTTATAAAACTGTATTTTGAAAACTTTTTTCTAAAACATTATCAAATAAAACCCTAAAGTTTTAGTTATGGGTTATTTTGTATCTTTCAAAGGCATTTAAATTAATATATAGAAAATTGTGGAAACATAACCCCCATAGCTTTTAAATTATAAATGTAACTTAAATGAACAAAAACACCTCTAATTTCATAAAATAAAAGTTTAATAAATAATACTTTTATTAAAAAAAAAAATATTCTTCTTATTCTAAAAAAGTAAAGAGTATTTTTTTTGTTAATTAAGGGTTATTTGGTTAAACACTTAAATTGATTCTTGGGCATGCCTCAAAAATAAATAAATAAATAAATAAATAAATAAATATATATATATATATATATATATTTGTTATATGAAATATAGCCAAAATCTTTTTTTCGTTTATATCCAAACACTTAACCATTCTTTTTAGAAGCATTTCCAATGAAACTGCTACTAATAAAAGTGATACAAATAAACACTCTAATCAAAATCATCTCCTTTAGGAGTAGTGCTCCCAAACAGGCTCCTATTTTCTGCCAAAAAAATTAAAAAGCTTTCAGCATTTTAAGTGGTTGTAGCCCCTCTCAAAATCACTCCTGAACAGGGGCTTAAACTTGGATGTCATGTTTGAATAGTATGGAATCCAAGACCATTCTAGAAATAACTCATTCACAAAAAAATAAAAATAAAATAAAATAAATGTGCCTTTTGAACATGACATCGTCTTTACAGCCTCATCAGCATTGAATAAATTCAATTCTACATCCATTTTACAAACTTGCCAGCATTGTATCAAGTGAATGGATACTGCCTTCCAGGCCTCTTTAACTACTACACCAATTCTATGATTCAAGCAGAGAATCCTCCTGAAGCTCCATTTTGTATATTGAGTATTCCCTCTCAAGTAATAAAAATTCCTGGGCAAGAAAAGAGGAATCCAGGTATCGTCAGCTGAATTTAATTGTATAAAGTGATGAGGGAAAATATGTTAAATATCAACAAAATCACTACAAGTTCATGACCAAAAGTGACGTTCTGCAGAAATTTGGATTATGCTTTTTGATGAAGTTAAGTAGGTATGTACAGAGAAAAAAAGGGTTGTAATTGGAGAACCACCAAAGCACCTTTGCCATGGCTAAAAACCATTTCCTCCAAAGGAAGGGTGAGTTCATCAGAAAATCTCTTCCTAGGAAATCAATACCAGCGGAAAATAAGAGAGAGAGAGAGAGAGAGAGAGAGAGAGAGCGAGGACCCAGTGAGTATCAGATGGTTGAAGCCCCAATATGTGACTTATGAGGGAGGAAAGTATGAGGGGCTGGAGATGAATCCAAATGGGACAGGTCATCATGGTTGCAAACCTCAGCCATGGCTAATAACCATTTCCTCGGAAGGAAGGGTAAGTTCATCAAAAAATCTCTTCCTAGGAAATCATCACCAGCAGAAAATAGGAGAGAGAGAGAGAGAGAGAGAGAGGACCCAATGAGTATCAGTGGTTGAAGCCCCAATATGTGACTTATGAGGGAGGAAAGTATGAGGGGCTGGAAATGAATCCAAATGGGACAGGTCATCATGGTTGCAAACCTCAGGGACTCTCTCTGTGTATGTGTCAATGCTTTCTTTTTTTTCCCCATAATCAATAGCTATTCCAGGATCTTTTCTTGGTAACCAAACAATTATTTTACCTGCAACTGATGCTGACTAAACAAGTGGACAAACCCAGTTTCAGGGCAGGCAACTAGTTCAATCAACTCATGATTTTCAGGTGGATCACCTGACTGGACCAGTGAAACAGAAACCTGCAAATGTAAAAGGAGATGAACATGAAAAAATGATAATCCATGAATATTAAGAAGTTGTGACATTGTATTTTCAAAGGGAATGGAGTAAAGAGTTGAAATTAACATCCAAGGAACTTACTGCTCCCAAAAGGAGAGGCTTACCTGCATACATCGAAGAGCAAGTTCTGGAAGACAGCACCTACGACAAAGGCCTTGCACAATGTATGTAGCTGGCCCTTTGAGAGAACCATCATTGCTTGAATACCAGGCATCTAATCGGGAGATCTCTATTGTAACTCCAGCTTGAAACCGTGCAAGTTCCCCTGCATTAAATAATGATTACCCACAATATAGTCTATGGTACCCAAAATAATGCCTCTCTGTTTAACTGTACACTTCCTTCTATAACCCAAGAACAGTCGGATTTTAAAAAAAAAAAATTTGCTTTTTCACTTTTTTTTTTTTTTTTGGTGGGGGGTGGGTCTTCTTACAGGAAAATTCCATTTTTTGTACCCATTCTCTCATGTTACTATGGAAGCCCACTTGGCCATCCTTCTCAGTCTCACTAATTTCTAACCACAAGATAGATGTGAGATATGTAAGCACAATCACTCAACCCAGGGAATCATGACGTCCTACAAAATACATGTAGAATGGGGTGCATAATGTCAATCCAATGAAACATTGTTCTTCCAACCAAATTATTCCCGTATTTATCCCTAGGACAAGAAGAAGAATAAGAAAAAATTCCCTAAGCAATTCCTTTGTTTGGATGATGGAATTATTAGAGAAACGAAAAAGAATAGGAAGAAATCTCAAATTCTTTTACTTGGTTTGCCTTGGAACATACCAAGAAAAATAAAATAGGATGAAAATTATTTAAAAACTTCTACATTTCTAAATTCTCCATTCTCCATATGGTAGAAGAATACAAATGGAGAAGTGTAAAATGAAAAATTTATTGAGTTAAACTCATTTTTTATTTTCCTGTACTTATTTTTCCTTTCATTTTTCCTTACTTTCTTTTCTTCACAGTTAAACCGCAAAAACTTTCCATAATTCTTATTTGAGTGTTACAGATTCCAATCAATATCAGATTCTGGCTAAACTATCAAGGATCTTATGTTGGGTGAGAGAGAGGCCAGTATCTCCTAACCACACAAGAAAGGCACACATGATGATTATTTATTTCCCACATAATTGTAATCAGCAAGAATGCAAATTAGAAGAAATTTCTTGAGAAAAATTAATTCTAGCTCCTTACCTTTGAAGCCAGCTGCCATCACAGTACCAAGAACACCACCATCACAGAGTTCATGTGATCCAAGTCCATCACCCTCCACTGCCAAGCAGCGAACAACAAACTCAATGCAGTAATTGTCCCTTGGTGAGATGGAAACATTCACCTATCATAACAAAAGTTCAGATCATGAGCAAATGGAAACTATACACACACACACACACACACATAAAGAAGAAGAAGAAGAAGAAGAAGAAGATTGAATACTAACTGGAACAGTTACTGCATCAAAAATGGGTTGGAAGGCTCCTTGAATCTTAAAAAAATAATTTTTGTGCTTTAAAATTTTTTTTTGATAGATAAGCGCTGAATATATTGAAAAGAGGCCAAAAAGCCACAAAGTATACAGGAATTAAAAGTACAAAAGAAGGATGAGAAATCCTTCCCACAATTCCAAAATCTGATCAAACCAGAGATAAAGAAGCCTTCTCCAAAAAATACATTGGCAATGATCCTCTCTTTGCTAATTTTTACCCTTTTGATCTTACATGTAGAAAAGCAATCAAGTTGAATAATATTGAGTGGTATACCCTTAAAAAGCAGTATTGGTAGAAGCCCAAAATGAGGGATAGAAATAAATTAAGTTCCATATCATCTCAGAAGTCCCCCACTCTTCCTTAAAGATCCTTGCATTTCTTTCCCCATACTATCCAAATCAACCTAAAGCAGCAATTTGCCATAGAACTTTGCCTCTAAGAGAGTTCCCTAATCCCCTAAAGGAGCTGGTCATCATGTTAAAGATCTTCCTAGAAGAAATCCAATCCAATCTAGTTAGCCTAAATAACTTGTTCCATAGCTCCAAAGACAATGGACTGTTTAAAAAAAGGTGATCAAGCGACTCCACTTTTCAAACACAAAGAGCAATGATCAGAACTGAGGACTTTCAAAGGTCTTCTCACCTAAAGCAAGTCATTTGTGTTAACCCTCTTATTGGCTACTAACCAAGCAAATGTCTTGACCTTTGATGTAACTTTTGAAAAATGAATTTTGTTGGAGAGAAACGTGTTAGAGTTAATTAATTGGATTAAGACTAAGAAAAACAATTTGACCATGAAGAAGCTTGAGAATGATAAAGACCAAAAGCTAGAGGACCCTAATGACAAAACTTTCACATTTGGGGAGGATGGTGATAAGCGCACACAATCGAGAATGGACATGAGGCTTTCAAGATCTTCAATCTTCAAATCAGTGAGGTTATGGCAAAAATTAAAGTTCCGACCAAAAGGGGAAGAAAGACTGAGGATAGATGCTACAGGAGAGTTTCTAACTCACTTGATGGCCTTCCAAGGGCAATGATGCAACCATCTAACAAAAATGTTGGTGTCCCAACCATTGGGATATATCTCATGGACGCTCAATATAACCTTATACCAAAGGGTTGAACTTTCCTTCGAAAACCTCCATCTTTCCACCATCGATTCTCAATCCTGCGACAGCTCATGCCTTAAAAGACATCAAACAGGAAATGTTTTGGTTTCTATGCACAGGGAATTTCATGCTTCCCTCACCCATCTGCTGTCCATGTGACATTGAGCCCCATGAAAAAGGGTTGACCATACATCCAACCTGGAACAGAAACAGATTTTTCATTGGTGGGACCCACAAGGATCTGTTGAATCCGACCAAACCAACCATTTTAAGAGGAAAAATAGATTAACAATCTTCCAGGACCCACTCATTTTAAAGAAAATTTCTTTTGGAAAAATGCATTTTTGAGGTCTACTTGTTCAATAATGTAATTCTGCTCAAACACTATCCAGATACTTGGAGTTGGAGGTGAAAGTAGGTAGCATTTAACAATTAGGCTGTCCTCAATCACTGCATGCTCCCAGATTTTTATTTTCTTCCTTTTTGTGCCCTTTGTTAGCACATAAAATAAAAGAACAAGGTAACTAAACATACCAATAACTTGTGCTGGATAAACATACCATTAACTGGCGATTCAACACAATTTCCTCGCTCACTGAGGAGTACAGTGCACTTATTAATGTGGTGCACAAGGTGGCATCTGGACACATACATTCACCAGATGGCAGACAGAGCATTGCAGTTGCATGCAATTCTAGGAATACAGGTTCCATCGATTCATAAATATTATTTTCATCTGAAACCAACCAAGGATTTTCCTTTCCTGTACAAAGAATTTAAGCCATTAATAGGTCAAATCATAACAATTCAATCCAGAAAACTCATGAATGGAAGAAAACATGCATGACAAACCTAAACTCATCATCCTGGACAAAACAATACTAGTAGAGGGTTTAACCAATCCAGAAATCTATCTTAATTTCTAGTGTGATTTTTCCCCTATATGAAAAGAATATAGTTAAACCTACTTACGTAGTAGCAACGAAAGTGATGAATTTAGTGTTTCTTTGGCTGCTGCAATGGCTCTTTGCCTTTCCTCCAATGAGAGTTCAAGGGGGGGAACCTCAGCAATCTCAGATTCAATTTTGAGCCAATTGCGATATGTTGCATCACAGGAGTAGTATTCACTCTATTTAAAAACACATATTAGCATGTAGAATAATTTTATCAGAGCTAAAAGTAACACAAAAACACTGCCTGGAAAGAGAACAACATAGACACTAAATGAAGCATACCCAATCTTGAAATTCTTTTAAATTCTCAGCAACATTATACTCCTCAAATGCATGAAGAGTTTCTGGAGGCTGCTTCAAAGGTTCAGCAAGGAAACTAAGTAAAGTGTGTGCACCAACTGGCATTGCTGGAACCCTCCACATAGAAATTAGAGAAAACTCCCTGAACAATATGTTGCTATACAAACAACCAAAGGTCAATCTTCAGAAAGCCAACAAAAGTAATGATAAAAAGGGGCAAGAAAGAAACAAGAGTAATACGTATTACTATTTTTTGATAGGTAAATTGAGAGAATATATTAAATGTGCTTGCAAAATGGCACAAAAAATTATACACAAGGTATGCAATTAAGACCAAAAGGCAAGCAAGAGAGAGAATGGAAAAGCAAATGCCAACCACCCTAACAACAATCAAACCACTACACCCTAGAAAGCTGGATTGTCCCTCGAAAGCATATTATTGTTGAATCATCATCGGCATGCATCATGATTCATGGTAATGTAAAAGAAGATTTCAGGAAACCCGGGCAATGCAGACCAAATAAGACAAAATCAGGTGATACATAAAAATAGAGTATAAATTTAAACCAAGAATAGCAAGAAATATGCCCTTGACACTTGGCTCAAGTGGCAAGAGATTGTGGTGGGGATGTGAAAGTTTCTATCTTCGGTCCTAATAGGTATTTAAAAAAGAAGAAAAGAATAGCAACCGCATCTACTTTTATAGTTTTTCCTTCTGCACTAACTTCTGTTAAGAGTTGATGAGTACTGATGTTACATCTTTGGAGTCCACTCCTTTCCTCCCACCCCGTAGCAGAATATTGTTTACGGATCTCAGATCTAATCATGAGGGGCAATTTTTACAATCTCATACTCTTCCTATTCATTTGTCTGTGGATCTCATATCTACTCGTGAGGTGCAATTCTTACATTCTCATACTCTTCCTATTCTAGTTGTTCCACCTCCTAAGCCTCCTTTGCAGATATCCTGATCCAAAAATCAGTAAGTTATTTCTTATGCCTGAGCTCAATATTCTTTCTATGGTTTGAAATAGTAACCTCATGCTTGGTTCAATCAGTTCAGCACCACTGTGACTGAGTTTGGCTTTTAGCAGTTCACTTTTGATCATTTCGTCTTTGTTCACTATTCCTCTATTGGTACCATTAGTTTGATTGTCTATGTTGATGACATTAGCATCTCTGAGGATGACTTGACAGCTATTGCAAAAATATGTTACTCTTTCTCACAAGGCATGTTGTTATCTCATTTCAAAAATATGTTTTTAATCTTCTTTCAGAAACTAATGTCTTAGTTACTTGACCTAATGCAAAACTCCTATGGATTCTACATTGATGGTGGGCAGGGAGAGTTATTTGGTGATGTTGGATACTATTAAATCTTGTTAGGAAATTAATTTATCTTATTGTTATTCATTCATAATTTCATATATTAATTATGCTGTCAGTTTGGTTAGTCAATGTGTGCATGCTCCTCAGCAACCTCCTTCAAGGTTTTCTTCTATTTTATGCCATCTAAAAACGGCCCCAGGAAATGGCTTACTATATCAGCCTTATCTTTCCTTATCTATGATGAGGTTTAGTGATGCTGATTACTTGGCAGTCCCTCTGATAGATGGTTGGCCTAGTGTTTATGCTGAGTATCATGCCATGGCTCACACAACATCTAAGAAGTTCTGAGTTTGTTTTTCTTCTTATGGAGACAGGTATATATGTTCCAATTTGGGGCAATGGGATAATCAAGATGCTATATTTATTGCAAATAATTTGGCCTTTCATAATAGAAGTTGATTTTCATTTCATTTAAGATTTAGATACAAAAGCAAGTGGTTATTCCTTATGTTTAATTTGAAGACCAAGTACGGATAATACCATTCATAGATTTTGTTCCTAGCTAGGCATGTTTAATCTTTATGCTTCAACTTGAGTGAGGGGGTTAGAATTTATTTTATTTTGTAATGTTATGTAAAGAGTTATTAATTAGTTTTAGATATTAGCTATTTGAGGTATTTTTATAAACTTAGTTTATAGGTAAAGGGAAGTTAAGTTAAACAGGCCTAAATCTTTCTACACTTTCTTTTTCTCCTTTCTTCTTCCTCTTCTTTTTCCTAACTTAATCCTAATTTCAGAAGGCTTTACTTCTAACTTTTACAACATTTTGAACCTATAAGCACAATCACAACAACAATGATACCAAAATTACATGTTTCTTGATTCAATTCAGCCTAAATGAAAATAATAACTTTCAGAAGTTCTTAGTAATCACCAGAAACCAGGTTAGTTTTCAGGTGCAATAAACATTAATCATCCAAGTAGGTACTGTTATAAACCATAAAAGATAGGAAAATGAACTACCTGTGTATCAGAGCCCGCAGAAGAAGTTTCACACTGACAGCCTTAGCATCAGTAATTGTAGAAGGGGGTGTAAAGCAAAGCCACTGAATAGCCATAGCTTTTTGAAGACTCTGCAGCCGGTGCTGCTCTGCTACATCTGATGACTTATCATATTTACCAAGTTTGATTTCCCGAGATCTTGACAGAACACTGTTCAAGAAGATTATAACTGAATGTGTCAGCTATATATTGGAAATCACACAATTTACATTCTTTCTGGTTCAATGATTTATCAAAAATAATTTGCTAAAAAAATACCTGTCCATAATTTCTTCAAAAGTACCCTTTGAGTCATCCCCTGGAGAGAATGGCAAGTACTCTATGGCAGAAAGGAAGATTTTATGTTTGACATGCAAACTGTTGACAGGCAAAAGAACATTATTATAACATGTTAATACTGCTGGTAAATACTAAAACAAAGGTGATAAGAAAACAGTTTCTTAAAAGCTCCTACTTTTACATCTTATAGCCATATGGTGATACCCAAAAAAGTAGAGAGGAACCAATTCTTCAGGAAATAAGAAAAGGGACTAGTAATATTCTCTTCCCTCTTTATTTATTACCAAACACCTATTTTTGTTTCTTTTTTATTTTTTATTTTGATAGGTAAGTTTTTTGTCCCCACTGGGACTTGAACCTGGAACCTCCCACAAACCCTCCCCATCCCTTTACCACTTCAGCTAGGCCTCAAGGGCAACACCTATATTTATTTCTTAGGCTAAACAGCAATACAATGTATTTCATAGTTTCTCATTAAAATAAGGAAATGCAATACAATGAACTGTCTTGCCTAATACTGTCTCACTAGTGATCAAAAAGAAAAAGGAATGGTAAATAGGAGGAAATAATATGTTAAGATAGGAGACTATAAAATTCTTTACACTGTAATATTATCTCTTTACATATAAACAAGTTGCATTTTGTAAACAAATATCTCAATGTTATAAATAAAAAGAACAAAGAAGGCGAAGAGTTAAAGATAAAATACAAAACATAAGCTCAATATGGATAACCATACCTGGCATTCAGCCTGAGTTCCATCATGTGAACAAAGAGGTCAATACAACGGTGCCGTGCAAGCTGAGAAGCATATATACCAACCAACTCTTCATGTTGCTTTGAAAATAAAAACATTGCATACCTGAAATAGGATTTCACAATTAAAAATGAATAACAGAGAGAATTATGTAAAAAAACTGATATTTGATATCCTAAGACTTTCATTCTAAACTACAGCAGTCTTCATTGGAGAGACCTAATGTCATATACTAAGAAAACCCAATGTCCAACATTCAGAAGATAGGTAAGGCATCTCTTCTCCACAAGGAATGGGTACGGGGGATGGAACCATGTTTCAGCCAGGAGGTTCTCAAATCGATACAACAAGATTATATCCTAACAGCTAAATATAATGGCTTGAAAACCTATCAAAAATATAATGGCTTGAAAAATATTAAATATATGTTTTGATAGGCAAGAAAATTATACATCCATACCACAAAATTAAAAATATCAAGGACTTTCAAACTAACAATTTTAGTTGATTACTGACCTAGGAATCTTCCAGTCAGATCTACTTAATCTATAAATGTAATCTTTAACAACTGCGTACAGATCATAACTTAAAATTACTTACATGTGGACAATGAGATCACCAATAGCCATAATTTTCTCTTTAAAAGAATCCTTCATTTGATCAGCAAGTAAATATCTAAGCACAAGCACTAGATGTGCACCAAAACGAATCATTTGAGGATCACCATGAGGCCTGACAACAAGCACACAAAATTCAGCTCAAAATCAAGGGTATTTTTCACACTAAATGAAATGATACTTATCACCAAGAAACAATTGCTTAGCCATGTCCTTTTCATTTTGTCAAGAACACCTTCATATTCAATTAACATGGCCAATCAACCACCCAAAATTGAATATTCACCCAGTGAGCCATATGTAACAGACATCTTTCATGTTCTTTTTAAGTCATTACATTCAAACAGTGTTTTTCATGATGAAATGACTTTCAAATGAATAGATGTGATAGCTGGTCAATATAATTTTAGGATGTGTGTACACGAAAATAATTCTAAAGTTTGAAGGTTTAGATTAATAATGATAGTTGACCAATATAATTCCAGGGTAGGGGCATCACATCATGAGTCCAAAAGTTTGAAGGTTCATATTAATGAATAGGAGTGGATCAAATTAAGAAAAATAACCCAATTGTCCATGAACTCCAGACACAAAAACCTACACTCAGATGGAGAGTAGTAACATAATATTACCTGAAGACATTTTGATCATCTTCTGATGGTGATATCCATGACCATAAGAGGTCCACCAAGTGTGGGATATCCCCAACCATTAGATTCATCTGTCCAATAATGCAAGGTTAAGGAGGAGTGAAAAAAAAAGTGTAAGCAAACTGAGAAAGGTTCATCTTTTATCAATAATTATTGTGAAAAATGTGCAAAAATTTACAGAAACTCAGAAGTGAAAAAGGGGAACAGTATGGCCCACAACCATGTAAGATGAACGCAGGATGTAGATGCATATACCTTATTTATCAACAAACAGTTATTTATCATGGTAAATAATATATTTATATGATGCATCAACATGGTACAAGATCCTCATAGAAAGTGTTTCCGGAAAATAGATTTAGAACTCGTTTGGTAGTGATTCTAGGAAGCGGTTTTAATATTTCTAATACTTAAAAATTTTTATCATTGAAGTGTTAGAAATGCTATAAATGCTTTCTAGAATCACTCCCAAACACACTCTTAGAGTGCGTTTGGTAGTGATTCTAGAAAACATTTCTAGCCTTCCTAATACTTGAACAATAAAAATTTTTAAGTGTTAAAAATATTAAAAACACTTTCTAAAATCACTGCCAAACGGGCTCTAAATTTACAAAGTATCTTCTTTTTTATTTTTCTATATTATTTATTTTTTTGCATTCTTTAATCTTTGTCTACCTGTGAGGAGTTAGAAGAAGGAAAGAAACATAGGTTTTAATCAAATAAAAACTTTCAAGTACTACCACACAAATATTTTTAAAATGGAAGGATGACAATGACCTTCTAGGCACAAAATCGTTAAGAACCTTCATGTACTATCATACAAATATTTTTAGAAATGGAAGGAAAACAATGGGCTTCTAGGCAGACATACTCAGAGATCAGATTGCTCAATGCACGAGTGGGAGAGGTTTCAATTCTTTCCATTTGACAATCCTTTTTTCATCACCAAAACAGTAACTTGATAGGGGTCCCCAATTTTATTTGTATCTTCTTCATTTTAAGACAAGTTACTAAGCACACCCAATCTAACCACAACTTTAATTAGTAAGGTCAGGACAGAGTATTTTTCCTAAGCATAAAAATCTTAAAAGCAGGTAGCTTGTTCCTATATCCCCATCGTGAAATCACTTTGTTGTGTAGTATTGGTAGTGCCTGCTGTCCACCAACCATCCTCAAAGAATGTAATAACCATGTTACATGGGCACCTAAAACATTTGTTTGAACAGTGAATCCATTCTACCAGTGAAAACTCGTAATAAAATAGTTAAATAACTAAACTCTTTTCCTGAGAGAGAATCTTGCCTCAATTTGTCGATGCTGCTCCTTACAGCCTCGAGTCACAGCTTCATGTACCGTGTCACTAGATCACAGAGAAAATAGAAATGCCTTATATCAAATGATATCACTGTGGGGAAATAACATCAACAAAACCAGTGTCATATGTATACCCTGAATGAAGTTTCTGAAGAAGAGCAGAAAGCTGCCTTGGTTGTTGGTTCAGGACTTGGAATGGCCAATTTTCTGGTCCAACAGAAGACTGAGACTCACTGTCACCTTCTCCAGGACTACCATCAACAATATCTCCATAATTTTTAAATTGATCAGTTCCACCAGGTCGCAAGCGAGCTAGTTCTAAATCCACTTGAATATCAAGCCATGACTTGGCCATTGCCCAGCATGCAGACTGAATAATTAGGGGATGTTAGATTTCGAAGACAATTTAAAGGATAATGAGAAAAAAAAAAATCAATATGCTTTTTAAAAATGCCAACACAACGCCACAATCATGCAGCCAGAGTGCCTCAAGGTTAGGTACAAAATGCAATTGAAGGAGCAAAGGAGCTCAAATGCTGTGATTAGGCATTTCATATTTTCAGAACCTGAGCGTTTTTGGAAAAATGCTAACAGACAGTATAAATAAAGTAAATCATGTAAATAAAAAATTGAAAATAGGAAAGTAAGCAACACTCAAGGCTTTTGCATCAATGAGGGGAAAGACATACCTCCCAGTTCATACAGATTGGAAGCATGCGCTTTAGGTTACTACATTGGGCAGCATATACAGCTGTTTCGTATTTTCCACCATCTTGCTCAGAAATTCTCTTCAAAATACAGCAGAAAACTTGCAATAAATAATCTTATTACTCTAAGAATGTTTGGAATCTTAGACAAAATAGATGCAGGCACTCAACAGAGAAAACCAGTTCTTTAACATTCAAGCCTACATCAATTAATAACCTCTAATACCTAATATAGAGAGTCTTATGGGACAGGCCTTTGGAAAGACATTAGGAAGGGTTGGGAGGAATTCTTTCTCAGAACTAGGATTCATATTGGAAATGGGAGACGAACCAGATTTTGGTGGGACATGTGGGTAGGAGATTCTAAGCTAAAGGATCTCTTCCCTTTGCTGTTTAGAATTGCAGCTAATAATTCTGCAATAGTGGCTGATCTGTGGGGAAGACAAGAAGGTGGAGGTGGGTGTTGGGAGGTGCACTTTAGAAGACCCTTTCAAGATTGGGAGTTAGAGGAGGTGAACCGCTTTTTGGGTTACATTTCTGCAGTAAGGGTGCAAGAAGGGGAGGATTTTCTGGTTTGGAAAATTGAGAGAAAAGGAACATTTAAGGTAAATTCTTATTATAGGTCTTTGAAGGAAGACAATAGCCCTTTATTTCCAGAAAAGGAGGTTTGGGGTTCGTATGCCCCTTTAAGAACTCGTTTTTTTGCTTGGGAAGCAGTTTGGGGTAAAATTTCCACTATAGATATGCTAATGAGGAGGGGTTGGTCTATGGCTAATAGATGCAACCTGTGCAAAGAAAATGAGGAAATGGCGAACCACATCCTAATTCATTGTGGTAAGACAAGAGATCTTTGGAACTTATTGTTTTCTTCGTTTGGGGTGGTGTGGGTGCTCCCGGATTCCGTGAGAAATTTGCTTCTTGAGTGGAAAATGAAAGGCATGGGGAAGAAAAGGAGTGTAATTTGGAAAATGGCGCCTATTTGTCTGTTTTGGTGTATTTGGGGAGAGCGAAATCGAAGAACCTTCCTAGAGGAAGAGATGACAAATACGAGCTTGAGGAAACTTTTTCTTCAGTCCCTGCTTGAATGGTCTCAACAATTTGTGGACTTGGACTTGGACTATCTCTCTTTTCGGAATTTGTTGGGTGATAGGGTTGTTGTTTAGCTAATCCTTATTAGACTTTATTTTTCTCTTGTTGCCTTGTTTTGGGCCTTCTTTGTATACAGCCTGTGTACTTAGGGAGCGCCCCCTGTTTTCTGGCGTTTTTTTAATCTAATGGTTCTCTTTGTCTATCAAAAAAATATATTTTTTAAGGAACAAACCAGGTCACATGATTTATAACTTATATGCTAATTGTAATGTTTTCAGGCTTTCATTCATAGTCTCGATACAAGAATGCATTTCAGCTAGACAGATTAATGTAAATATGGTAGAGATGTATTCAATCCTTTGAATCTACCTCTGATGCACAATAGGAAGCCCATTTCCAAAGGCGCCACTGGTTACCAATGCCACTTTCAAGTTCAATGGCTTGCAGAGTTCTATTCTTTCCATTCTTCATCAAGCTTTCAATAGAAGGAAATTGGTCCAATCCTCCAAATGGGCATAGAGTTGCAGCTCGCCATGGCTAACAGAAAGAATTATATGTCAGGAAAACAAAAAAGAAATAAAAAAACAGTGGTCCATAAACTCACACTTGGGAGATTAGCATACTTGTCCAGCAGACCGGCAAAGGTCACAAGCCTCTTCCAGCCTTCCTGCCCTTAATAGAGTCCAGACATCTTCTAGAAGAGATTCATCTTGTTTCTATTGGAGTAAAATTATTAGGCTCCTTATCCACAAAAGGATATTTTTCAAGATATTCAAATTCTACAATTTTCAGGAAAAACGCATACAACAAAATAATAGGAACTAATAACAAAAATAAGCTTTCTGTAACAAATTCCGATGATAACATAATTTCATCTGAAGATTTAATACGTAGAATGTGATTCAGACTTGAAAAGGCTTCAGATCAGTTTGGGGGCTTATACAATTTTTTTTTCTTTTTTCTTTTTTTTATAGGTAATAAAGTGAGTTTATTATGTTTTTTAAATAATATACACAAAAAAAAAACATAATAAACTCACTTTATTATCTACCAAAAAAAGTGGGTATATTATTAAAAATAAAAGCGCTAAAAAAATAGTGCACCAAAGCACACAGGACACATACAACGGTCACCAAAAGCCACAACCAAACAAGAAGGAACACAAAAAACTACTTCACCAAATAATCGACCACTTCACCAAATGTGGGGCTTTAGACATAATGCCCCACATTCCAGAGAAAATCTCTTTGAATCTTCTCTAACTTGAATCTAACTCTCCTTGGAATTCTAAACAAGGACATAGAATATGTGAAAGCGAAAATCTGCTCTAAATCAGATTGAACCTCCCCCCTTTAGATATATACTGCCTTTTCCACATCACCAGCATTTTATGAAACCATTCTTCCACCCTATCCCAAGCCACCACGGATTTAAAAAGGGCACCCAAACAGATTCATTTCTAATCAAAGTCCATCTTTTCTAGGATCGATAGCAAAAAGGCCCAATTAATGTGATCATGTCTTTTCAATGTCAAGATTACACATAACTCCACAGGAATCTTTGTCAACATAAAGTTAATGGTGTCATTAGCTATAAGCACCGCATTTAGTATTTGTCTTACCTCCATGAAAGCATTCTTGAACTTGGATATCTCTTTTCCCATCACCTTCTTTAGTCTATTAGCTAATACTTTAGCTAGAAGTTTATACAAACCACACATCAAGCTTAATGCCTAAAGTCTTTTAGATCTTTTACACACTTTTTCTTTTGGGATTAACACCAAAAACATGGCATTGAGGACATTTTCAAACCTTCCCTGTTGATGAGACTCTATGAAAAATGGCTCATGTAGTTCTTCCCAAAATCTCAACTAAACAGCTAGAAGGCCATAGAGAACCCATCCAAGCCTAGAGCTTTGTCCCCATTTAAGTACAACAAAACACTAAACAACTCTTCTTCTTAAAATAGCTCCTCTAATTTTTTGACTTTCTCCACATCTAAACCGTCAAAATACTTCCTCCAATCTCCCATATCAGATAATAGGTTAAGAAAACTTTAAATAAAAAATTAACAAAATCTTAAAAAAATAAAATAAAAAAGAAAAAAAGAAAAAAAATCTGAAATGTAAGAAAACCAAGAGCAAAGCCAGGAATAAAAAAGTAGCCAGTACAGCAAACACAACTAGAATTCTCCAATGGGAGACTGAAGTACAAAGTTCAAACTAAGTAGATCTTTGACAGTCATGTATGGAAATGCTTTGTCATCAGGTAGATGTTGAGCATGTTCACAGGTTGGGATATCCTGATCCAAAAGATTAACAGTATTTGATATAAAATTACCTTCCTGAAGCTATAATAACAGTATAATTTTTCATATTCCATTGCACACTTAAC